>NC_054373.1:113995652-114354652 GCF_017654675.1 Xenopus laevis | reverse complement strand
AAAAGCTGAGCAACAGGAGAACCCAGGACCAGTTCCTGCCCGGCCGAAATACTACGCATGCGCAACGACCGCATCTCGTTTCATACGCTGTCAACACAGGAAGATGAAAAAAAAAGTAGAAGTCCTAGAGCTTGCGCAGAACGATCGTGAAGCGCGTTCTGGTCACGTGATCCCCCTGGGTCTGGGGAAATGGTAGCGTCTGGTTCCTGCGTCAAACAACTTTCGTACGGCTAGGCTTGTCATGTCAACATGCTCTCGATCACATGATGCTCTATATTCGTCTGCTTTTCGTTTTTGCCCTGTGGAAAATAGAATTGTTTCCGAATTCAGCCGAAGTTCCAAAAAAACTTAAGTGCTACTGCTGGCTCCCACTTAGGTTGCCACCAAAATATTTAAATAAAATGTACTTTTACCCTGCACTGGTAAAAATGTTTGGTTCAGAAACACTACAGGTATATTTTTATAAAAATAAGCTGCTGTGTAGCCATGGGGGCAGCGATTTATATCGAAAAAAGCAATAGGGCACATATTTCCACAGCAGCTAACAGATACGCTCTATAGAATACATTGGTTTTAGTCGATAAGCAGAAAGATGTTTAAACAGAGTGTAATTGTTATTCATGGCTGCAGAAATAAAGAATGATAACCTTTCCCATATAGAACAGGAGATTTGTTGGCAAAAAAATTGTATTTCTAGGTGCTCAGTCAACAGATACAAACTTCTAAGATACACCTTTTGAGGTTATAGGCAATCAATGTCTTAAAGGAAATATTTATATCTAAACTTTTTTTGAGTGAAGGAGGGTACCAACACTATCATGACAAATACAATATATATATATATTGTATTTGTCATGATAGTGTTGGTACCCTCCTTCACTCAAAAAAAGTTTAGATATAAATATACTTTTTTTTTTAAAATTCAGAAGAATCTAGTAAGGATGGAAATCAATAAAACTGCAGTCAAGGTCAAATAATAAATTAAAACTTTGGAAGGATACCTTTATAATATATACAATATATTAGGTCTAAAATTCCCAAGCTTCCAAATGTACAATTGATAAGTTAAAATAAACATTATACACAGCAATTCTGTTTACCGAATAGATATGCACAAATCGATTTCCATCCTTACTAGATTTCTTTGATGTTGGTTAACTTACCAAACATACATTTTCAGTGAAAACAGAACAATCAATGATGTGCATGAACGTTCCACAACAATATTAAACCTATGATCTAGCATGTAAGGGGTATTGGACATGGTTGAACAAAGGTATTTGTGGGAGGGGATGCAGTCTATAAGATTAAAGGAACTGTTCAGTGTGAAAATAAAAACTGGGTAAATAGATAGGCTGTGCAAAATAAAAAATGTTTCTAATATAGTTAGTTAGGCAAATATGTAATATATAAAGGCTGGAGTGAACAGATGTCTAATAAAACAGCCAGAATCCAACTTCCTGCTTTTCAGCTCTATGGGGCAAATTCACTAAGAATCGAAGTTGCGCCAGGCGCAACTTCGCCGCTCTTCGCCGCACTTCGCAAATTCACTAAAATCCAAAGTTGCGCACAGGGGTAGCGTAAGTTTGCGAAGTTGCGCTAGCGTTGATTCGCTATATAAAGCGAAGTTGCGCTAGCGAAGGCTAATTTGCATACGGCGCGAAATTCAAATTTCAATGGAGGAACACGTATCTGCACTACAAATGCCTAGAAAACCTTCAAATCAGCCAATAAAAATTTTATTTTGCCCTACACATGTCTAGGTAAGTTGCCATGAGTCAGGAAATGTAGGGGGGAGGAAGGGGAGCCCCAAAAAATTTTCGATCTTTTTCAGCCTATCAGCCATCATGTAGAAAACACGCCAGCGTTTTTTGGGACTTAGAAAAAATTTTGACTTTTTTTTTAAACAATCCCTATCTACTCTATTGCGCTTCGCCAGCTCTGAGGTGGCGAAGGAAGTCTAGCGTAAAAGGTAGTGTACGCTACACTGCGCAAGTTAGTGAATTTGCGTAGTTTCGTCGCTAGCGAAGATTCGCCTGGCGTCAGGTTGCGAAGTAACACTAGCGAAACTATGCCAGCGTTCGTTAGTGAATTTGCACAGTAGCGAAAATGCCAAACGCTAGCGAATTAACGCTAGCGTTCGGCGCTTCGTGCGTTAGTGAATTTGCCCCTATAACTCTGACTTGAAGGGGGGCCACATGGTACATTTCTGTTCAGTGAGTTTGTAATTGATCCTCAGCATTCAGCTCAGATTCAAAAACAAAAGATATGACCCATGTGGCCCCCCCCTCAAGTCTCTGATTGGTTACTGCCTGGTAGCCAGGGTAACCAGTCAGTGTAAACCAAGAGAGCTGAAAAGCAGGAAGTAGTGTTCTGACTGACAAGTAATACATCAAATCACTCCAGCCTTTATACATTACATTTTTGGCTAACTATATTAGAAACATTTTTTATTTTGCACAGCCTATCTATTTACCCAGTTTTTATTTTTACACTGAACAATTCCTTTAAGGTCTAACTTCATAAACTGCGTTTGGTTGTCCTATAATAGTCCTATGGCTAGACATTAGCTTCCAAGGTATTCACTCTTGGTACAAGACAGGCTTGCCCACTTTCACCCTACCTCTTTGTGCTAGCTATACAGTCCTTAGTGAACTTAATCCACAGATATCACTATATGAGAAGTCCAACAGATTGTGGGACTGCACTCTGCATCGTCACACATGACGTCTTTTTCAGGCAGGGCCACCATCAGGGGGGAGAGTTGTTCCGGGCTCAGAGGGTAAGGGGGGCCTGGCTGCGCCGCACTTACTTGATTAGCCGGGGCCCCCTGCTTTCTGAGAGCTGCCGACTTCGGAAGGGAGGGCTGGAGACAGGGGGAGGTATCTTCTGCCCATTTCTTTCCCTTATTGGTCACAGAGTTTAAGTCCCAGTTGAGCTGATCAGGGATTGGATAGGTGGGGTTTTAACTTCCCCTCCAGCTCATCCAATTGCCATGCAGCTTTACCTTAAAATTCTGTGACCGATAACGTAAGAAATGCTGTCACTGGAAGAAGATGCAGCCACCTGTGCTCCCCTCCTTCCTTCTGAAGTTGGCAGCAGGTGGGCCAGACTAATGAAGTAAATGCAACATGGCAGGGCCCTGGGCACCAATTTTTATTAAACTTATGGGGGGGGCAATTTTTTTTACATGGATGTTTAAGGGGGCTTTTTTTACTGCGTGGTGGGGGTGGATCTGTGGGTTGGGTTTGCGGTGGGCGCAGCCCAGGGGGCCCAGGAAAATTTGTCGTATGGGGCCCTGTGATTTCTGATGGCGGCATGCTTCAAGGTCTTGGAAAAATTTTTGTGAGCTTGCCCCAAATGTTCTTGCACTGAAGTTGACAGCTCTGTATATGCCTTATCAGTAGAGACAGCAGTTCTGTCAAAGCACACACAGATTTCCACTAGCATCCACAATCAGAGCTCTGCCAGTAGCAAAACCTGGTCCAAAAGGTCATGGGTTCAATTCCCACCTCTGCTAAAATCTCAGAGCCAAAGCAGCTCTGGTTGGTTGTGCATCAACCAACTCTCAAGAGTGATGGAAGGACAAGTGACGGAAGTCCACCTTCCATTTGGCTGCACCTTTTTCTTACAGGGGTTGTCCTTCTAAGCTACCAAGGCCAGGGGTTTCCCATCTAGCACCTTGCTCTTACCTTACCATCAACTTTGGTCTTTTTTTCCCATACAGAACCCTTTTTGGGGTTTGCCTCGCATCAGCCTGAAGTTGACCATGGCAAATTGCTTAATAAGGACAGTGTTCTATAATAAGCTTAAAAAAAAGGGATTTGAGAAGCTGATTAGCAAATGTCGGTTACTCGTTAATGTAGCCTAAGGAAAGAGCAGCTTTGGCGCTTTACCGAACCCTATGTATCTGTCACTCGTTAATGTAGCCTGAGGAAGATGCAACCTATACATTTCTGTTCAACAGACAGGTACCAAACAGGCCTGGGGCAGGGAAACAGGCGATTTTCCACATGCTCCAAAGAGCAGACAGGTCATCTTGGGATATGGGTGGAGCGATTCTGCCGAATCGAAAGTAGAGGTCATGCTTGAATGCAGCATGCAGAACATGGCACAGATGAACCGGCAAGGTTGGGGTGAAGCTACCCTCTCGGTGGTGGAAGAAGGGGCCTTGCTCAAAAACAACAGGAGATTTGAGAAGCCAGGCGATTTGCTGCATGCGCCATAGAACAGCCACGTGGGGATGCTGGTTTTGCAGACTCTAAAGAAGCAATCTTTCTTGAATGCAGCCTGAAGAAAATGCCACTGACGAGCCTAGAACTGCTGGGAGCAGTTCCAGATGACAGTAAGAACTGATTGTCCCCTTGTGCCTCTGCATTGACTGGCAGTGCTGGAAGTCCATCTTCTGCCTAATAAAGTTAATACCAACCATGCCTAAAGAAGATTTCCTGTATAGCTGAGTCATTAGAGCATGTGCCTTTGGTCCAAATGGTTGTGGGTTCAATTCCCACCTCTGCTAAAATTTCAGAGCCAAAGCAGCACTGGTCAGTTGTGCATCAACTAACTCTCAAGAGTGATGGAAGGACAAGTGACAGAAGTCCATTATCCGCCTTCCATTTGGCTGCCCCTTTTTCCTACATGGGTTGTCCTTCTAAGCCACCCAGGCCAGGGGTTCCCCATCTAGCACCTTACCTTACCATCAACTTGGGTCTTTTTTCCCCATACAGGACAGTGTTCTGTACCAAGCTTTAAAAAAAAAAAAAAGATTTGAGAAGCTGATTAACAAAGGTTGGTTACTCGTTAATGTAGCCTGAGGAAAATGCAGCTTTGGCGATTTACCGAACCTTATGTATCTGTCATTCATTAATGTAGCCTGAGGAAAATGCCACATGCTCCATAGAGCAGACAGGTCATCTTGGGGCATGGGTGGAGCGATTCTGCTGATTCATGCCATATTTCAGATTAGCTTCCCGCAGACTACGCTTGACTGCCGTAAAGGGGCCCCATTGCCTTTGAAGTTCTGCTGAGTAGTCTGGGTAGATGGATACCTTTTTTCCTTCCACCATGATATCTGGACTTGTCTGGTAGTATGTAGTATAGCATGTATCCCGGTCCCTAAAGTTCAGCAGTCGAACTAGGAAGGGTCTGGGAGGTTCTCCTGGAGGGGGACTCCTGCCTTGCACACTATGGACTTGGATATTGGTCAGCTTGTCGATCGGGCTGGCGTGAAAATTATTATCTGGTGCTTTTGAATGCACCCGAACATTGGCCATTGTTATTGCTGAATCAGTCAGATACAGGTAGAACCTGTATATCTGACGATTCAACTCTTCACGTGTGTATCAAAATGAACAATCTTACCTGGAAAGATTTTTTTAGGAGGAGGTTTAATTCTTCTTGGGGGTTTATCTGGAACAGGGTTACATTCTGTGATACAGATGTCCTAATTTGGAACTATTACCCTCCCATTTGGGAATATTAGCTTGCTATGTCCTGATGAGTATGGCATGGAGTTGGAAAGGGAAAATTGTATCATGCATACCCTGATTTTCCTTTCCTGTCCAACTTCATGTCCTCAGTTTCCCATTCCTTTTTTGGTAGTTTCTAGAAGCATGTCATTGGACACCGATTGGGGGTGTGATTGAGCTTTCAAATCTTTGGGGAGGGTCCTTCTGATGGGAGTATTTTTTCCTTGGTAGAGAAAACAACAAGTGCAGCATTAGCCTTTGAAGAATTTTTGGACTCTTGATCACAAACTTCAAAGGAAAAATATACAGGTATATGAAATATCTGGAAACCCATAATCCAAAAATATTCTTAATACATGAATGCTATTTTTCACGGAGTCCTATTTTAAGCATGTTTTATTTTGTTAATGATTTTCTTTGGAATAATAAAATAATGCCTTGTTGTTGATCCTATCTTAGCTGCATGGCTCCATATTGGTAGCAACACAATCCTATTGGGTATTTTAATGTTTAAATAATTTTTGTAACCTTAAGGTATGATGCTCCAATTTATGGAAAGACCCCTTTTCTTGAAAACCCCAGTATCCAAGCATCCCAGATAATACTTTCCATACTTGCAAAAAACAATTCCAGATAGCATAACTATAATGTGCATGACATTCATACTTTATTTCCCTATTCAACATATTACTCATAAAAAGGGATTAGGGACATATTTTTTAGGCTTTAATGTGTTTTCTAATTTCATGAACATATAAAATGGGTATTGATTTTGGAACACTGATTTAGTAAAAGTATATTGAACATACATTTACAGTACATAGCTAACTTGGGCTATACAGACCAATTGGGTTAATGTCCAACTAGTGCTTAGAGCATAGGTTACATGTGACTCTAAGGGCTATTCCACACGGGGAGATAGCGACGCGTTTGCGGTCGCGGCGACAAAGCGCCGCGACAGTCGCCGCGACCGGCGCAGGCGACAGTTTTGTATGGGCGCCTATGTAAAAACGCCTGTGCTAACCACACGAGGCGATGCGCTTTTCAACAGTCGCCTGAAAATGCCTCGCCAGGCTTTTTCAGGCGACTGTTGAAAAGCGCATCGCCTCGTGTGGTTAGCACAGGCGTTTTTACATAGGCGCCCATACAAAACTGTCGCCTGCGCCGGTCGCGGCGACTGTCGCGGCGCTTTGTCGCCGCGACCGCAAACGCGTCGATATCTCCCCGTGTGGACTAGCCCTAACACTTAAGGCTAGGGCCTTCGCAAAGTGGAAGATTTCAGGTGTGGTGTAGTGGAGCTACAACTACCACAGGCTACTGTGCAATAAAACAGGAAAAGAATGGGCGCCAACAGGTTGTTACAGAATAAACTTTTATTTGTCAGAGACAAATGATTCACAGGGTACTTACATCAGTACAGAGGCATCCTCAGAATATATGTGCACACCCTGCTCACACAGAGCTGACAGAGGTAGATGCAGAATATATATAGGCAAACACACACCACACAACTCACACAGAGCTGGTAGGCTCACAAAGAGCTCATAGGCAGATGCAGAATATATATATATATAGGCAAACACACACCACACAACTCACACAGAGCTGACAGGCTCACAAAGAGCTCATAGGTAGAGGCAGAATATAGATAGGCACATAACTCACACAGAGCTTTAGAGTAGAGTCCTGCATGGGTCCATTTTTTGGAACCCATACCCGACCCATACCCACAACCAGCAACCCGGACCCGCAACCCGCATTCTTACCCGCTTGGACCCGCTACCCGACCCGCAAGTACCTTATCCACAACTCTGACCAGCGACCCGCTGACCATCAAGAATCAGGAAGTGCTGTCATTGTAAACCGGAAGTGACACCATCGGAAGTAGGCGTGATCAGAAAAAAGGAGTAAAAATCGCTATTGAGAAGACCCGCAGCCCGACCCACGACCCCCAAACCTGCAGAACCGCCGACCCACGTCTATACCCGCACCTGGAACTTCTACCCGCAGGGTACCGCAGGTTTTTGCGGGTACCCGACCCGCTGCAGGACTCTACTTCAGAGGTAGAAGCAGGTACATTTTCCTGAGGATGTAGTCAAGGCAGTACAGCATACCTCCAGGCAGAAATACCTCACATGTGGTCTGGAAGAGAAAAGAACCTAAAGCCTGACACCCTATGCACTGTGGTCCCTGTAGGCCAGGGGTCAGCAACCTTTACTATCAAAAGAGCCATTTTGCCCCCTCTTCCACTAAAGAAAAATAGTCTGGAGCCGCAAAACATAACCCAGCTTATAAACTTTTAAACGTTTTAACCTTTTTTTTAATTTTAACTGTTACAACAACAGAATACAACAAACAGAAGTGCAGTGTATATGTGTAGGTTCCAATACAAATTCCAGCAGCACTCCGGTAAAGTGAAAGAAATTTATTTGTGAAATGAAGCAACGTTTCGGGCATAACCAGCCCTTTATCAAGCTTAACACCAGTGTAACATTTATGCCTTTATATACCTCAGTAGGGGGAGGGGAGAACACATTTCCTCCTCCCATGTGATAAAATTTATTTTAACCCTTTATGACATATAAAAATACATAAAATACATAATAAATATTCAAGTACCTTTTGTTCATATATAATCCAAAAAACCAAAGTGTCCAAAGTGTCCAGTGTCCTTTAAAACTCTGCAACTTGCAGTAATATGGTTTGCTTAACCAGAAATCTTGCAACATACATTAAAATCACTACTCACAATTTATGTGCTCTAGTCCTGCGCCGAAAATGCCTATATATTGAGAAACACAGCCATTCCCAGAGCACGAGCTGTATTAATCTAAAAACAAAAAGATACAAAACAATGTTACACTTAGCACAAATACAGGTCAACCTCATTTAGTTAAATAAATAGCGTTGGTGTGTACTCTCGATTCAAACCACCTGGATCAAGCGTCCCTAGCTTCTGTATCCACTTCATCTCTAGCTTTTTTAACTGTAGGTTACGGTCTCCTCCACGTCTCAAGGGTTCTACGCTGTCTATCACCTGATACCGCAGTTGACTCACTGTATGTCTAGCAGCAGCAAAATGTGCTGGTATCGGAAGATGTGTGTATCCACACCGTATATTTGATTTGTGTTGCTTAATTCGATCTTTCACTTTTTGTGTGGTCTCTCCCACATATGCTACACCGCATGGACATTTAATTAAGTACACAACGAAAGTTGAATTACATGTGAAATAGCTTTTGATGTCAATCTTTCGTCCAGTCTGTGGGTGTGTGAACTGGGATCCCTTAGTAATATTATTGCAACTCGCACAGTTCAAACAAGGGAACGTACCCATTTTGGGGACCCCTAAAAATCTTTGTCCTGATTTTGTTAGTGAGCCCACATCTGCTTTTATCAAGGTATCCCGAAAATTTTTTCCCCTTTTATATGCCATTACTGGTGGCTCGGAGAAAGTCTTTATATGTGGTGCACAGGTTTGTAAAAGATGCCAATGTTTATTAATGATATTCTTCACCTTATTGCTAGCAGTAGTGTATTGGCTAACAAAGGCTAGTCTCGAGGTTTCTTGTTTCACCCTTTTTGTTCTTAACTCTCCTCGGGGGATTTCTTCTACTTCCTTTCTCACTGTTTCTAGAAGTTTTTTGGGGTACCCTCTCACTTCAAATCTCTTTTGCATTTCATCTAGTCTTTGACCCTCTTTTTGTTGTTCTGAGACAATTCGTCTCACTCTCATGAATTGTGACTTAGGCAAATTATTTTTCAATGAAGGGGAGTGAAAGCTAGAGAAATGCAAGAGATTGTTGCGTTCTGTTTCTTTCTTGTACAGGTCAGTCTGTAACCGAGTGCCTTCCTTTTTGATGGTTACATCCAAAAAGTTAGCTGTCTCTGCATTGTATATCAAAGTGAAGTGTAGTGTGGACACCCTAGAATTCAAATAGGTAACAAAGGTTAACAAATTTTCCTCCGACCCTGTCCATAACATCACTATATCGTCTATATAGCGATAATATAGTTGGCAATGCTGTTGATATAGGGTATTAGTATATACAAATTCACATTCAAAGTTATTCATGTACAAGTTAGCATACGTGGGAGCAACATTGCTCCCCATGGCGGTCCCCTGTAGCTGTTTATAAAATTGATCTTGGAACATAAAATAATTTTCGCGTAAGACCACCTCTAGTAATGCTAGCAAAAATTCTTGAACTTCCAACGAGTGATTACCATTTGTCAAAAGGGTTTCTCATACTGCCTTTATCCCTGCGTCATGCATTATTGATGTATAGAGACTCTGTATATCCATTGTCACTAACAGAGTCTCCTTTGTCACCAAGCAATTTTCCAATATATTCAACAAATGTGTTGTATCTTTAAGGTAAGACTTAGTATTGACCACATAGGGTTGTAAAATCTTATCTAGATAAAGTGACAGAGGGGCCAATATTGACTCATTACTAGCCACTATCGGTCTACCCGGAGGGAATTGCAAGTTCTTATGAATTTTTGGTAATGTATAGAATAAGGGGGTAACTGGATGTTTCTTTATAAGATATTGTTGTAATTTAACATCTATTAGGTCTCCTTCCTTTGCCTTTCGTACAATTTTTTCAATATTAGTGACAATTTTTGGTAGGGGGTCACCAGGTAATTTTTGATAAACTTTTACATCGTTAAGTTGTGTTTGTATCTCACTTATATAATAGTCCGTATCCATTAACACCAGGGCTCCTCCCTTATCCGCAGGTTTAAAGATTAAGTTTTTATGCGTCATTAACTTATCCAACTGTTCAACCTCCCGTCTACTACAGTTGTATCTGCTCCCCAATAGTGGATTGCCCCTCATCTTTTGTTTAAGTATTTCGACATCACTTTTGACTAATTTGATATAAGATTCAACAATCAAATCTGTTGCTGGTGGTACAAACACACTTTTGTTCCTTAAACCCACATTTTTCAAAGTCAGTTGTGAATCACCTATGGATTCTTGTGTAACTTGACCAGTCTCTACTTTAGGTTCCGAAAAAAATGATTTAAGTCTCAGATTACAAAAAAACGTTCTAAGTCAATATCCATTTGAAATACATCACTTTTCATAGTAGGGCAAAAAGAGATACCTTTGTTAAGTAAATCGATTTCCTCCTTGCTTAGTTGTGTGGAAGAGATATTCACTATTAGGTCCTCCGTGTCCACCGTGCTTTCCGTTCCGGTTGTCTGCGGCGGTACCAGGGTACGTTTGTGCCATCTGCCCCCTCTCCTTTTTGGCGGGTGTATTGCCTGGGACCTGCATCTAAAAAAGAAGGAGACGGTGTGGTGGCCCGTGCTGTGCACAGATCTGTCTGTGAGCCATCTCGCGAGGAGTCGCTGTCCCGATAGCCCAGAGCCTGCTCGTCGCGTCCATCCATTCCTCTCGGTTGGCGTCCATCTGTGGAGGTGTCGGTATTGCTGTAGCCTGTTTCCCTGGCTCTCTGTCTCCGCGTCTCCCACTGATGACGTCTCCACTGGGGGCGGGGTTGTCCTCCTGGGTCTCGATGTCCCCCGGTTTCTCTCTGCCAGTTATAGATACATCCGGAGCTGTAGTCCAGTTCATCCCTTCGGAATTTACTCCTCTTCCGTTCCTCGATTTCACTCCTGTGCTTCGCCAGATTACTTTCGATCCGCTGCAGTTGGAGCTGCTGATCTTCCGTCTGCACATGCTGTCTCAGGTTTCTATCGAGTTCTACAATCTGTTTCTCACTTTCTCCAATTTCTCGCTGTAAGAACTCAATATTCAGTAAGATAATATCAAATGAACATTTATTAATAATTTGTTCATATTTTTGTGCAAAGGTTTTATTATCTTTAAATATAGTTGGGCGTAAATTAACCCTCAAACCTCTTGGTATCCGGCCTTGTTTATAATAGTCAGAGTTGCAGCATGTAGATCCAATCCAATCAATTTACGTTTTTCTTTTTCATATTCCTTGAATATAGAAGTATCTGCTGCAGGTTGTAAAAAGGCATTACTGCATCTACTTTGTTCAATAATCCTGGTAGCTTCTAGTTCGCTATAAGCAAATGTTAGAGGTTGTTCCTGACGTATAGGTTGAGACATTTGTATAATTAGATTGGAGCACAATACTGGCAGAAAAAGTCAATACACAAGCATAGAGTGTAGTGCTACACAATCAATCTCACCGCTTTTTGTAGCGTTGGGTGCCAGCTGCGACTCTGTCTGCCCAGGTCCAGTACAAATTCTAATACAAATTCCAGCAGCACTCCGGTAAAGTGAAAGAAATTTATTTGTGCAAATGAAGCAACGTTTCAGGCATAACCAGCCCTTTATCAAGCTTAACACCAGTGTAACATTTATGCCTTTATATACCTCAGTAGGGGGAGGGGAGAACACATTTCCTCCTCCCATGTGATAAAATTTATTTTAACCCTTTATGACATATAAAAATACATAAAATACATAATAAATATTCAAGTACCTTTTGTTCATATATAATCCAAAAACACACTTTGGTTTTTTGGATTATATATGAACAAAAGGTACATGAATATTTATTATGTATTTTATGTATTTTTATATGTCATAAAGGGTTAAAATAAATTTTATCACATGGGAGGAGGAAATGTGTTCTCCCCTCCCCCTACTGAGGTATATAAAGGCATAAATGTTACACTGGTGTTAAGCTTGATAAAGGGCTGGTTATGCCCGAAACGTTGCTTCATTTGCACAAATAAATTTCTTTCACTTTACCGGAGTGCTGCTGGAATTTGTATTGGAATTTGTACTGGACCTGGGCAGACAGAGTCGCAGCTGGCACCCGACGCCAGTGTCGGACTGGCCCACGGGGATACCAGGAAAACTCCCGGTGGGCCCAGGTGTCAGTGGGCCCTTAAGCTTCTAACTATCTGGCCAATTTCATGGTCATTCCTTATTTCTTTTTGGGGAAAAAATGTTAATAATGGAAGAATAGACTAAAAAAATATAAAAGTCTAGGAGAATAAAGATGTTGAGTGAGGAGAGGAGGAATATTTAGTTTGGAAAGTGGGCCCACGGTCTAAGGTTTTCTGGTGGGCCCCTGGCATCCCAGTCCGACACTGCCCGACGCTACAAAAAGCGGTGAGATTGATTGTGTAGCACTACACTCTATGCTTGTGTGTATGTGTAGGCCTACTTTGAAATAAATTAAACACTAAATAGCCCTATTAAATGCTAGTGTTCTCATCTGTTTAATGTAAATTCTGTTTTTGAAGTTCAATGCTGATCTTCCCTCTATTGTCTTGAGTGTGTGACCGCGGTAAGGACCGTGATGAATCATCTTGCTGCGGCTCGGTCTTGCCTGTAACTCCTGGGATGTCTATACAGAAGCCACTGCTGGTGGCTTCCTGAGTGTGCGACTGCAGTATGCTAACCGTTAACTTACTCCGGTCCCACACTCAAGTAGCCGCCAGCAGGTGCGAGGGCTGTATAGCCGACCTGATAGGCAAAGCCGCAAGACTGAGCCGCAGCAAGCAGGATGAAGAGCCGCATGAGGCTTCGGAGCCTCAGGTTGCCTACCCCTGCTGTAGGCAAATCTTACAGCCTGGGAAGCTACTCCCTGCTACATCTCCTTGATAGAGCACAAAGCTGTCTTCCCTCACTGTCTTACTCTCCTAGAGAGTCACGGGGTCCCTGCTCCCGGACTTATCTCTCTAGAGGTACTGGTCTCTCTAGGGCACATGGCTCCACTGGGCCTTGCTGTACCCAGGCCCCCCTGGGTACGCCCAGCTGGATCAGCATCCAGTAGCCAAAGAGCCCAGACCCACCCCTTCTCTCTCATTATACCAAGTGTGACAATGTGTGGTCACAGTGCCTCATGGCCAGTAGCACGACTATGCAAATTACATCTAGCTACACGGGCATCTGCCTAGCAACTAGGGAGATCAGGAAGTGTAGGGAATTAAAGCCATAGGGACATGTTAACCCTATGTTACTACAATAGTGCAAGAGATGTGTTGGAAAAGGTTGTGATTATGTGGGTGTTTCACTAGTATTAAACTAGTGAATTAAATTAAAACTAAATTAAACTAATCTGTGAACTCTAGGGAGAATGTCTGTTGTTTCAACAAGCATGGTTGTGTTTCTGTACCAGCTCAGAAAAAGCAGATAAATGGTACCTGGAATGAATGGAGGAGCAGGGCGAGCCTTCCATTCTATACTCCATTGATTGTTTTGTAGCTGCCCAGCTAGAGGTAGCTATCTGATTAGCCTGCAGATGAGCTGCAGATAAAAGAGGAGTGGGACTAAACCTCAGTGCCCCTGGATGCCTCCTTGTGCTGGAGGACGGTGAGTGGCCCTGGAGACCTCCTTGTGCTGGAGGAGGGTGAGAGGCCCGTGGACACCACTGTGTGCTGGAGGAAGAAAGTTTTCCCACACTGAGCTGCAGTAATTGTGAGGAGAGGAACAGAAAAAGTGACTGGAGAGGAACAGAAAACCCCTCCGTAGAGACTGTATGCTGAAAATCTAACAGAGGACTCTGGGACCTAGTACTTGCAAGGTTGTAAGTGCTGAATATATTTTTGTTTCTGTGTACACCAGTGGGGGTGTTGAATTGGGACTGCTAATCCTGTGTTGTAGCTGTTGGTTGTGTTTATAATAAAAGCCAGCCAAACTGTATTGAACTCTTAAAGGTGTCATTAGTCTCCATCTGTGTGCTTAAACTGTGCCGTGGCTATGGTCCCAGCTAACCTGAATGTCACAATAGATACAACACATACAATACAATGTATATTTTGCAGTATCGTAAATATTGTTTTATTATTTTGTGATTGCATTGACATGGGTAGCCTTTTAGTGCAGATAACATCTGCAGGAGCTGCACTCTTGGTGAGACCATTTGCAGATATTTGTTTTCTCACGATTTATCTTTGTCCTCTGGGTATAATTTTCTTGTAGTTTTCTGCTGATAGGAGCACCGCCCCGGGATTTCAGGTAAGTATATGCAATCACTTGGGTGTGCCTAACTTTTGGCACCCCCAGATCTAGCTAATGTTAGGTACTGACTTCAGCATAGATATGATTGGGGCCATTTAATTAAATAACTCTCCAGAACCCTATTCATAAGGGCAGTGTTATGTTACTGAAGTGTGAATTTCTTAATTAGCTACCAATGCTTGTATCAATACATCTGGCATATTTTCACTGTGGCATCACATTTTCACTTACATTGGTAATTATACCATTGTGAGCACCATGTGCCAAAATTTTGCCAGTGTAAATACTTTGTGTATTAAATGAAACTTTGTAGAAGAACAATGGATATGTGATAGTAGCATGGAGGATATCACGCAGTTAATTTGATTCTAGAGTGGCTGCTGTATCTTTAAAATGGTAGTTCACCAGCCTTTGCCTTAAATGGAGTTTGATAAATTGGTGTAAATTAATTTTTATAAAGCATTGCATTATAGTAATTTTTTCACCAGTCATGGATTTGCAGTGAAATTCTGCATTTTGCCATCTGCAAATTTATTCATGAAACTTTGTCAAAAATTCGCCTTGGAAAAATTTGCGGCAACAAAAAAGTCACTGAGACAAAAAAGTCGCCATAAGAAAAAATGTCCCATGGACTTTAATGCATTTGGACAGAAAAGTCGCAGAGACAAAAAAAGTTGCCACAAGAAAAACTTCCGTTGACTTTAATGCATCTAGAGCAAGAGAAAATTTTTGGCAAAGCGAAACAGTACAGATTCGCTCATCACTAGCATTGCATTAGTATTATTACGCCTGACATTTAACAACCATAATGTACCATAATGTTTAAAAGGATAAATGTACTGTATGTTGTTATTAAGGGGGCTGATTTATCAAAAGTCAAATTTTAGTTTCTTTCATGTTTTGAATGGGAACATACTTGAGAATATTTTGAGAATATGCTTTGGAACCTTGAATAGTCCGGATTTATTAAAGAATAAAACCATGAAAAGTCACCAGAAAAAACTTAGCAAGTAAAAGCTGGTGAGGTTCAAAGAAGTCAAGGAATCGTCTCTAACAGCATTATATATATATTTATTTTCACAGTTCAATAAAACTTTGCAGTTTTTAGCCTCAATGAAAATTGAACAATGTAATTCTCTGTCTGTGAAAAAAACATGCACAGGAATATTCTGTTGTGGTTTTTTTCTTAAACTAGAGTTTGAGATAAAAAAAATTGCACAAGTTTTGTTGCCTTTTTTTACACTCTTGTTTTTTTTTCTCAACCTTAAAAATTAGTAGATAGGCCTCTAACGGGGATATTAATAAATGTTGCAAAGAGCAAAACAATTTGCTCAAATAAGAATAAAAATGTGCATTTCGCAATGTAATATTCTTCCGTAAACTGTTATTGTATTGCAAATTTTCATTGCACATTGCCCACTTTTAAGAAGTGCTTGAAGGAGTCGTAATCTTTTGGAGCAAAAACAACAACTTTTTCAGTAAGAAGTTTTATTACATTGATGACTGCACACTGGCGCAAACTATAAAATTCGCAAACCTTCTTCCACTGTTGGAAGTGATCGCTAAACAGTTTCCGGGTTTGCAAAAGTTATATTAAATTTGCACAAAGCAAAATTTGTTCGCACAGAGGCATAACTTTTCGCATTGCGAATATTTTTTCCTTTACCGACTTTTATTACATTCCCCCATAAGTGTGAAAATATGGCAAGTTAGGCAAGACACATAAGGGTGGTTACATATTACAAATGTATTTGTTGCAGAACTATGTTACAAAATGAGGAAGATTACAATAATTATAGATTTTAATAACAGTTTCTGTGCTAGTATATCTGTCTATTACAAACCGATATGAGAAGAGTTGGTCAACCTTAAATGCTGTTATTACACCGGTGATTAAACGAAAACTGCTCAATGGTTGCTAAGAGGCATCATCAATAAAATGACAGAAATGCTTAGAAGGGGTCATCTAGAATTAGCAGTTCATCAGAAAACACTGAGTACATATATAATGGGTAAACAAATTACAGTGAAATCACATAGAAAATAAGTAGCAAATATGGAATTGTTTTTCATAAATATTATTGATTAAATTCTGCAATTGCAGGAAAACAATTCAGTTGAAAAAAAATCAATATCCCTTTTCTTAAAAACCAAAAATACGTTTTCTTGTAACACATACGTACAAAAATTATTTTCCTTCTTATAGATTATTTGTTAGCCGTAATTATATAACTTATTTTTGATCTTATACCAAATTTCTGCTCTTCAATTTCGAAGCTATTTTATTGTCATCTATCTTTACTTTTGTGTAATGGTTTGAAGAAAAAAGGTTTGTAGAATAAAGCAAGATGCTATTTACAAAGGAGACTCTATTTCTGTATATATATATATATATATATATATATATATATATATACCTTTACTTGCACCTTATACCATATTTCAGTTTTTCTGAATAAGGTGCAAGATTCAGAGTACAGGGTGCGTGGACACTGGGAAGATCTATCTTGCATAAACAATGCCCTATTGTGTTTTTTTTATTCTTACATGTAAAATAATTTCATCTTTATTTCAAAGTTGCCATTAATATTAGTAGGTGTTATTAAAAACTTTGTTGGGGAACAATGCCATTGGTTGATATTGTTATACATTAATTGTCTGTCTTAAAAACATACATTCTTTTGTGTTCCTGTAGATTAAGGGGGTTATTTATCAAAGGTCGAGTGCTAGAGTTTTTTTTTTACCTCGCATGGACTCAAATGAACTGGAGTGGTATCTTAATTTAGAAAAAAACTCGAATGTGAAAAACCATTGCAAGTTCGAGTCCCACAACCCTAAAACTCGAACTGATCAAGTTTTTGGTGACACAAAAACTCAAATTGCTCGAATCATTCGACTTTTCTGGCAAACCCTCCAAAAAAACTTGATCATCAAGTAGGCTAACTTCTTCAAATGGTTTAAGGGACCTCTGCCATTGACTTTTACGTTACCTTGACAGGTTTTAGGTGGTGTATTTTCAAATTTGAGCTATTTCCAGGATTTAGGTATTTAAACTTTGAATATATATATAAAAGTATTTTTTTTTTTTTTTTTTTTTAAACTTGATTATTTTCCATATAGCTTTGTCGATTTTTTTTGTTTGTTTCACAAGAAGGTTGCAACAGCTAACATAGCACTGTAATGTTTGCTTTTGGTCTGCTTACTTAGCTAAGGCTGTGATGGCAGGAAGATCAGTTTCTAGTACTGAACAAATGGACTGCATATTTTGCTAAGTGGGAATCCAGTTTTATGAGTAAGATCTACTTCTCTTTTGATTTTATATAAAATAATACAATGTAATTACAGAAAGCTGGTGAAAGAGTTACAAAAGAGTGCAACAAAGTAAGAAGATTAAATGCTAGCAACATAGATTTAAATGTAACACAAAAAATAATGATTTACTAGCGAGTCTTTCTCCCATATGTAAAAAAGGCACTACGTTTGCCCAGGAGCAGTAACCCGTAACAACCAATTAGATGTTTGATTTTAAACAGGTGACCAGTAAATTCTACATGCTCATTGGTTACTGCTCCTGGGCAAACTAAGTGCCTTTAATTACATAACCCCCTTTGACTATTAATATCAAAAGAAGGGACCACAGCTCTTGTAACCAAATTTGTAATAAAAAATCAAAGCAAAACAATAGCGTATACAATAATCTGAATGGTATAATATGTGTCTGCTGATATTTTGCCTACACTGTAAAGATGTGATATTTAGCATTTTAAAGATGTGGTGCAAGTGAATGACTTCCTTTTCATTACAAAGCATTTTTTAAGTATATTAAAAGGTAAAAAAAATGCATGTTGAAAGAGGGGGTACATTAAAGGTGTGGTTCACCTTTGAAGTAACTTTTAATATGTTATAGAATGACCAATACTAGGCAACTTTTCAATTAGTCTTCATTATTTATTTTTGAATTATTTGATGTCTTCTGCTGATCCTTTCCAGCTTTCAAATGGGGGTCATTGACTGAAAAACAAATGCTCTGTAAAGCTACAACTGTATTTTATTGCTACGTTTTATTACTCATCTTTCTATGCAGACCCTCTCCTATTCATATTCCAGTTTTTATTCAATGCATGGTTGCTAGGATAATTTAGGATAGGATAATCTAAAAGCTAGAATTTAGCTGATACAAGTCCCTTTCCCTTCCACATTAACTTGCCAGCTTTTAGATCCCAAATTTTTACATTTAAGTTTGAGGGGCCCATTTATTAAACCTCAAAAATTTGAGGTGCGAGTCCCTTTGACTTCCACATTAATTTGCCAGCTTTTAGATCCGAAATTTTTATATTTACGTTTAAGGGGCCCATTTATTAAACCTCCAAATTTTCTGGTCGAGAATGGGTTTTTCCGATTTCGATTTTTTTTCGAGATTTATTATACTAATGAGAACCATATTAATGTATTTCTACAGTGCACCATTAGCAGTGGTGGGATTTCTGTGCACATTTTAATCGTCCACTTGGCTACCATAAATTTGCTATAAATTGATGTTTTGCAATTCTTTGACATTACTCCTCAAATGTATTAGCTACTAGCACTTTATAATGAGACCATCCTTTTGAGTAGTTACAGAAACTGTTTTTTGTGATTCTTGATTGATTTCAGAGGGAATGTAAGTAGGCAAACAAAGTAGCCTGATCAATTTACAAGTGATTCAACTCTACTAAAAAGTGTATAACTGAGTTAAACACCTCTTGTCCTGTATAATTTTTTTATGTGTTTTATCATTTTTCCTCACTTGTTCTTAACGTGAAGTTATATGCTACAGTGATGCATACCCACATACAGTATATATTATCAATAAGCTAATGGAGGTTTCACTGGGGCTAATTTATAAACCTTCCACAAGGAAAACCTTTTTTTACTGAGCTTTTTAAATACAGTAGAATATCAAAGCTAGAATTCATGACTTATAACCATAGGGACTGCCTTATGGTTTTTATTATTCAGTTTTGATGAACAGTATAGGTATGTAATATGGGCTCTTCAGATGTACTGAACTACAGCATCAATAACACAGCACCTTAATGAATCAGAATGACAGAAGTTGTAATTAAGCACAAGCTGGCCTGTAGATTGCATCCTTGCTTTAAAAGTACTGAACATGATGTTTAAACTGATTTCTGAACCCATAAGCTTCCCATAGTTGGCATAGAACTAGACAGTAATCCAAAAAGTATATCCTACCATTAACAAGTTTAACAATTTATTATCACTCACTGTCATAAATGTCTTTCAAGCTGATAGACAAGCATACAAAACATACTTCAAAACGTGTGGTTGTAATAAGCAATGAACCAATAAGGGCTTAACATCCAGTGCACAACCAGGCATTAGTTAAGTGAAGTCCTGTTGATTTCTATCATTTATACATCTGCTGCAGGGAGGTCGATGTCAACACTTCCTTATCAAATTAATGGCACCTCTCTACGCCACCTCTCCATCTTGCAGGTTCAGACTGCAATGCTATGTTACTGTTAGCTCCCTGCCCTGAGATGTGTTTCTTGGATCAGATACATATATATGTATATTGGGAGCATCTTGGCCTATTTCTGCTCAGTACTGTGTATCTCTCCTGATACAACATTCAGTTGGTGGAATATAGTAATTATAAAGAAGAATAATAGACTGGTCGCTCCAAAGAAAAGTAGAAAAGTTGGTAAGATTTTCATGAGTGGTTGTTTAGAATTTGAATTATGTATTACTTACAAAGATTACACATTGATCACAAAGTTGTGGTTTCTCTCCAAGCAGACTTTTGCCAAAGATTAAAACACTTGGCACGAAAAAATAAAAAAAATTACAATCTAAAACTTAGTGAGATTTTTTAGAAATAAAACAGGGGGGGGGGAATCCAGTTCGGCAGCAAGCCAAAAGCAATTAAGTAGAGAAAATGCAAGTTTCTGCAATGACTGCACAAACCCAGCACTCAAGGATAAATCAGGTCCCAAGTTCCTATTATATTTACACATGTTATAGTGAATTTGATCAGATGCCAATTAACCTGCCCTTTTCTTCGAGAGTGTGGAAGGAACTAGAGCAGGGCTGCCATCAGAAATCAAGGGGCCCCGCACAACAAAATTTTCTGGGGCCCCCCCTCACCACCCCTCCCTAAAAAAAAAAAAATAGCAAAGGGCCCCCACACATTTTTTAAAAAAAAACTATTAGCCAGGGCGCCCACACATCTTAAAAAAATAGCAAAGGGCCCCCACACATTTAAAAAAAAAACAATTAGCTAGGGCCCCCACACATTTTTTACAAAAAAAAACAATTAGCCAGGGCCCCCACACATTTTTTACAAAAAAAAAACAATTAGCCAGGGCCCCCACACATCTTAAAAAAAAAAAAAAAAAATAGCAAAGGGCCCCCACACATTTAAAAAAAAAATAGCAAAGGGCCCCCACACATTTAAAAAAAAAAATTAGCCAGGGCCCCCACATATTTTTTTTTAAAAAACTATTAGCCAGGGCCCCCACACACATTTAAAAAAAAAAAATAGCAAAGGGCCCCCACACATTAAAAAAAAAACTATTAGCCAGGGCCCCCACACATTTTTTTAAAAAAAACTATTAGCCAGGGCGCCCACACATCTTAAAAAAATAGCCCCCCCCCACACATTTAAAAAAAAAAACAATTAGCCAGGGCCCCCACACATCTTAAAAAAAAAAAAATAGCAAAGGGCCCCCAAACATTTAAAAAAAAAAAAAACTATTAGCCAGGGCCCCCACACATCTTAAAAAAAAAAAAAACTAACAAAGGGCCCCCACACATTTAAAAAAACAATTGGTCAGGGCTCCCACAAGTTAAAAGAAAAAAAAAACTGTACGTACCTTAGCCAGGGAGTTCAGATGCCGGTATCTTCAGTTTCTTGTGCTCTGATTCGCCAGTGAAATGTAAGTCCCGGTAAAGGCGCATGGTGATTGGATAAAGTAGAGGGGAGGTTCAAACTTCTCCCAACCAATCAGAATGTGGCTTTACCGGGACTTACATTTCACTGGCGAATCAGGACACAAGAAGAAGTCATCGGAGCTCGGATGCAGGGGACCGGCTGTGCAAGTAAATGCAAGTAAGTGCAGCCCGGGCCCCCCTTAACTCCACAAAACATCCGGGCCCGGGACAACAGTCCCCTCTGTCCCCCCCTGATGGCGGCCCTGAACTAGAGTACCCAGGAGAAAAGGAGAAAATCCACACATGCATGAGGAGAAACTACAAACATCCATTCACAGTGGCTATGTTGAAAAAAGAACACATTAAAAAATGAGGACCTGTGCACATATTGTTAGCTTCTCAGTATTACTGTTTGTATATTCCCAAGTAATAATAAGAAAACATTAACATTAGCTCCATCTATGTATGTGTCAATGCGTACATTTTTTGTGGGTACAGGTATGGGATCTGATATATGGAAAACCATTATCCAGAAAGCAACCAAATTACAGAAAGGCCCTCTCCCATAAACTCCATTTTATCCAGGTAATCCATATTTTTATAAATGATTTCCTTTTTCTCTGTAATAATAAAACGATAATTTGTACTTCATCCAAACTAATATATAATTAATCCTTATTGGAAGAAAAATCAGCCTGTTGGGTTTATTTCATGTTTAATTGATTTTTCAGTAGACTTGGAAAACCCCAGGTCCCAAACATTCTGGATGACAGGTCCAATACCTGTATAAGTATTCTTAAACAATTCAGAGTTTTGCAAAGATTGTGATGTGATTTCAGATAGAAAGGTATTCATACATATTTATGGACCATTAAAACTGAAATCTCTGCTTTTTTTTAATGTAAAGAAATGCTCTTGTGTTCTGATAAAATTGACTTGATCCTGGTCATAGAGATGAGCATGATTTTAATTTTTAATTTCATTTTAAATTGAAAAGAATAATTCTATGGAGTTGCTCGTATTCTGGTCCATTGATTTTTTTATTTAACAGCATTATTGCAAGAGTATGAGCTGTGCATATAATGTTTAGGTTACACTTGAGCACTTTCCCCAGTTCTGCTGGATATTCTGTGACTGCCTGCATACTGAACAACAATAATGATGTGATCTGGGATATGTAATAATTTGCTTATTTCTTCCTGTTCAAACATGAATCTTAATTTGTGGCAAATGCATTTAAATATGCATACTATATATTTAAAGTTTTGATAATCTGTCCATTACTTTTAATAAAACTCTGGTGTTTGCATAGTGTTAAAACGTAATACAGTAATTAAGTGAACTTCCTTTTTAATTCTGTATCATGTATCTGCTGATTAATTTTGTATGAATATAAATGATTTCTTAGCCGTAATTGGTAAATGTGTGTGTTTGCTTCAGAACACCTGTTAATGTCCAGTACTGCAGAATGTATTGAAAGTCAATGTTAATTTAGAAAAAAAAATACAAAACAAAACTCTCATGAAAGGTTTGGATATAAATCTGCTAAGAATCCATTCAATGGTTGAAAACAAATGCACTGGAATACAAAAAGGACCTTTATGTTAAAGAATACATGTTAATCTGTACTGGAGGTTAAATACATATAGGTATAGGATCTATAATGTAGAAACGAGTTGTGCAAAGAAGTTGCAAAATATGGCAGTGTCAGTCTCTCTGAGGGGGTTATTTATCGAATGAACTCACAAATCGAATGGTTTCTAATTTAAGAAAAAAACTGGAATGGAAAAAGCTCGAATCAGGGAGTTCCGGGCTAACAACTCAAACTGATCGAGTTTTCAGCAAAAGAAAATTGAAGCGCTTTAAGTGATCGAGGTTTTCAGTCAAAACCCTCCAAAAAAAATTCGAACTTCATGAAGGCTATTAACATCTTCAAATGGTTCAAGGGACCTTGACAGGTTTACAATAGTGTATTTTCGGATTCGAGCTATTTCCAGGGTCGGAGTATAATGAATCTCAAAAAATTCGAGTTTAAAAAAAAAAAGTCTTCCTTCTAAACCCCGAAAAATTTATTTTTGACTCAAAAATAACCTTGAAAACTCACATTTTTAGTGGAAAGCACAACTTGAACCTTAATAAATCTGCCCCTTAATGTTTTATTTAAGCAAGAATGTTTAATATTTACTGATTTTCATTTTCACTGTAATAGGACAGGACTTTGTGCTTGATGTAAACTAAGGTAGCATAAGCTTATTTTGATTTTAAAACAACTGCATTTGGTATTTTTAATGTTTTCATTCTTTTTAATAGCCTTAACTCAGGTTGCTTCGGGTGCAAAATGATGCCTTAACTTGAATGCCCTTGATCACAAGCATTCTGGATTATAGAGTCCAGATCTGTATTATATTTGTTTATTGAAGTGCCAGGTGATACATTTATTGACTAATCATAGTAAGCAAGCTAAATAAAGAAAGCAAATAAAATGTTCTGAAAGCTTGCTATGATTATCTCAGTTTGCCAATAAATGTATCACCCTTATACCACCTTTTTATTGGAGTGCCTAATTGCACTTTTCTTAATGGGCTCTTGCAGTTTATCTTTTTAGTCACAAGAGGCCAGTGTAGTATAATGAATGTTCACACAAAGGAATTAATATTCCGACAATGGGAGGTCCTATAGGGATGGAACTCAGGAAACGGCAGATTGGCAGTGTGATACATAGGGTGCAATACTTTCTCTAAAAGTAGACCCCAAAATTAGTAAGCAGTATCTCTGTGGTCAAAGCAGCGTGTAAGTTGCCTAAGGATGATACTTCTGGTAGTACCCTACCTATGGCAGCCACTGGGACACTCATAGTAGTACTCAGACTGCAAATCAAAGGCATTTCCTCTGGGTTGGCAATCTCAATAGTAGATTGGGACATCGGAACAGTGCCTCTGGATTGGACTCCTGAGCTATGTGTAGGCTGAGATATCCATAGACATACACATTCCCTGTGACTCCATTTTGGGCAACAGAGCTGGTTTCCTATTCTCTCTGCTTTGCCTTCTAGAAGGGTCCATTGTGGTCCATAGTAACCCCCCTCCCCCACATCATTCTCACGACTGCCTATCCAATTATATTTTTTCTAGCCAGTGAAGCATCACATAGCCATAGATACATAATTGAAATATACATACCTGGTTAATCCTTCAGTTATACAAGATGTTTTGTGGCAAAACTTTCGACTGTGCCTATAGGACAAGTAGCCATTGTAACAATAATAGGCATAAAAAAAAAATAAGCTGGCCATTTAGTTGCAAAAACATCCATACCCATCTATAAAAACATAGTTGGGAAAATCATAGATAGTAAGTATATCCCTCCCTGAATCCTCAATGACGTAGCACAGAGAGCTGTGAAAATGAGGGTCTGTTCAACTGAGAGGTATGATTAGCCTCACCTGGAGTGAGGGAATTTGGTTACACTGCATGCAACTGGTGGTTGTTTGACATATAGGGTTGTCACAAGGATGCAAGTTCCCTGGTAGCAAGGTTTGACTACAAGCTGCTGTTCTAAAGACTTGGGAGTGAGCTGCAGCTGCTTCAGAAGCACTGGGAATCTCACACAGGGCAGAAACCTGCCTAGGGCACAACAATAGGGGGAATTCTGCCTTCACCTAGTTCATACCTCCCAACATTTTGGAAACAAAAAGAAGGACAAGAAAATTTGCTGCGTGTACATTTTTGGACCACACCCATTTTTGTGACCACACCCCCAATTACCGTGTTCATTTTACAAAATTTGGCAGGTTATGAAAGTTTGAACATATGTCTCTGTTTTTTTTTTAATTATTACAGTTTTGCTAATAAAGTTGAATTGCCCTTTAAGCTGTGAGTCTAACTTTTCCAAGGGACCTCCTTATCTCAATTGTTACAAATTGTTACAAACGTATCTCGGGAGGTATGCTAATTTGTAGTCCCTTCCCTCTGCTGTCTGCCACTTCCCATCCCCACGCCAGCACTCTTCTCTTCCACTTCTTCCCCCATGTGACTGCCACCTGCCTCGAAGTCAGGGTGCACACACGAGGGGACTGAGCTTGCCGGCTTGGGTGCCCTTCAGCTTGGCCCTGCCCTGTCCAAAGGACTGTGAGTGAAGTTTTCATTTGCTTACTGGATTTAACTTGCCCAAGTGCTGTGGGTCCTTTGGGAAGGACGCTCCTATTTTGTTTTATTGCAACCTCAGATATTATGAACTTTCAGGTTTAAGCTGCTGTTAAATAAATTCAGATGCAAATTTCATTTGGAAACCCTGTATACCTGTCTCTTCTCTGTGTGAAAGGAACTACTGCTACTACCTTAAGAGCAATCCCGACACTATATAGAGTCCCAATGGAGGAACACACAAAAATATTTTGTCTGTCTGGGTGCTGGTAACAAATAATGTAATAGTCCAAAAAAGTACAGCACTCAAAAGGTCTTGTGCAAACAAAAATGTGTTAATAATTTAATTTAGAAACCTGACGTTTCGGTCACTGACTGTGACCTTTCTCAAGGGAATACAGCAAACAGTGGATTAAGCCCCTCCAGAGACATTGATACTATTATCATTGAGGTGCTTTATGCACATCGTCCCTACTTTTCTCTGCTATATTTTTCCTTACTTCACTTCTCACTATGTGATTTCTGGGCTATTATGGATCATATCAATATATTTATATCACTGAGCACCACAAAGGCCAAGATTAAGTTAAAAACCGCATTCTTTATTTATCCATTACAAACTGTTCAGGATTGCATTCACATTGTAGAACCATATGCTTGATACGTTTTGTTGCCACTTTCTCAGTGTGGATCATACTATGTTCACAGTCGGCGCTACACCATAAGCAGTTTGGGTGATAATAAAGGACTATGACAATTAAACTATGTTGCCAGTGTTTGAGGTTAATCCCCGAGTAGTAGTGGCCAATTTTTCTTTGTTACACTATTGCGGAACTACAACTCTTAACCTGCTGGTATGCATTTTGGAATTGTTGCCCAATGCAATTTCCAGCATAGAAAGGGTTTACTCCCAGGCTTAGATAGAGAGCAGTAGTACATTTTCTAACATATGGAACATTAACTATACAGTGGGCTAATGGGTAGGGCATTAAAACAACTCTATTGTCTTTATTAAGGTTCCCTGGACTTGTGTAATGTATTGTATTTGCTGCAAGATATACGTCTATTCAACTTTAAATTTCCTGCCTTATGCAAATTAGCCTGAGTGAAGACCTCTAACCAAATTGCGGTAGGATTTGCTAAGTAACGGTAGAGAAAATTCACCATTGTTCGGCACCCTGGCTGGACACAACTTCGCATTTTTGTAAATTAGCGCTGTCTGAGCGAATTTTTGCCTGGCAAAGTGTTGCAATGGATGCGAAAGCCGTTGCTGGTGAATTTTTGCTGCATAGTAAATTTAGCCCTAAGCAACATATCTCTGTATGGATTAGCAATATGAAGCACTCAAGACACTTAAAGGGGAAGATTTATCAAGGGTCGAAGTGAATTAGAGGGAATTTTCGAAGTAAAAAAAATTGGAAATTCAAAGTAATTTTTCGGATACTTCGACCATCCAATAGGATACTACGACTTCGAATTTACTTCGACTTTGATTCGAAGTAAAAATCGACCATTCGATAATTGAAGTACTGTCTCTTTAAAAAACTTCTACTTCAATACTTCGCCGAATTGAACCTGCCGAAGTGCTATGTAAGCCTAAGGGGACCTTCTACAACCATTTTCTAATTCTTTACACATCGATGTAAAATCGTTCGTTCGCACGCTAAAATTGTTCGAAATTGTACGAAATTCGACCCTTGATAAATCTGCCCCAAAAGGAGTTATTTGTTAAAGGTAAATTGTGTTTTCTCGAAAAATTCTAGTTTTTAGAGGTTAGCTTCACAAAAAATGTTCGGGGTAGAAAACCGAACCGGACATTGAATTTTTCGATAGTTTATTATTCAAGATTTCGAGAGACACATATGACCACTGTTTCTTTGAATTAATTCCTTTAAAAATACCTCCCAAAAATCCCCCCTTCCCCAAATCATTCTATTTTTTCAAAATTCAGAATTTTATTTCAAATTTTGAAGAAAATAATGCACGTTCCTTAAAAAAAGCGGAAAAACAAAAAAACCACACCAGAACCCAAAACATATGGAAAATTGGGCCCAAACCAATGGGGATTAAATATCTAACTAAAAACTTACAAAGGAAAACAACCCAAACTTCATACATTTTCCTTTTCAAAATCACATTTCACCAATAAAAACGTTTATTCCACCTAACTCTTATACACCCAAAAAAATAACAATTTTTTGACCAAAGCCCAATAACAAATTACAACTCTCCAAAAAAACAACATCAAAATCTTAAAAACCCATAAAGCAGTTATGATATTCATACTAAATTTTCAATTTTATCAAAACCCTTTTAAAAAAGGGAGAAACTTACACCCCAAGAAAATCAGAAGCCCAAAAACCCCCATACGACAAAACAAAAAAACCCCAATTTAAACCCCTTTGGGTTTGAAGGGAAAAATTAACACCAAAAAATCCCAACCCCCCACACCCTTAAACCCCTTATCCAAACAAAATGCCCACCCCTCCAAATAACGCAAAACCACCAATCACTTATTTTTAACCCCATCAAAAATGTTATTTATAAATTAATCCCTAAAAAACGAATAACCTATAAAAAGGGAAAAAGGGAGCCAAAATTAAAACCCAAAAAGTTAAGCCCTTTAACACCGTTGGGGAACAATTGAAAGAAAAAACCAAAACAGCCCAAAAAAATTCAACCATACAACCAACAAACAAAACGGGCACAAAACCACCCCCCAAAACAAACAAAAACCCCCAAAATTTAGAAAAAAACCCCAATAACGGGCACAACCCCTGAAATTTTAACAACCTTTTGAAACAATACCCCAATATTTACCCCCATAAAAATCAAATTTTAAACCCTATCATATAAAAAAAAAAACAATAAGGGGAAATTAGAAATTTCCAAAATAAACACAAGCAAAATATAACATATTTATTGGGGAACTTTTTCTTAAATAAAAAAATTTTGATTAATAAACCAAAAAATTTAATTACCCCAAACCTCTTTAAATAAACGAAATTTTTTTAAAAAACCAAAAAAAAACCCCACCCCGGAAACAAAACCCAAAAACCCACTTAAAACCTTCCAGGCCTTTAAAAATGCGCAAAGTTTTTAACCCCTTGAAATTTAATAGCCTTCCTGATTTTTAGTTTTTTTGAAAAAAAAACTAAAATTTTAAATTTATGATTTTGGAAACCACTAGAAAAATTTTTTATTAAAATTTTTTCAAATAACCCCCCAAACAAAATTTTGGGGGAATAAGTTAAAAACTTTTAAAATTCAAGGAGTTAAACACAAAAAAAAAAATTTCCAGATTAAAAAATCCCATACAAAAATATTAGTACAAACCCTTAAAGCACCCTTTTCAACCAAATTAAAAAAGTCAAAAACAAAACCAATTAAAAAAACTAATTTTTTTTTTTTTTTGTTAAACCCAAAAGAAGGGTTTTCCAAACCACAAAAGAAAACCAAACCAAGAACTCCCCCTTTATAAAAAGCCCAAAAATTCCACCCCTTTTTAACAAATTACAGAGAATGCAGGTCGGAAAAAAAAAACAAAGGCGAATTACCAGTCCGAAACTTTTTTCAAAAACCCCCCAAACAATCTAACAAAATTTTAAAGATAAAAAACCAAGAAAATTCAAAATTAGCCAAAAATTTCCCCAAATTAAAAAAACAAAGACCAAAGGGAAAAACCCAAACACCTAAAAACTTTAACATTAATATTGAAAAAGGGAATTTAAATATTGTAAAGGGGCAACCAATTTTTCCCAACACCAAACCCAAAACCGGAGCAAAAAAAAGCACGATCATTAAAGACGGAAAAGGGACCTGTTTTTAAAAACCTCTAAGAAAAGAACTTTCCTTAAAAGAAAAAGAAAATATTTTGTGGGGAAAACGCTGCATACAAAGAATATGCCCTCCATTTAAAAAAAAAAAACTGTTTTTTTAAGGGATGAATGTAACATGACAGCCTGGTATGAGGAATGAGAGAAATAGGGTAGGCTTAAGTTTTGTATTTTTAAGGCTGGGTTTTGCACTAATAATGGCAAAATATAAAGTATTGTAGTTTAGTTCTTTAAAAATTGAAAACTTAAAATGTAAGACATGATAAATATTAGACTTTACTAGTCCTAGGACACAAAAAAAATTAGCATGTGCACCTCAATCCTCATCCTTCAAGGATTGAATTAAGCAAGTGCTTATTAACACCAAATGCATCTTTTCATTTTTGGAACTAAAATATAGCTATTCAACCTTAAACTTCAAATCTGTTTTTTCTGCAATGAACCTAACATTTTTCATGGACTGTAAAAATGAGGATATTCAGTCACCAAACTGCAAATTCTAACTATGAGTAAAGCTTGGTACATTTAGGGGCCAATTCACCAAGCTCGAGTGAAGGATTCGAAGTAAAAAAACTTCGAATTTCGAAGTGTTTTTTGGGCTACTTCGACCATCGAATGGGCTACTTCAACCTTCGACTACGACTTTGACTTCGAATCGAAGAATTCGAACTAAAAATCATTCGACTATTTGATAGTCGAAGTACTGTCTCTTTAGGAAAAACTTCGACCCCCTAGTTCGCCATCTAAAACCTACCGAACTCAATGTTAGCCTATGGGGACCTTCCCCATAGGCTTTCCTAAATTTTTTTGGTCGAAGGATAATCCTTCGATCGTTGGATTAAAATCCTTCGAATTGTTCGATTCGAAGGATTTAATCATTCGATCGAAGGATTATTCCTTCGATCGTTCGATCAAACTATTTGCGCTAAAATCCTTCGACTTTGATATTCGAAGTCGAAGGATTTTAATTCCCAGTCGAATATTGAGGGTTAATTAACCCTTGATATTCGACCCATGATGAATTTGCCCCTTAAACATTCTGGTACAAATTAAAAAGTTTTGGTTTACTGGAAACACATACCATCCATTCAATTGTAAACTAAGTTATGGAGTATGCCATTTATGTGAGAATTAAACCAAACCTTATTTCATCCACTTGAATTCTGGTTTATGTCAAATAGGAAGGATAAAAAAGCTCTGCCAGTTTTTGTATATCAAGATTAAAATATTGCTTAGAGTTTGCTGGTTCCAAAGCACTGTGTATACTAATAATTCCATGTTTTTGCATTCATTAATAATCTTAATGCAAGATCTCATATGGGAATAAATTACCTTGAATATAGCTCAGTGTAAATCATTAATAGTGACGTAAATAATTAATATTAAAGTAAATAATAAAAGTATAACCTAATTCTGTACTGCATGTATCCTCTATGATGACAAGTAATGATATCCTGGTACATGCACCGTGATCAATTTCTATGCAATTGATTTGCTTGTTTGTCCTCAATAGTAAATCAAATCAGATATATACAGTTATGTGCCAAAGGCAGCTATGTATATGACCAGCTATGTATATGAAGTAAACAAAAATGTGGTCAGTTTGGAATCAAATTACAACTTTAAAGCTTTACCCAGTTTACTAATCTGCCACTAATTTACCTGTTTACCCAGGTTTAAATAATGGCTACTGTGAGCAGGTTACCTAAAACCCAGTTGTTATTGAATATGCACTTTAAAGTGTTGGGGCTAAAGGAGAACTAAAAACAAATATGTAGGAATGCTGTATTGTATATTGTCACGTTCGGCACCCTATATCCAGAACCCAAGCTAAGCTCCCTGGTCTCGGCTCTCACTTCTGCCTTTAACTGCTTCCTTTCACCTCGGGAGGAGCCCTCGGCTAATTGGACGCCGCCAGGTCTTAACAGAGAGAGGAGCAAAGCTAACGGTACCTGGACTAGCAAAGGGGCATGATCATCTCACCAGGATACTGGAAGGAAGAACACCACCAGGAACAAGCAGGCCGGGCCAGCACAAGCAGTAAGAATAGTCAGACAGGCCAGAATCAGGATTAGAGATCGTAGAATAGTCGGAGGACAGGCAAAGGTTTAGGATTGGAGAGATCAGCGTAGTCACAGACAGGCAAGGTCAGGATTGGAGAGGTCAGAGTAGTAAGCAGGCAGGCAAGGGTCAAACACAGTAGAATCAGACAGGAATCGCTGAGGATAACACCCAGGAACTTGCTAATAGAACATAACAACGGGCAGTGTGCTGAAATCTAAATTTCCCTTTAAAACTATTTGAATTTGGCGCCATTGCCTTTAAAAGACTGACGTGCACGCGGCGCGTGCCTTAGAGAAAGCCGGCACAGGAGAGAAGGGGAAAGCGCAGCGGTAGTCCACGCCGAGGACGCGGCGGTGGACCCCGCTGCCCACTAGACCACCAGGGTAAGGCTTCCTTATATATATACTATAACATTAATAATAATAATCTAAGATTAGGGGCATTGCAAATCACTAAGCAGAAAATTAAGTTCACATGTCTTTGAAGCTGATGCTACAGAGCCAATTGTGAAATTTCCGATGTATTTGTACTAGCTTCTAAGCTGCTGTGTGACGAGAGTCTGAATTAATTACTTATTATTATTGTGAATTTTTATATTCCTTATGTGCAGTATATTGAGACTTGATCTCTAAGCTCTGGTAACTGACAGCAGCACAGAGTATCAGCAGAGAAGCAGTTAGGGAGCTACTGGCCGCACATTTGCACATTTCATTGTTAAAGGGCTGTGTTTGCCTTGGGCCAGTATATTACGGGAAGGCCATCTCCCATAAACTCAATTTTAATCTAATAATATATGATAATAATAGGTCATATACCTGTACTGATTACTGTATTGACTGTTACATTTTATATGTATGTTATATCGCTGCTAGTCCAAGCATATGCATTTTTATCTTCTGACCTTGAGTTGGCATGACACATGTTCTAGGACTATGTCTGACAATGAATGTCAAATGATACTGATATGCAGTATTGAGAAGTCATAATACATTGCATTTTGGGATTGATTAATGACTCAGCAATAAATAGGCTTTCAGCATGTTCTTTTTACAACATATGACTATATAGACCTATAAATCTGTACCACTTTACAGAACATTCCTCTTTTTTTTTTTTTTTAGCAATAAAGGAATAATTCTTACTACTAATACTACATACAGATCTTCTATACATTGTCCTGTTTCAGTGTATCTAATTGATTGTATTATTTTGCAGCTGTAAAATGTATTTTGTAGAATCTTATTGATTAAATGAAATTAAATGCAGCAATTACGTATGAAATCCAGCAAATTTGTTATATGATATAATCATTTTGAATTCCTCCAACAAAAGTAGGTATAACTCATATTTAGCAGCAATATTTCAGCGGAAGATTACATTCATGTCTGATTTTAACAAAGGCTTAAAGAGGACAAGGGCAATACTTCCATGACAACAGTATGAAAGTAAAAAATGTGTAACATAAAATTTGTACTGTATGTTGCCATGCATTCTGGTGGCTTTCTACATGGAACTGGCACTGTGTTTAAGGGTTTTGTGTTCATGAAACTGGAACTGTATTTATACTGCCATGTGTTCTGGGCACTCTTTACTCTATACAGCAGGGGTCCCCAACCTTTTTTACTCGTGAGCCACATTTAAATGTAAAAAAGACTTGGAGAACAACACAAACATGAAAAAGTCCATATGGGGATGCCAAAAAAAAAATAAGGCTGTGATTGGCCTATGTGGTACACCCCTAGGTGTACTGGCCAAGCCTAAAAAGGGTCCGATTTGCAGTAGAATCCCTTGGTTTCTATGCAACACAAAAAACATTGCCTCCCACAGCCGAGAATTTCCAAAAAATAAACACTGCTTTGAGGCCCTCTGCGGAGCAACATCCAAGGGGTTGGTGAGCAACATGTTGCTCGCGAGCTACTGGTTGGGGACCACTGCTATACAGAATTGTCACTGTAATTATCCTTCCATGTTTTCTGAGATGTATGAAGTAGGTGCATGAAACGGAGATTACATTTATTCTGCAAATTGTTCTAGGAATTATACAGTGAGCTCAGCATACACATGTACCACCTGTAAGATATGCACTTAAAGCACCAACATTTTTAAAGCTAAAATTTATATTATAATTAATATTTATTTCTAAAACGGGTTACAACCTGAAAACTGAGCTAAGTCTGAGAGGTATATTGTTAACCTGTACATATAATTATCTTCCCAGCATTTACTTTTTAAAGTTACAACATGCTGTGCTCTTATGTGACTGTCACGGTCAGCTCTCTGCTTTGTCAACTAGGATTCCATTTGGCATGCTGTGCTTAATTTTCTGTAGTGGTTTAAGGCTTCTTTGAAGGAGTCATCTCGGTTTATTTTTTTCAAAAAGCATACGCTTGCAGTATTAACAACAGAGAATTTATTTCATTTAAATGCAGTTTATTGAGTCACAGAGGTGCCCAGCTCAGCATACAAAGCATATGTCAATAAACAATTCCTGTCTTCTGGATACTACCTACCTATTCATTTTGTGAATTCCCTCACTTCGCTGGGTTCCTTGTGGACAAGCAGGGAAAATCAAATTCAGAGTAGTTTATGGTAACCCCTTAGGTTAAATGATTCTTCTGAGAACTGCTCAGCCTTCAGGCTTTTTTGAAAATATTTGCTCAATCTGCTTCTAACAGCACGAGACAGCACTTGGAGTGTGGGTTCATCACATTGGCAGCAAGCCTTCCAGCTCTGTGTCCTACTGTGAGAGGACTAGATTCTCGGAAAAAAAATAGTAGGAGGCTAAGCCTCCCCAAACCTGTTTGCCTAAATAATTTAAAGAACAATTCAAATAAAAAAATAAAAATACTCTGACTGACCAATGTGTCTATTTGAGCTTGTCTGGGGGAGGGGTAAGTGGTGCTGCTGACTATTGACTTTAGAAAAAAAATCCCTACCTGGTAACTCTAGTGATGTCATCATGAGCTTTTGCACTGAAAAGATTTCAGGTGAGAAAGCTTATGATCTGACCTCTGTGTACCAAGCACAGTTAGGGAATAGGTGAGTTTTAGCTTTAACCAGGATGGCTGTTTGTGCTGGGGATCAGGGCCAAAAATTAAAGCAGATGCTAATCCTCTACCTGCTTGTCTGGTATGTGGGGATTATTTCATACTGACATTGCACAAAAAATAAATACCATCAATGGTCAATGGTAGTTCCACTGATTAGGGATGTAGCGAACGTCGAAAAAAAGTTCGCGAACATATTCGCGAACTTGCGCAAAAATGCGAGCGGTTCGCGAACGGTTCGCGAACCCCATAGACTTCAATGGGAAGGCGAACTTTAACATCTAGAAAAGACATTTCTGGCCAGAAAAATGATTTTAAAGTTGTTTAAAAGGGTGCAACGACCTGGACAGTGGCATGCCAGAGGGGGATCAAGGGCAAAAATGTATCTGAAAAATCTGCCTGTGTGTGCTTGGAAGAGATAGTGTAGGGGGAGAGCTGTTAGTGATTTCAGGGACAGATGATAGTAAGTTTGCTGGCTAGTAATCTGCTTGATACTGCTCTGTATTGGAGGGACAGAAGTCTGCAGGGATTTGAGGGACATTTTAGCTTAGGTAGCTTTGCTGGCTAGTAATCTACTGTTCTCTTTAAACAACTGCCATACGTTGACCTTGTAGGCATTGTTTGCCCAGTTTTTTTGGACGCAGCCACTGAAGCACAGTTGCCAGAAAAAATATGCCATATAAATGCTGAAAATAGTAATTTTTCGCCATACGTTGACCTTGTAGACATTGTTTGCCCAGTTTTTTTGGTTGCAGCCACTGAAGCACAGTTGCCAGAAAAAATATGCCATATAAATGCTGAAAATAGTCATTTTTTGCCATACGTTGACCTTGTAGGCATTGTTTGCCCAGCTTTTTTGGTCGCAGCCACTGAAGCACAGTTGCCAGAAAAATATGCCATATAAATGCTGAAAATAGTAATTTTTTGCCATATACGTTGAGTCAACGTATGGCAAAAAATGAGTATTTTCAGCATTTATATGGCATATTTTTTCTGGCCTCTGTGCTTCAGTGGCTGCGGCCAAAAAACTGGGCAAACAATGCCTACAAGGTCAACGTATACACTACTACAGCGGTGGATACGGATTACGTAAAATATATGAATGCTGCTTGAAAAAAAGTAACTCAAGTGGTTTTTCTAGAGACGATAATATTATCAATATTTAGACAAAATGTGAACAAGCTCACACAGCTAGATGGCGGTTTGAAGAAAACACTGTGCAAATAATGCCTACAAGGTCAACGTATACACTACTACAGCGGTGGATACGGATTACGTAAAATATATGAATGCTGCTTGAAAAAAAGTAACTCAAGTGGTTTTTCTAGAGACGATAATATTATCAATATTTAGACAAAATGTGAACACGCTCACACAGCTAGATGGCGGTTTGAAGAAAACACTGTGCAAATACTGCCCACAAGATCAACGTATACACTACTACAGCGGTGGATACGGATTACGTAAAATATATGAATGCTGCTTGAAAAAAAGTAACTCAAGTGGTTTTTCTAGAGACGATAATATTATCAATATTTAGACAAAATGTGAACAAGGTCACACAGCTCGATGGCGGGTTGAAGAAAACAGTGTGCAAATAATGCCTACAAGGCCAACGTATACACTACTACAGCGGTGGATACGGATTACGTAAAATATATTATGGCTGCTTGAAAAAAGTGACTCCGGTGTTTTTTCTGGAGACGGTAATATTATGGATATTTAGACAGAATGGGAACAAGGTCACACAGCTCGATGGCGGGTTGAAGAAAACAGTGTGCAAATAATGCCTACAAGGCCAACGTATACACTACTACAGCGGTGGATACGGATTACGTAAAATATATTATGGCTGCTTGAAAAAAGTGACTCCGGTGTTTTTTCTGGAGACGGTAATATTATGGATATTTAGACAGAATGGGAACAAGGTCACACAGCTCGATGGCGGGTTGAAGAAAACAGTGTGCAAATAATGCCTACAAGGCCAACGTATACACTACTACAGCGGTGGATACGGATTACGTAAAATATATTATGGCTGCTTGAAAAAAGTGACTCCGGTGTTTTTTCTGGAGACGGTAATATTATGGATATTTAGACAGAATGGGAACAAGGTCACACAGCTCGATGGCGGGTTGAAGAAAACAGTGTGCAAATAATGCCTACAAGGCCAACGTATACACTACTACAGCGGTGGATACGGATTACGTAAAATATATGAATGCTGCTTGAAAAAAGTGACTCCGGTGTTTTTTCTGGAGACGGTAATATTATGGATATTTAGACAGAATGGGAACAAGGTCACACAGCTCGATGGCGGGTTGAAGAAAACAGTGTGCAAATAATGCCTACAGGGCAAATAATGCCTAAAAGGTCAACTTATACACTACATACAGCGGTAGTAAAATAAAAAAAGTAAAATAAAAAAAAAATGAATATTAAAAAAAAAATTAAAGTTGGTGCTGCTGAACTACTAGGAGCAGCAGATTAGCACACCAGTCCCACTCCCCAACACTGCTAGACTAATAGCACTGGGCTCTTATAGTAGTAGTAGTAGTAGTAGTAGTAAAACAACAAAAAAATAAATAAAAGCAGTCCTTACAAGGACTACTGTTATTGCAGCAGTCAGCAGATGAGATCAGAAGCAGGACAGCTGCCCACTGCAGCTACATACAGAGCACTGCAGTAGAAGGTAGATTACTAGCCAGCAAAGCTACCTAAGCTAAAATGTCCCTCAAACCCCTGCAGACTTCTGTCCCTCCAATAACAGAGCAGTATCAAAACGATTACTAGCCAGCAAACTTTCAACTGTCCCTGAAATCACTAACAGGCAGCAGCTCTCTCCCTACACTATCTCTTCAGCACACACAGGCAGAGTGAAAAAACGCTGCAGGGCTTCGGTTTTTATAGGGAAGGGGAGTGGTCCAGGGGAGAGCTTCCTGATTGGCTGCCATGTACCTGCTGGTCTGGGGTGAGAGGGCAAAAAAAAGCGCCAACAATGGCGAACCCAAAATGGCGAACGTCGCGCGACGTTCGCGAACTTCCGGCGAGCGCGAACACCCGATGTTCGCGCGAACAAGTTCGCCGGCGAACAGTTCGCGACATCTCTACCACTGATCTATTCAGGTAGTTGGTATCTGAAACTGAAAAAGTTTGAAGGTGTGATACAATTGTTCCATTGTCACCAGATATCATTTTCACTACTCTGTGAGTTTCAGCCAACACCTACCTGAATAGTTCAATGGAACCATTCTGATTGGATATTGGTGATTGTTTCCCTAAAGGGGTTGTTCATCTTCCAAACACTTTTTTCAGTTCAGTTATTTTCAGATTGTTCACGATAAACAAAGACTATTTTCAATTACTTTCCATCTTTCACTTGTTACCACTTTCCCAAAATATAAGTGTACAGTTTAATGTTCGTGTCTCTAGTGTTTCAGTCTGGCATCTCAGTGATCCAGGAGCATTCCAAACTCTTACAATTTGATACCCTTAGTTGATACAATTAGTTAAAACATTCCTTAGCAGTATATGGGGAATATTAGCAACTACTCTATCAATTCAATTCATCTTCCTCTGGATCAGATAACAGATAACCAGTTTGGCTACTTTCAATTACACACACATTTTGTGTTGATGGTTGAATGTTATTTGCTATTATATTGAGTTACTTTGAAACTGCAATAAAAAGGCACCTACTATTATTGTAAGGGGACCAACATATATCTCCATTATACTTTCTGCATGTAAGATGTCTCATAAATGAGACAGTTAGCATATCCTTTGTGTTTTATGTAAAAGTAAACAAATAAACATAGTTAAATGTTAAATAAGCCCATCATTAGCCCTGGTCTCTAGTAATGTGGATGAACTGAACTTTTTCTATAATTTTGATAATAAAAGCGTGCTATGCATATTATTTTCAAAATGGTCTAGGCTTTGTCCATGTCAAGTGGAAAATTACTTAGTATTTAACCATGCAGTCTATGGGCCCATCAGTTAGTAGCTCTTAAGTCTGCCCATGTATGGGATAGATTTATACGATTAACGATTAAATAACATGACACATTTCCTATGAAAGTCAAATTAAATATGTAATGTGACCACTGGAATGGAGTTTCTGGCCCACATGTTCCTTCCAAAAAAACTCCAGTTTCCAGGCAAATTTACTTACATGCAAATTTTCACTTCAGAAGTGTTACGATTGGTATCCCAAACCTAGAACAAACCCCAAGGTCCCGGTCATGGCCCAGCCTTCTGCCTTTAACAACCACCTTTCACTTTGGGACGAGCCCTTCGCTAACTTGCAGGTCTTAATATGAGAGAACCAAGGAGAGAGTTCTAGGCAAGCAAAGGAACCACACGTTATACTGAATGGGAGAACAAGGAACGTAGTTGGGGACACAGAACTATAGCAGGAGACGGTAGTATAATCAAAGTCACAAGCTGGGTAAATTTACCAAATGGGCAGCGCAGTACAAAACAGGATTCAGAAGCATACTCGGGTCACAGGCCGGGTCAAAATACCAGAGAGTTACAGGATTCAATAGAATGGTCAAAACACAGGCAGGGGTCAAAGACAGGAAGCAGACAAGACTTGGTCAAGAACAGGCAGGGTCAGACTTGAGTAGAAATACAGATATCACACCCAGGAACTAATGGATAGACCTTTACATTGGGCAACGACAACTACACAGAGAGCCATTTAAATCATTTGAATTTCGCACCACTGATGACATCACATTCGGCACTTAGCAGATAAATCCGGAAATAGGCAAACAATTCCCATAGTACTTACAAATGGTCGTGGATAACTAAAAAGAAAAGCGCATGCAGCGCATTTAAACCTTTGATGTTGCCTCTAACACTGCCTACAGCAGAATTGTTACCTTACTTTGTAACATGTGTGAATAAGTGCTTCTGATCTCCCTGAGACTGGAAACTGTTTTGTTTCATTGCCTTACGTTAGAAACAATGTAACCAGTTACACCGTATCTGTGAAATCAGTGCGGCTCACAGGGATTAACACAGAGTTGCAGGCTGTATAAAAGGCCAATGCTATAACTCTTTGACTTGGCGTGTCCTATCTCACAAAGCCTGGATAACTTGTTACAATAAGCTCCTCTCTCCTCTTCCGTGTTTGTGTTTTTAACAGATGAATTAAGGATCATTGCTTTTCAATCTATTTATAAACTGGTGAAATGAATTCTGGAACAAACGCTCATGGAAGAAATGGATCTAAACTATGAACTTCTGAATTTAATGAATTAAAATATCTGACTTAATTATGAACTTTAGTGATGAATTTATAAATTTAAACAGTGCATTTTAAGTAATCAATTTGCATTATTGAACTATGGAGTGGTGAAGGGTAACTTAAACCAAACGGCTAAATAAAAATTTGTTGCATGAATTTATAATTACAGAGTGCAATTTGGGATTCTTTTGTTTTTGTTCTAATGAAGTCTTATGGGGCACCGGAAGTCATCCCAGAGGATGCGCAGGGTTAATAAAGGAGAAGCTGCTATATGGGTAAAATAAGTAGAGCCTGCAATTATTAAGAAATATAATATTTGTATACTTATTTCTGACTTGTTTCAGCCAACTTTATCCAATTGTATCTTTTCTCTCTTTCTATCCTACACCTTAGAAGCTTTTCCTGTATTGCCCAGAGAGGGCATGTATGTAAGATATGTTATATGACTTATAGCTAAACCTATAAATAGTGATTTACCTTTCTCTGTTGACATTTAAATTAGATGATTCATTTATAACTAAATGCCTGCTATTTATCCAGCAGCTGTGGGTGTATAGTTAGACAAAACTATTTATAAGGATTCATTTGTATGTTTCTGTCAAAAAATGCCAATGCACAAATTGATCTTTCTTCAAATTGTGTGTATAGTGATGAGCAAATCTGTCTCATTTCTTTTCTTTCCAAAAAAAAATCACAAAACAGTGGGAAAATTCGCAAAACGCATATTTGCAGGTACCTTTTCAGAGCAAAATAATTTGTAGTTTATGGATGATTTGTAAGGTGACTTTTTCCATGTAAATGCATTGCAGTCAATGGGCATTTTTTCGCTGCTAATTTTTTTCACGCAAAATACGTTGTGGTGAATTGTGCCACAAAAATATGCCTGGTGAAAAATTTCACTCATCACTATATGTATAGATAGATGTCGAAATGAGAATGTCTCTGGTATAGATTTTACTGTATTTAAATTACAGACATTGTAAAGTGGATATGCAAAGTGGATGTTGGAAATTTAAACTTTGACAGTGCTGAAAAGCGCGACAGTGGACTTTTCAGTCAGATTCTACATGCAGTGAATGGGTATCATGGAAGATTCTAAAAACTCTGGCTGTGGAAAGGTTTTAATATGCAGTATACTGTAACTAAACAAAGTGTGATGTGAGTCATATAAGTTATACATTTTAAAAGTATACAAAGAACACCATTTGACCTGCTTTTCTAAAAATGCTCTATGTGTAAATAAATCAGAGACCTCAATATTTTGACAAAAAACTGAGCTGTGATGGAGGGGCTTAATTAACCCAGGTGACCTCCAATTCCACCTCCCCAGTTACTTTAACATCAGCATCTGACGTCTAAGCTTTTTATTAGGAACAGCTGTGTGCCTTGGAGACAAATTTAAAAGAAACAACTTATTCCAGTTCTTATGTACAGGTTTATAGCTCAGTTAGAATGGATATAAATAAAAAATATGCAAGTAAGATTATTTGGGGAAATGTGAGGCCAACATATGCAGAATTTAACTGCTTGCGTATGTTAAATGTTTATAATTTTTCTGTTGAATTTATTAGATAGATAATCAGACCCTTAAACCAATCTAACACATGCTGACTAATTGACACATTGATATTTTTCCCAAGTTATTTCCTAAATCGGGAACATGTTAGTGAATTGACAGATTAATCAAGTAATTTAATGTTTTGATCAAACTATATTTTTCCACTATGGGCCCTTTCCTGCATTCCACTGCTGGGGACAATTCCAATCAAATGCACTTACTCTTCAGCTCACTTTTATATTCAGGTGCGCATCATAAATGGACTCCTCCATAACATATGTGTATTTTCCCAGTGACAGAACTACAGATCATTTTCATTAAAATTGCCTTTAATTATCACGTCTGGCTATCAAAAGATATGCAACATTTTGTGTGGCACGCCAGTCTTTATCAAGCATAACGCACCACAGACCTTATATACCCTAGGGCATACTGCCTCCTAGTGTCACACATATTATTATTATTCAACTCTAAATTTAAAGGGATTCTGTCATAATTTTATGGTGACGTTTTTACTTCTAAATGGCACTGTTTACACTGCAAATAATTCACTCTTCCATATAAAATGTTATTCCTGAACAAACAAGTAACATTTTTTATTTAGTTGTCATATTGGTGCGTAGGCAGCCATCTCTGGTCAATTTTGCCTGGCCACGTACTTTCAGAATGAGCCAGCACTTCATGATGGAACTGCTTTCAGTTAACCTATTGCACAAGTCACATGACTGGGGACACCTGGGAAACTGTCAACATGACTAGCATGTCAGATTTCAAAATTAAAGAGCAAGTCTTCAAATCATCTATTTGCCCAACAGCAGTACTCCCTTGCCCCTTGCAAAACACAATTTGTTTTAGTATAAAAAGCTTTACTTTTTTTAGTTATTAAACTCAGTATAGTCTTTCTTGGGTCTCTGCTTGTGGAATTAAAAAGAAAATCTGTTTGCTCTTTTGACAAATGGATTTCTGTGCAGAAGTGTGCTGGAGCAGCACTATTAACTGATACATTTTTTAAAAAAAAAACAAAACATGTTTTTCTGTGGCAGAATCCATTTAAATGTCCATCATTATGTATTGTTCATACATCAAAAAACTATAAATATATCTATATATCATCATCAATGAGCCACTTGTCTGAGTGTCCAAATGTCCATAAAAGAGTATAGCTTATTCCTGCGAAAGAGTGTAATTTATCCCTGCAACAACCTACAAAAAAAAGATCAGTACAAAATTACGATTAAAACCTATTTAGACAAAAACGTATTCAAGTCATATTCTTGATTAAGACCATGACGGGACATAGCTTTTAATTGCTGTATCCATTGTGCCTTTCTATGTAAATGGACCACTGTGTCCTTCAATTTTGCATGTTTACAATAAAGAATTTTTAATTGAAGCGTTTCAATGTACTTGCAGACAAAGTTCTATATAATCTATAATTCTCTGTATATTTTATAGTCTAACATGAAGTCTCTTTTGTATTTATGCAGCATGTAGCATTTAAATTGATTAGTATATGCAATTGTGGGGGCACATTTATCAAGGGTCCAGTTTCGAGGGTTAATAAACCCTCCAAATCGAACGATTCAAACGATTTTAAGTGATCGATCAAAGGATTTTTTTTTCGATCAAAAAAAAAATAGGCTAACATTACAGCTCGGTAGGTTTAAAGTGGCGAAGTATGTAGTCAAAGTATTTTTTAAAGAAACAGTACTTCGACTATTGAATGGTCGAACAGTTGAACGATTTCATTCGATTCAATCGAATCTGACCAATTCGATGGACGAAGTACCCAAAAAAATACTTCGAAATTCGAATTTTTTATCATTCGAATCCTTCACTCGAGCTTATTAAATGTGCCCCCTAGTGTTTGACTTTAAATTTTGTCTCCTTTTATCATATAAATGAATTCCAAAATCCTCCCCTCAAAGACACTGTGCAGGTCAAGATTATAGAATGTGTGTGCAACACCAGTGCTTATTCTTAAAAGTAGACTACTTGAATAGTGGGATTAAAAAACACAATTAACCATAAATAATTGGAATACAAACTATTTTTTTTTTTTAAAATGATGTTGTTACACATTTTTAGGAAATGTCATACAATTATGAATTGACAGAATATAGCAGTGATATTATATTTACTGTATGTGAAAAAGGCCATAGTTTTTTTCTCTTTTCAAAAGAAGTGAAAATATGTATGTTTTTAGCTTTAAAAGGCTAATTTGTAATGGGGTTTGATGCAGCTGTTGTGATTATATTAATATTGTGTTAAAGTTTACAGAATGTTGGCTTGTGCCAAATAATAATAATTTGGTTTTTATAAAGTTTGGTTTATATACCTGGAATCTTTTCTAACTCTGAGTAAAATGTGCCACTGTCCCACAAAAAAATATATACCTTTACAGGGGAAACACCTTGTAAATTATGCAGTCCTTCACTGAACTTGTACTGATAAAGGTTACGTGCTATACTTGGGAACCTCTAGTGTATCAAGGCCAAGCAACTGAGAATCAAATAGGATGTGGGAGAGCAGGAACATTAAAAATGCAGAGCAGTGCAGCAGAGTTCACAGGTGCCATCTTCAGTCCCTTACTATCCTTTTCATGTCTTTTCACCAACACAGAGTCTGCTGGAGCATGCACAATTGAAGCTGATCAAGCTCCAACATGCATGCTCCAGCGGGCACCATGTCGGCAAAGAGACACAAATAGAATGCCTGTGAACTCTGCTGCACTGCTCTGCATCTTTATCTCAGGTTTAAAATAAGAGTTACAATAAGGTGTGAGAACATTGTATTAAAATGTATTATATTGGGTATTAGAGGTAGAAACCCATAAAATTGGTTCCTTTCAAGTTAGAAGATGCACAAAGTAACTCCAAACTGCAAATATTTCTCTGTATACTTTAGTTGAAAGATTGCTGCTTCTACTAGCCAGACCTAAACTGAGACAGCACTAGAGGATGTTGAATAGTAAGTGATCCTTAGTGACAGATTTCATTTGTAATAAAAATTATTGTGAAGTATTTAACAGAGCATTTGAGATTAAGTCTTGAAAAGTCTCTGAGGGAGACAAACCACCTGAGTAGAAACACAAATGTCTATTGCACAATGCCATGCGTAGAAAAGTAGGTTGAGTTATATTATATAAAAATATAAATAAAACTTTGTTTACTATGATAAATCTATTTCTACCATTTGGTACAAGTGTTTTCTCCTCAAGATTGTCTTCTTAATAAGCTTTCAGCAAGACCACATAATCTTTTTGGCTTGGCCTCTTGAAATAATATTTCTGCACTTTTTTCTCTGGCATTAAATATCTTGTACAAATGGAACATAACAAGGCAACCTTTCTCTAGAGATCAGTTAATTAAATCTGTCTTAAGCTGAATGTTGATTATATTTCAGCTTATACAATTACAGCTGCAATAGAGAGGTTTTACTGTCTTTGGGTAATGAAGACACATTTCATCATTTTTATAAAATAATGCTGTACTCTTTGCAGAATGGACATTCATCCTTTTTAAGTAAATCACTGGGTGAAATACATACATCTCAGAGTGATACTGACACAAAAAAAATTATTTTCAAAATATTAATGTACATCAAAAATTACCTATTGATCGATTTTCACTGATAGTTCTGCTTTTGTTAGAGTTAGTTAGCTCAGTTAGAGTTTCTAATGCTAACAGACTACTGATGCACAAATATGGCAGCCCCCACATACAGGAAGAGGGTAGTAAGAAAGGTAATGTAAAAACATCATGCAAATACTTTTGTGGCAAAATTATAAAGAGCATTCAAAGACAATGTTATGATAGATAATAAAAAAAGGTTATTTTCTGATGTCAGTATCTCTTTAAGATATTTTTCTTAGCAATGTACATATTACTGTATACTAATGTCTCGCATAATAATTTTTCACTAAAGCTCCTATGTTATAGTATTCAGCTGAAATGTCTTTACAGTTGTGACAGAACTGACTGGAAATGTAAGAAGGGTCAGTTACTATAATCCCAGAAGCAAGTGCTAGAACACTTTTGGGTGCAAAACCATACCATTTAGAGCTTATTCAAGAAGCACTTGCAGCAGAGTCATGCTGCCTTTATACCAGGGTTCATTTGGAGGGGTTGAACATGATGGACTATTGTCTATTGTCAACCAGAATTAACCTCATGTTGAGTTAAAAATTCTAATACAAGGTGCATAGCAAAACACTAGAGCAGTGATCTCCAACCAGTAGCTCGTGAGCAACATGTTGCTCCCCAACCCATTGGATGTTGCTCTCAGTGGCCTCAAAGCAGGTGCTTATTTGTTAATTCCAGGATTGAAGCAAGTTTTGGTTGCATAAAAAACAGAAAGCACTGCCAAATGGAGCCTCCTGTAGACTACCAGTCCATTTAGGGGTTACCAATAGCCAATCACAGCCCTTATTTGGCACATCCCAGGAACATTTTACAAGCTTGTGTTGCTCCCCAACTCTTTTTACATCTGAGTGTTGCTCAAGGTTGAAAAAGGTTGGGGATCCCTGCACTAGAGGGAGCACAACAGCCTTATCCTTAAAGCTACCCTTAGGGCAAGAAGATACTCGGGTTAGGGGAGAGGTAGATGGAAGAGACGAGAGCACGCCTATGTGCCTCCCTCTGACCGCCTCTCATGAATACAGTGCTGCTATAGGCAGCCACCACTTAACTCATAAGAGAAGTATAGATCTTCTGTCTGCAGTTGCTATTGTCAAGGAATAGCGTAAAGCAGTGATCCCCAACCAGTGGCTTATGAGCAGCATGTTGCTCACCAACCCCTTGAATGTTGCTCCCAGTGGCCTCAAAGCAGGTGCTTATCTTTGAGTTCTAGGCTTGGAGGCAAGTTTTGGTTGCGTAAAAACCAGATGTACTGCCAAACAGAGCCTCCTGTAGGCTGCCAGTCCACATAGGGGCTACCAAATGGCCAATCACAGCCTTTATTTGGCACCCCAGGAACATTTTTCATGCTTGAGTTGCTCTCTGACTCCTTTGACATCAGAATGTTGTTCACAGGTAAAAAAGGTTGGGGACCCCTCGTGTAAAGGATGAAAATTGTAGTGGTTTACTCTTGTTTTTTGTATCTTGCAGTCTACGCTGCTAATAAAAGAGAAAGAAACACCAGTGATCAAAGTCAGTTAGTGAATTCTTTTTAAATACATTTTACAAACTGGTTAATGGGAACTGACCCCTAAAATCTAGCACCATACATTTTAGAATGCATTGGCCTAAAAGGGTTAAAGACACACTTGAAAGATAGATTATACATTTGTGAGACAATCAAATTGTCAATTGTGTTTCCAACTTCCAACAATTATATCTTAAAAATATTGTGTTAAAAAGTCTTAAAGCAAAAATCTCCTTACCATGATAAAATGTGGAATCCCTACTGTATCACTGGTGTTTACATTACATTAAAATGATTGCTCTGATACAGATAGGTAATGCCAGATAATACATCAATTAAAAGTAGTAAAAGTAGAGTAGAGTAAATTAAAACAACCAATAATAAATAGAGTATGTTTCCTTTAAATGCAGAATGCAACCGCTATCTGGAAACCCATTATCCAGAAAGATCAAATTTACAGAAGGGCCTGTTCCCATAGACTCCATTTTATCCAAATGATCCCAATTTTTAAAAACGATTTCCTTCTTCTCTGTAGTAATAAAACAGTAGCTTGCACTTGATCCAAACAAAGATATAATTAATCCTTATTGGAAGCAAAACCAGCCTATTGCGTTTAGTTACATGATTTTCTAGTAGACTTAAGGTACAAAGCCAAATTACATAAGATCCGATATCCACAAAACCCCAGGTCCAGGCCCAGATTTGTGGCCCGGACATAGCGCGGCATAAATTAAGGGGCGGCATTCTGCCCAGCTGCAGGGGCAATTCCTTTGATTCTTGAACACTAGCAACTAAGCGCTAGTACTCCGGCAAGAAGAAAGGATGCGCATGCACTCTATCCTTTGGGAGGGAGGGGGCGACGGAGGACGACATCCTCCGGGTGCATTCAGGGCAAATCTGGCCCTGCCCATGTCCCGAGCATTCTGGATAACAGGTCCCATTCTTGAATAAATGAAGAAAAAAGAAAAGAAAAACCCCTCTTCTGACTAATAATTCGATGGTTCACTTCTAAAATTCAATTCATCCACTTGCTAATGCTTATAATTAATTGTATAATACGTGTTCTTTTAAAAAAATTATATTTTAAAAAATGAGTGATAAACTCAATGATTGGAATTAATAAATTACCAAATTACGATTGTTAAATTAAAGTGCTGCTTCCGTGCTAATTCATTAAATAGTTATAAAGGACAGACTAAATCAATACATTTCTGCCATTATTTCATTCCTTTACAATTAATTGGCTATTTAAAGTGCATAGGTGTTTAAATAACCCCGTGTCCCGTTCTTGTACATGCATGTGATATGTTGCTCTTAATTGGCTTCAGGAAAACAAAAAAGTAGTAAAAAAAACAAAGAAAAATGTTTGATTTTGATTTTAAACATTACTGATCCTGTAACAGAGATATGAAAAGAAAGCAAATGTTAGCAGCTTCATTGAGATTAGCAAAGGGCATGAATATAATAGGAGAGAATTAAATGTAATGCAGGGCTTGGGAGCAGGATGGATCAAGTATTACCCACTATGAGACAAAATGTGTCAGACTCAGGAGAGATTAGAAAGAGTTTATGGATACTGAGTTTAAGGCAAATAATTTTTATCCTAGTGGGTATTACTGAGAGATATTCTGGAAGTAGGTAATACATCGCGCTTGCTTTAATGAACATAAAGTAATTACATATTCTACAGGATTCAACATTATCATGTAAAAGGTAACATACTGTATTATATAACAACACTTTACATTGTTTATCATTCCTTGCCTGCGTCCAGGATAGGAAAATCACTGCAGGTATAATACAATTTCTACTTTTCCCTGGGCATAATCCATATCAGAAGCTTAATGTCTATTTGGGAGGGAAACTAGGATCTAATAGACTCCTAGATAATACTGCAATAACTTTGCTGAACTTCACAACAGAAAACTATTTATTGTAATACTATCAGCTCCGATTGCAGAACTTAGTAATGTACATGCAAATTCTTATAGGATTAACCAATCTTAAATCCAATTTATAGGAAGAGAGCAACTAAGAACGATATTATGATTAGAAAATCCTGCTAGGACCTAGATACAAAGGAACTGACAGTGACCCCAGCCTTACCATCTCACATCCCCAGAGGTGGACAGTGCCTGGCCAATCATGGGAACTAACCATTAGAATTCAACATATCTGGAGATAGCGACAGTTGTAAAATTCACACCTCCTAACAGTGAAATGCAACACCTGCATTAGAAAGCTGTTGCAAAACCTTCCAGTAGCAGAATCCATAAACTCAAAAGTATATGTTGTCCTAAATCACTGTGGATGTGACTCTCAGACACATCATTTACAGAAACCCCTTGGGAGACAAAGTCATTGTTAAAAGCCTGCAACCTGAATAGTAATGTAACTTGACCTCTAAGAGCAACACTTACATCCTCTTAATGGAAATAAGTATAAAATAGCAACTGCTCCAAAACATGTACTCATAGCAGGTAATTAGATAAAGCCAAACCTTTAATACTCCCAGGTCCTGTAGCATGTAAAACATGCCAAACTAAATACAGCTCCAAGAACTAGCAATCTAAAGGCACATGTTCTACAACCTTAACAGTTTTAACCCCACATCCAATTCAAAAAGCAAGGGTTAGAATTGCTGAATCCAGCTGAAGTGACAATACTAGCTTAGCAAGGTTAATACAGAGAAATGTATGTACATGTGCAGTATTTACTGTTTGCTTGCTGGGTAAAATGCATCTAAACCTCTGCCAACAACATCATAGAATAACTTTAAGAACCAAATGCCATATGACCAGAAAACTGGAGCAAGACCACTAAAGGAAAACTGCTTCTAATGAAACAAGTAAAAACAGAATACATTGTTACAAAACATTACTTTCCAAGCCTCTGGTGTTATATTCTGGAAACTTAAGTCCATTTTTTTACACAGCCTTAGGAAAGACTTTGTGAGGGATGCAGTTGGCTCAGAACTCTAGCTCCATTCAAATAATGTCTCTCTGCCTAGGGGGACGAAAAACAAAAGGAAATGGAGACCATCAGACTCACTCCACTAACTAAATACTTTACTAGTGATTGTTAGCTTCCACCTCCCTCACGCATCTGCAAAGGGCACAGGTCCACACACCATTGCCACTGGTCATTCATGGCCCGGGAGGACACACTGATGGGGGACTAGCACTTTCCAGGAAGCCACATGGGATCATGCAAATCAGAACAGCATTCTCTTACCTTTTCCAGTAGAACAGTGCTGAAGATTCCAGAATATGAGGTAATGCCCAGGAACAGATCTCAAAGATCAAAACCCACAGTCCCTAGGTTGCCTTTTCCACCAGACCTAAAAAAACTTAAATATTGCTTCCAATGGAGCAGAAGGAAAAACGACACCATAGAGGAGGTGGGTTGCTTTTAAAGCTTTTGGGAAGAGTCCTTCTGATGGGGCATGGACGGGGGATATCCAGAGATATTGGGGTTTATTAACACAGTAGTTAAAATGGAAATAACATTAATTTATATTTCTTTGGTTGTTTGGTGCTTTAAATATGTAATTTGCTATTGGGTGATGTAATATCTTCTAACTGTTAGTAACAGCTGATGAAATACATAAATTAATTCAACCTGACAGATTTTGTTTTGAGGGCAAATCAGAAATTTTGATAAAAACAGTGCTAAATAGAACATAGCACATCTGTTACTGTGCATCCTATCCTGCTAGATAAATGACACTTTTTATTAAACAAACTGCCTTTATTGGATAACCACATTATTCATCACCTGTATCACTTCTATATGTATTAGTTTTATGTTAACATTACAATTTTTTACCTTCAGGCATACAGTAACTGATTTATTGGCTTTTATTTTATAAAAATGTTTTACACTGGTATAATAACATTCCATATAGCATTGATGTTGGAAAGGTCACACCATCACAATGAAATGAAACACTATTTTATACATCAGGCATAAAATAGTATAAAGTGAAAAACCTTGCTTGAGAACTAGGTCAACAATAAGGGACCTTGATGAACCTATTGCACAATGCATTTAACTGTTTTTTTCAATATAATGCTCAGACATTTATTCTGCCCTACATATTTCTCTTCCCAAGATATATCTACTGTAAAAGTATTATCACCTTTTAGATGAATATTCAACAAGATGAAAAAAAAAAGCTTACATACTGTATAACCAATAGCCTGTGGGTGTAGCATCTACTTCCTGTTACTTGTGCCATTTATAAATTAGCACAAACCAGAAAATTGTTGCAATATAAACCTCAGGTATCTCTGGGGTTATGTAATAAAAACACTAAAGGGCAAAAAGGGTCGACATTCAGGTTTGTGCATATCGAGAAAACGTGAATGATCTTAATTTTAATGTTTTTTGCATTGACTGCTCTTGTTGTCCACATTTCTTTTTTTAAATCCAGAATATTTTTCCCCCTGCTTGCCAGGTTTTGGGTGTCAAGAAGGCATGGGTGCATATAATTACCAAAAGCATTTGGAGGCTCAAGAGCAAAGCAGGAGCAGCTTGTGATGAGGCCGTCATATATTTTCTTTTGCTATTTGTACAGTGTGATCTTAAAGGAAAATGTTTCTTATATAGTCAGTTAATCAAAAATGTAATCTATAAAGATTGGAGTGACTGGATGTGTAACATAATAGACAGAACACTACTTCCTACTTTTCAGCTCTCTTGGGGGAAAATTTACTATCCTCAGAAAACTCGCCAACTACGGCTTCGCTCACAGCGCAACACTTCGCCAGGCATAGATTTGCCAGGACATGAAAGCATACATCGTTAAAATGACTTAAGACCCCCTACAGGTTTTAGATTATGTAAGCAGAGAAATTCAAAGGAAATTCACTGGATTCTTGCTATTTTAATATCAATATCTAAAAATATCTCTGGTTCATTTCAAGGATTATAATTGCTTAAAAGTCAATTCTATCCATTTCAAATTAAACCCTTCATATGGTATGATTTTGATTAAGATGTGATTCTTGTGTTTAAAGGCATATGTTGAGATAGGAGAATAAACAAAAGCCAGAAATGTTGCTATATAAGCTAAAATGATGGAAACAATGAAGGGTCATTTACAAAGTGCAAAACCACTAAGCACAAGAGCTTGTCCTTAATGCTCATTCAGAGAGCACTTCTGTATTGGGTCTGATATAAAATCTAACTGGATCTACTAGCAGTTAGGCAGGTTAAAATAGAGCTCAAAGGTTGAACTTGATGGACGTGTGTCTTTTTTCAACCTAACTTACTATGTTACTAAGGTGCAGAGAGCAGCATTGGTGGGGGGGGTATTTACCTTTTTGTTCTTGACTCATTGCAATGTTACCGTATATACTTGAGTATAAGCTGACCCGAGTATAAGCCGAGGTACCTAATTTTACCTACGAAAACTGGGAAAACGTATTGACTCGAGTATAAGCCTAGACACAACTACAGCCCTGTCTCCCAGCAGCGCACATTTTGCCAAAGCGACCCCCCAGCGATCAACCGTACTTCTTTGCAAAGTTATTCTTTCATATAACCAACAGAGGGCGCACTGCTATTCCTTCATATAACCAACAGAGGGCGCTGTGTGATATTGCAGTCTCTCCCCAAGTGAACTGTTGGTATAGGAATGATTAAAAGTGACTGCAATCTCAGCGACTGCCCACTGACTCGAGTATAAGCCGCGGTACACTTTTTCAGCACATTTTGGATGCTGAAAAACTTGGCTTATACTCTAGTTTATAAGGTACTTTGTTCTTATGTTTGAGATGATTAACCTACTTTTTCAGAAGCTTCAGTTTTCTAGTAGACTAAAACAGGCACTGTTTCTGTATTTCCTGTATTTTGCATCATCCATTCTACCTTCGCATGATGCCCAGTCAGTGCTGATTACATTCAAGCATTCAATAGAGTGCTACCATCACCATACCTCATTGTAGGTATGGGTCAACTATACCAACAGCTCTACACTGACCTGTAGAGGAGGGTTGCACAAAGAAGCCATTATGCAAAAAAGAAAACACGAATAAGCATGTTTGATTGGTGGGAAACCATTTAAAAAAAATTATACTTATAATGATTAATAATGCTATGGGAAGAAAACACTTCAGTGTCAAATTTATTAGGTAAAATGGGAGAATAGGTCAAAGATCCAAATATATCTCTTTAGTACAATTATAGATAGTGTAGATATCAGAGTTTTAGATTTAAGCCATACAAGTAGTTATATTCAAATGCCAAAGATTACAGAACAGGAGAGTCACATATAACTGTTGTGCTGTAGAAGGAATTTAGAGCTCAAGGTTAAAGGCCATTCTGTTATTATGGTTGCAGAATGTTTACACATAACAAGGAATGCATCTATTGTCTCATGTCAAAAGTATTCCTAGTGCAAGGCTAAGAAAGACACATGGGGCAGATTCACTAACAGGCGAATTTCCGACAGCATCAGCTTCGCACCACTTCACCAGGCACAAATGCTATATGAATACGCTAATTCGCTAAAATGCAAAGTTTTGTCCCGGGTGTCGAACGCTGGGTGTTACTACGGCTGTGCAAGCATTTCATAGCGAAGATGCGCTAGCGTTCATTTGTGCCTATCGAAAATTCGCTAGTGATCTTGCACTTAGGCCAATTTGCGTAGGGCGTGTAATTTAAAGTTGTGTGGAGGTCTTTATTATGAATGTTGGTGCAAATGCTTGAAGTTACCACTTTTTATTACACATGTCCAGGGAACCTTAATAAAGGCAAGAGAATTAATATAATGCCTTACACATGAGCCCACTGTAAAATTAATGTTCCATAGAGTCTAAGTTAAGACTTTTGCACCCAATCCCGCTTAAAAAAAAGGAAAAGTCGCCAGCGTTTTTTGAACTCCAATGCATTTTCGGCTCACAGGATATGATGTAAGTGACAGAAGATTGAGGAAGATCTAGAATCTTTTTAGCACTTCGCCTGGTCTGAGGTGGCGAAGTCCACTCAGGCAAAGAGGTAACGTTCAGTAAAATCCACACTTTAGTAAATTTGCGGAGTAACGAATGAACGATAGCGACAGTCCCGTTCACTAGTGAATTGGCGCCTGCGCTAGCGTTACCCACTTCGCCCTTTAGTGAATCTGCCCCATATAGTTTCAGAAACACACACACTGCACAGATACCATTCTGGACACTGTGCTGGTACACCTTATTTGGCTGTTGTACTGAGGTTAGAAGTGGACAGATGCACCATTATGCTAAACCAAGTATGATTTGGATGTCACAGGATCAGACCCATGAGAAAAGAAATGGTTACATGTTGTTTAGCTAAATTGTTCGCCCACATCCTCACAAGCTTTCAGGATGTATGAGCTATTATTTAATACTCTGTATTGTAATGCTCTATATTAATGTATACCTCAAATAAAGCTTTCTGGTTAATATCCTGAGTGAATCGAAATGGTTCAAGTCAGACCAGGGGGAACTTCGGGGCCAGGTTCAATTTGAATAAGTCGTTTTTCAAATCCAAGTGAGACTTACTTATTGTGGGCAAGAATTATACATCCCGACACTGATCATTTGATTTTTGTTTTTATATTTTTAAAAATATGACAGCATATAAAACAGCTCCAACTAGCGATGAGCATAATTTCTCCAGATATTCATTTGCGGTGAAATTCTGCATTTTGTGATTGCTATATTTTCCTGAAACGACAACGTTTTATGTGAAAATTTGAGAAAAAATGAAGAAATAAAAATCCCATAGAACCCCAATGTATTTTGTTAAATAGAAGTCCATATACTCTAATGTAAAAAAATCACTGAGAAATAAAAATCTCCATAAAAAAACGACCCATTAACTTCAATGCGTTTTACTAATTCTCCCAAGGTTTTCAGTGTAACGGGACAGATGCGCTTATCAATAGCTCCCACCTCAGGACAGAAACAGCAAAGTATACTGAATTCATTTAAAGAAATACTGTTGTGGGAAAACTGTTTTTTTTTTGTTTTTTTTAAACGCATCAGTTAATAGTGCTGCTCCAGCAGAATTCTGCACTGAAATCCTGTTTTAAAAGAATACACAGATTTTTTTATATTTCATTTTGAAATTTGACATGGGGCTAGACATGATGTACATTTCCCAGGTGTCCCCAAACCATGTGACTTGTGCTCTAGTGATGTGTGTGCCGGCCCAATACCCGCGGAACCCGTGGGTCAGTCGGGTTCGGGCCGACTTCGCACCCCCAATTGCGAGCTCTTCTTCCTGCTCTCCCCGCCACTTGCACTGCCGGCTTTTGACTTCCGGGTTCTGGTTTTATAGCCGCGTGCCTGCTCCCCCCCCCCGGCGTGGGTCTATAAAAGGAACCCGGAAGTCGGGCGCGGGCACGGGTGGTGGGAGGTCAGATATTGGGCAGGTTCGGATCAGGAAAAACCCGATTCTGCTTTGATAAACTTCAGTCACTCTTTACTGCTACACTGTAAATTGGAGAGATATCAGTGTGATTTAGAAATAAAAAGTAAACCATAAAAATCATGACAGAATCCCTTCAAACCATAATTCTATTGTTAAACATGTTTACAAAGTACACATTTCATGCAACACAGCAGTCATAGGCAGTTATAAGCATCATGACAGTAAAAGGCTCAGGGTTATTTTTTTGTTTGGGAAGCTAATTAAAGCACTTCAACCATATCTAATTGCCCTACCAACTTGATGTTTAATACTCCCAGAACATATGGCATGATTAATACAGGGAGTGTATGTTCTGTTTATCGACATATGATGCTTCTATGTAAAATTATTCTGTATGAGAAACGGCACTGGATTTCCAATACATATAAAAATTAAGTAATTGGAATACAGGAACTAATTAGAATTGATCTGATCGTTTATGTAAAATGTAACCTTATCAACTCAGTCTGACTGATTCCCTCTCCAATATGCTGGAACCATTCAGCATTTGGTGATGCATATTTGGATTATTTTTAAGACAAGCCCCTGGTGACCTGGTGCAGTTGCAATCACTATAGCTACAGCCTGATCCCACAGTTCCACTGCATTCTCAAAAGGTAAAGCTGTGTGTATTTTTATTTTACTCTTACTACACAAACGTCTGTACTGTGGGGCCTGTAGTGCACATGGGGCTAAGGGCAGCTGCCTATTAAGTTCACAGATAGTCATCATCATAAAAAAGCTCAGTTGGTTTTAAGTGATAAGCTTATTATTTGTTTGAAAAACCCTCTCGGGGAAAAAAATGATTGTCAGCAACTAGCCAAGGTATTCAGTATATAATTGCTCGAGCCCGGAGTCTCAAGAGGTTGTTCACCTCTGAATGAACTTTCAGCATGATGTAGAGGGATATTCTGAGACATTTTGCAGTTGGTTTTCATTTTTTATTATTTGTGGTTTTTGAGTTATTTAGCTTTTTATTCAGCAGCTCTCCAGTTTGTAATGTCAGCAATCTGGTGGCTAGGGTATCTAGCCACTAGTATCCTAGCAACCATGCATTTGAATATGAGACTGGGATATGAATAGGAGAGGCCTGAATAGAAAGATGAGTAATAAAAAGCCGCAATAACAATAAGGGGCATATTTATCAAGGGTCAAATTTTGAATTTATGGGAGTTTATAAAAACTCCCATTAACTCGAAAAACTAAAAAAATGACCAATCGAAATTTAATAAAAAAATAGCATTTTTTACATTTAGGTGAATAGGATCAACCTGCAAAAAGTCCACCAAACTACTCCAGATTGATTGTAGGAGGTCCCCCATAGGCTAAAACACCAATTCAGCAGGTTTTAGATGGCAAATAGTCAAATTTAGATTCTTAAAGGGACAGTACAGGATAAATTTAGCAATTCAAATTTCGAATTTTTTTTAAACGAGAATCAAATTTGGACTATTGCCTAGTCGAAGTACACTAAAATATACATGAGATTTGAATTTTCAATTTGACCCTTGATAAATCTGCCCCTCAATGTGTAGCTTTATAGAGCATTTGTTTTTTAGATTGGGGTCAGTGACAACCATTTGAAAACTGGAAAGATTCAGAAGGAGAAGATAAATCATTAAAACAAGAAATAATATTGATAGGTTGCCTAAAATTAGCTATTCTATAACATACTAAAAGTTAACTTAACGGCAAACCACCATTTTAAGTTGGAAGGCATTGTCCCAGAATTATGCCGTTCACAGGGAAATGTGTCAGTTTTTGCAGTTTGAGACAACGAAACTGACAACCATTTTTTTTTTCAAATTTGGGGGTTACCTGTAGAAGAGGAAAGGTATTCTGGAAAACTCTATTTCAGACAATTCTCTTTATGTAACATTGTATGTAAGCTCCTTTATGCTCTCTTAAAATTTGAATTGAATTCAGAAAGTTATTTCTGTAATTTTTTTATAGTTAGCTGTAAAAGGATAAATAAATGTATCATTTTTACTTATCCCACTCTTATTTTATATCCCACTCTTGTTTTATATTCTTTTTGTCTGAGAACATCTTTGCAGTCAGCAGGATGAGCTAGTACACCACAATTGTTTCAGTGGATGAGAGAGCATTGTTGTAGAGGAAAGACTTGTATTTGAACAGGAGAGTTTCAAGACATGCTGAAAATTGGTGTTGGGTCTACTATATAAAGATTTTTATATATGTGAGTATTGAGAGTTGACATTGGTGTTACATTAGACCTTGACAGTGTGATCTGGAAGGAAAGTAGGCAGTGGGTTAAAAAAGTAAAGTCTCCAGCTTTTGGTCAGGGCTCCCATAAATGAATAATTGCAGCTCTATATGTACAAAATCATTGTATCAATAAACCTGTTATAGTTTCCTGTATGTCCTGCATAGCAAAAAAATGTGTTCCACCTTAATTGATGCTAATGCTGGGATTCCTAAAACAGCAAATACTTATTCACCCCAAATCTCACCCTGATACGGTTGGGCCCCTCCATTGACTTCTTTGGGGCCCCTCAGTTTGGCAACTTTTGTATCTTTTGTGTTCCAAAATATAATCAAGAACCAAGATACAAAATCTTGTTTTGTTATTACAGTTGGTAATAACGAAAATCTTGAATTCTTAAACTATTCCGTGTATCTAGTATGTGTTTAGGGAAATGACAATGAGCAGTAATGAGAACTGAGAATGACAAAATTAGAGCTTAGCTGTCCATGTGAATAAATATCACTTGCTCAACCTAGGGCTATATCTTGCTCTGATTATTCATTAATTAATTTGCACTCAAAACTCCAGTGTGTTGTCTAGAACAACAATATGTTTTCAGTGTAGGCTCTGCAAATAAAATGAATAATATTGTAATTACTGTAATAAATTTCACCAATTTATGTTAAAAAGATTGACAGTTTTTAAAGCTATGTATGCAACAAGTGCTGTAAAAAGTGCTGTAAAAAATCGCAAACATCAACACCAGTTTTTATGCAGCTTTTTTTTTGCTGGATGACTATTGTTGGAAGCATCTTTCCTGTGCAACTGTTATCCTATCCCCATTTTTCTGTTATGTTCAGTTCCTCAGTCAGAGTTCAGCTGAATGTAAAATGTCCACATATCAGTAGAGTACTAGTGCGTTAGTGTGACAGATGGTGGATGCTGATTTCAGTGGTATAGAAATCTATCAGTAAATGCTTCCAACAATAGTCATCCAGTAAATACTCCCAGACTTTTAGGTTTAGTGTTCCCAATACCCTAGAGGTAGTTTTGCCTGCCTTAGCACAATCACCTTTTTTATGCAAATCTCAAAGTGGTCCGACACGCCAAGGATCTCTCTATACCAGGCCTAACTTCTTGAGTCCCTATCCTGGCAGCCTTGTCACCGCAAGGTACTAACCCTGCTGGTCTCCTTGTTGGAGCTTCTGGCTCCTCTACTAACTAACCCCTGATCTTATATTTCACTCCTAGAGTGACTATAGCAAACTGCCCTTGCACTTACTTCTTATATACTGGAACCATCCTCCATTCTAGGCTCTATGGAGTACTACACTACTTCCTCTAGCCTGTGGGGAAACTGCCTATTCCCTCTCCCAACTGTTATTAGGACCCAAACCTAGCTTGCTAATAACCCTCCTGGAGAAAACCAAGAAACATAAAGTACCTGCTTACCTGTATGCTTTTGGAGTGTGATTGGAGCACCAGTAGGAAACCAGCACAGACACAGGTGAACATACAAACTGCTTCCAGATAGTGCCAGTGCTGAAATCGAATAATGGAATAATGACATCAAGATCCAACATAAAAAATCGATCATGACATTAAAATGACTGGCTGATTAATAAAATACAGATAAAAAAAATCACAAAACTCCTTATCACTAACACAAGTCAATGCAGAACCTAATATTATTGTCTTTGTAATGCTGACCTTCTAAATCTAGATTTTTTATTTTTATAATAGATATCTTCAGCGACAAGATGGTCACCCCAAGATGAGGATGTAGTGAACATAAGTTGCAAAGAGACTGCAATATGAATTAGACAAGGTTTCAGGAAGGTGAACATGTCCTTAGTTCAGCGTCATTGCCTATTATTCTGTGCAGATTCCCATACATATATGCAAATTGGACTCTACTAGACTAAAAGTGACCTAAAGCATAAAAAGAAATGGCAAAAGTCTGACATCAAGAAAAGGAAACGCTAACCTGTAAGAATCCTTAATGCAATTTTGAACATGTGTATCACATAATGTGTAATTACATTCTGTATAGCCTTACAGTACTGTAGTCAATAAAGATAATTAGAGTCATATTGCTTAACACCATTTAAGAATATGTTTCCATTAATTCCATGTCTCGGTAGGATACATGGGCATGCTATGAATTAATAGTGGTAAACCAAAGTCTGTACTTATTACAATGACACACACTGCTAATTAAATTAGTATACATATAATGAGCATGGCTTTAATGTATAGGTTAGTATGTTGAATGTATTATCCTAAGGGTGTCATTAATTAGTTTCTTCCTTATAAACTATAAATTGTCTTCAATTGTAGTTGCTGTATGACAGTGAGTGAAAGAAGTAACTGACGAGTGTCAAATCTGATAAATAAAGGTCTGATCCTTTGCACTTAAAGCAGCTGTAGAAAATCTTAAGCTTCTTTATTTATTTTCTTAAAGATTTGTTCACCAAATAAATCCTAAAAGCCTCCTATGTCCAGCTGTACAAGGTCTCCTACCTATTTTAACCCAAAACAAATACATTTTTATATATAATAACATTTTGTTTCTATTCAGTCAGACCCACTTATAGGCAAACCTGCAGCACAGATGGTCAAAATTCAGTTTAATGCAGCTGGTGTGTCACCAGCACCCTGAAAAATCCTTTGTAAGAGATTCCTTCAGGGTAATTATAATGTGCAAAATTTACCCCTATATAGTAAGCCAGAGCAACCAATCAGATGTTTGTTTTCAGACAGCTGACAGGTAAATGCTATCTTCTGACTAGTTGCTATGGATTACAAGACCATTCCCCAACTCTGGTCGAGATTCAATTTCATGAGAAAAAAACATTTTGGGAAAAAAATGGAATTAAATGAAGAGATAAACTTTTATTTCATTACCATTGTTTGTCTGAAGAGGATGCTAGAGGACTAATTGGAATGGAGCACAGTTGGTTCTATATCCCAGTACTGGGGTGACATTTTTGATATCTGGTAAAAACTGACACCAAACATTCAATTATACAGCTATATACAGGTATGGAATCTGTTCTCCAGAAACCCATGATCCAGAAAGCTCCAAACAGAAAGGCTATCTCCCATAGGGTTATATTTATCAAAGAGTGAAGTTAGAGATCTCCACAGTCCTCTAGAGTAAAATTCTGCCACTCTCCATTAATTTGTATGGGATTTTTAAAAGCCTATTTATCAATGGGTGAAATTGAAAATTCCTCCTTTGATAAATACGCCTTTCAAAGTCCTATAGAAATGAATGGAGAGTGGCAGAATTTCACTCTAGAGGACTGTGGAGATCTCTAACCTCACTTTTTGATAAATCTACCCCAGAGACTCCATTTTATCCAAATAAAATTTTAAAAATGATTTCCTTTTTCTCTGTAATAATAAAACAGTACCTTGTACTTGATCCAAACTAAGAGATAATTCATCCTTATTAGAAGCAAAACCAGCCTATTGGGTCTATTTATATGATTTTCTAGTAGACTTAAGGTATGAAGATCCAAATTACAGAGAGATCTGTTATCTGGAAAACCCCAGGTTCCGAACATTCTGGATAACAGGTCCCATATCTGTGTTATAATTCAATTATCCCAAATGAAATAAGTACTATTTTTCACAATTTTAAGTCATGTTGTTGTTAGTTACTAAATTACCATTTAATAATCTGAATATCTTTTACCCATCATATATTACAGTTACATTAATGCTGCCATAAACTGTAAGAAGCTTTTATATTTGTTACTTAAGATTGCTCTGGAACATGGATAGTGCAATCTGTAAATAGAACCCTCATTATAATATGTACATGGAAACCTAATATAGAACTAATGAAGAGTCCTGGACACTGCAGTAGACAAGCAATGCAGATTCCACTAAATCTCTAACCCAATGTTTAAGAAAGACAGGCTTTTAAACAATTGTAGTAAATATGATTCTCACTTTAGTGTACATACAGATTACATTCAGAGGTTGCTGAATGTAATATGTATGTGAGTATACAAGAAAAAAAAAAGGAACAGATCAACTCTGTAATGTATTTCAGAAATGCTGATCAGTTGGTACTGTGGAATAAAACATGCAAGAGCTCATTTACAAATGCAAAATTCTAACATAAATAATTAAGAAAATCATTGCAGGTACCTTACCACAAATTGTGTGCAATGCACTTATGTGAACAAAAATTAGCATTTGTTGTATTATGTTCCTGGGGGAACGTATAAAACTGATAATGCTTACAGCAATTCTAGTAACCCATAGCAACCAATCATCAGATAGTATTTACTGGTTACTGGAATACCAAACCTTGTGCTAATTTTGATTAATCTCTCCCTTTGGCAACAAACTTCCTATAAAAAAAAATAGAAATTCTCATCTTACCCCCCTTTCATCTTTTTCTTTCAGTGGAAAATAAGGCATTTTGTTAGTTGGCTTTAATGTTGGCTCTTAGTCTTGCAGTGAAATTTTGGTTCATATTTATTATATGTGTTATGTGTGTATTATTAAATATGATATCTATAACTTAAAGAGGTTGTTCACCTTCAAATTAACTTTTAGTATGATGTAGATAGTGGTATTCTGAGACAATTTGAAATTGGTTTTCATTTTTACATTATTTGTGTTTTTATTTAGTTATTTAGCTTTTTATTCAGCAGCTCTCCGGTTAGCAGTTTCAGCAAAAGCATATAAATAAATGATGATGATGATCTGGTTGCCAGGGTCCAAATTACCCTAGCAACCATGTGTTGATTTGAACAAGTGACCGGAATATGAATAGTGGAGGGTCCAAATAGAATGATGAGTATTAAAAAGTAGCAATAACAATCAGGGGCAGATTTATTAAGGGTCGAATTTTTTTTTGTTAGATTTATCAAACTCTGGCTCTTTAAGAATTCAAATTTGACTATTTGCCACCTAAAATCTGCCAAATCCATCTATAAGTCAATGGCAGAGTTCCAATGACCAATTTGGAAAAAAAACTCGATTCGAGTTTGGACGAATTCAAATCGAATTTGAGTTTTCCGGTCGGTAAAATTCATCCTAGTTTTCGATACTTGGTTTTTTTTTCTTAAATAACCCCCCAGTTGAATTTCGAATAAATTACAATTTAAGGAAGCTTAAATTCGACCTTTGATATTATTTATTATTATTAACATTTATTTATATAGCGCCAGCATATTTCGCAGCGCTGTAAAGTAAATGTGTTTATACAACTAAGTCAAATTAATTACATACATAGAACATATGATAAATGTGTTTCTTAGATGGGGTCAGTGACCCCTATTTTAAAGCTGCAGCAAATAATTCAGAAACTATAAAAATTAATAATGAAGGCCCGTTGAAAAGTTGTTTAGAATTTTTATTTGCTAAAATTAAAAAATTGCCATAGCATCAGCAATCTACTAATGCATGACTATGACAAAAGTTTTCTAAAATATCTCTTTATCAAGAGAGACCCAGGTTAAAGAACTAGTGAACAACATTTCATTATTTATGTTACCCAACATACTTAATTGCTTTATGGTTTTAATTAGCCCATACATTTGTATGGTAAAATTCTTGGTGTGCAGTTATACTTTGCTCACTAACTGAAACAGCATTGATTTCATATCTCTCTAACTATTTAAGCCAAATGAACAGTACTGTGGTGTAATTATGTTGCTTATTTTTGCCACTACATTAATCTCAATGGCGCAATTACTATATTTAGTAAAAATGCAGTGTCCCAAGAAAATATGGCATAATGATAAAAAAAATGGCGCGAGGTACAGAGTGCAGTATCAGCAAGTGTAGACCAGCCATGTCCCTTCTGCTTGATGCTCCTTAACTTGCTGGTCTGAATGATGTAAAAGCAGGGGGATGGGTTGTTGGCGAGAAAGAGGATGTCTGTGTACTTCCTCCGAACCCAGATGAATGCAGTGCTGCCATTCTCAGTCAGCACTGTATTCATGGAGGTATCTGCTTCATTTCAGAGCACGCAGACCTGCTTTCATTATTTTTTTTAAAAAGGTAGTCACTGTGCAAAGCACATAAACAATGGTTGGTTGCATGCATTTTTGCACTTTTCACACTATTATTCAACTGTAACTGTACTGTACCTCAGCTTTGAGAAATGTTCCCTTCGGCATGATATAGGGAATAAAGTACCTCCTCTTGTAAAATATAAGGATATTATTAGTTACCGAGAAGTTTCATGACCATATAAAAACACGAGGCCGAAGGCCAAGTGTTTATATACCGGTCATGGAACTATGAGGTAACTACTAATATCCTCATATTTTACAACTGGGGGTACTTTATTTATTATAATACACAAATTTCAGTGAGTCATGTGACAGAAATGACATCAGAACTCACTGTTTATAACTGATGACATCAGAACTCACCGTTTATAAGGATATAATTTACAGGATATTCATGGCTTTTGTGTATTATAGATGAATATTATAACTAAGCAACTCTGTTCCAGAAACAGCAACTCTTATTTATTGCTCTGTTTTACAGAATAATCACTTTTGCTTAAGTGCTCAATCCTTGATCTGTTTGCACATTTGTGCCCAAATCCACAAGAGGTTGTCTATTTTTTAGCATGTTTACATGCCACATGTACATGCTGTATGTACCATGTTTACCTGCCAGGTATTAGACATGCCATTAATATCATTAACATTGCATTGCTTTGTGTCATTCACGATACCAATTAATTAAACATTGTCTATGATTTTAAAGATATTTGTAACTGCAAATGAGTAGGATAATTTTAGAGGGGCAGTATACATCTTCTCAGCATGTGTGCAATGAATAGGACTTGCACTGCCCATACCCTTTGCCATGGAAAATCTATGGTTTTGTTATTTATTTAGCTAGTGAGGTAGATAATTAGATTTACCAGTGCACAGATAAACAGAAGTTTAGATTATCTGTGCAATTTAAATCGAATTATCAAACTCACAAGAAGCAAACATGGAGTAGTTTCCCCGTTTGGCCTTCTTAGCTCAAGGAATAACAAAAAACATAGATTTTTTTATGATCAATAGTCAAAAAGTTGTTGATTTCTTCTCACTATACATTTCCCCTTTATAGAGAACAAAACACAGCACACATAAAATGCCCTTTTGAATTGAAAACAAACAGTAAAGAATGCATGCTGTAGCATATTGCCTCAATCTGTGTATATTCCTTAGATTTATATGTGCTTTAGATATAATGTTCTACTCAATTCAGCATAGGAGACCGTGAAACTTCTCCTCAGCCACATTAACAGCAACTCCCCCCTAGCTTCCATGAAACCATAATACTGTTTGAAATGGAAATGGGAAGGCCAAATTGTCAAACTATCATTTTTATGTAAAAACTGGTTTGCTGCAAAAATCTAATTGTTTTTTTTTACAAATTTTACTGCTTAAAAAACTCAAAAAAATTATTTTAAGGTAATATACCTCCCATTGACTTATATATAAACTTGACAGGTTTTAGTTTAATTTAGCCAAATTTTTGAGATTTTTTTTCATATGATAAATCTCAAAAAGGGTATTTTGGAAAGCCTGAATTTGAAAGTATCATGATTTTTTGTGCTGAGATTTTCTCATATTGTGGAAAATTTGATCTTGAATTTCATTTGTTCCCACGTTTTGCTATTATTCTTCATAGACAGAAGTCTACCCAATACAGGTATAAAGCAATATAGATAAAAGTGTGTTTTATAACACAGATACATCCTGGAGGTGCCACCACCCAAGGGTGTTTCAGCCAAAGTGAGAACCTTGCCTCAGGCGGCAGTACCCCCTCAAGTTACCACAGGTAGCAAAAAGCCGCTCCTGGTAACTTTAAGAGCTAAATTTCCAGTTGTTAAACCAGAAATTTGACTTTTCTAAGGCAGAGAGTGCAATTGAATTATGGGGAAAACTAAGCATTGTGGTATAAAAAAACATTAAAAATGGCACTTTGCACTCTGCACTAGAGGTAGTAAAAGAGATTTTAAATATTAGTCATGAAGCTTAATCATAGAAAGGAGAAAGTCTCAGCGAAATGAATGAGCCCCTATGTACAAAAATAGTAAATGAACCTTATTAGTAAATGAGCCTTGTTGTTTCAGACACAAAAAGAAGAGCCGGAGATCCTAAAGCCAAAGATCTGAAGCCAAAGACCCTAATCCTCGAACTGAGCTGAAGCTGCCATAAGACCAGAAGCCACAAAGGAGCCAAAGCCGTCAAAGAAAACCCATGAAGCTGCCATTGCCAAGGACAAGGAAGAAGAATCTAAGGAAGTTTCAATGAACACCAATGGGTTTTTTTTGTTTTATTTTATTAAACCCCTGGCCTCCAATGTTTTATCTAAATCCTCTGTGGCCCCTGGCCACCAAAGTTTTTTTTAAAATTTTCTATGGGGCCCCTGACCACCAATGATGTTTTTAACTTTTAAGGGCGGCTGTCTAGCGGCGAAGATTTTTTTAACTTTTATGGGGGGCTCCTGACCACCAATTGTTATCTTTTAACTTCTAGGGGGGACACTGGCCACCAATGAGTATTTAGTGGCCATATTTTAGAGTCCATGTTTGTGTGGCTTTTTTTACTGTGGTGCAGGGCTGCATGGGTTCTGGGGCAGGGCCTGTGGTGGGCGGAGTCCACAAAATTACATACAGGACCCATGATTTCTGATGGATTACAACTAAAAAAATACACTTGTTGGTTTAGGAATGGAATTTTACATGGTAGAGTGAATTATTTGCAGTGTAAATAGTTCAATTTAGAAATAAAAACGACACCATAAAAATCATGACAGAATCCCTTTAATATAAGGGCATGGCTTTCTTACTTTATGTTTGACATTACTCCTAGGGTGTTTAGGTGCAGTTGTTACCACAGACCACTGTTCTTAGATTTGGAGAGAGTCACAGTTTTATCATTGTAGATTTAAAGTTACAGATAGAAACCATAGTCATGTTGTTCAGTACATTATTTATTCCTGTAGGGATGAGTGTTTGGGGGTTATATGCCAAAACTAGCTTTCCATTAATGTATATGACATCTTGGCAGGTTTTACGTGGCATCATTTAGTTGAGCCAATCACCACTGTTAATAAATTTGCCTCAAGAATATGGATAACTGGCATGCATCAATACTTTTCTTTCCATCTGTCACACCACGACTCACAACTGTCACCTTAATTATGTGCTGAATAAAGCTGTGTTGCCAGCTGTCTCTGGACAGATTTAGGAGGGGGTGACTATTTCATCAGTGGCATTCCTTAGAACTCTGATAAAATATCTCCAGCTCATTCCCACCCCCCTGTGGTGCTTCCATCACTTGCAGCATAAATGTGAGTGGGCGGAAAAGTTTGTAGAGCTGGAAATTAAAAACTACATGCAGGAGACCCAGTGATCCTTGTACCCCAGGCCCCAGCACGCACAGTGTGTGCTGTTTGGTAGTTATTGTATTTCCACTTTGCCAAGCGCAAATTCGTTACCACGCCGCTAGTTCACTAAAATGAAAAGTTGCGTCTCAGTAATCAAACGCTGGTGAATTTTCACTAGCATTACTTTGCCAGTGCGAGCAAATCATAGCAAATTTTAGCTAGCGTTCATTTCTTCCTAGCGAAACTTCACTAGCACTCTTGCGCTTAGGTTAATTTGAATGGTGCGGGTACCTAAAAGTCGTATGGACATCTTTAATAGTAATGTTGGTGCAAATGCTTGAATTGGCCACTTTTTTAAACAACAGACAAGAGCCTCTAATGTCCTAGACATGAACCCACCCTTATATAAATGTGGCATGCCCCTCAAATTAGTTAAAACAAGTTGTTCACACATAAATCTTTAAAAGTTTGGACTTTTGGAGGCAATCCTGCTTTAAAAAAAAAAGAAAAGTCGCCAGCGTTTTTTACAACTTTAATGCATATCCGGCATACAGGATATGATGTCACTGACATAAGATTGAGAAAGATGTAGCTTCATTTTATCAGTTCGCCTGGTCTGAGGTGGCAAATTAACTGTGGTGAAAGAGGTAATGTTCAGTAAGATTTGCACTTTAGGGTAGTTGTGGAGTAATGACCGTTCGCCAGAGTGAAAAGTTGCCTGGTGATAGAGTGTGAACGAACGCTAGTGAAGGTCTCGTTCTGGTATGTGATTTCAAATGCATTTGTCCACCATTGCTTTGGTTTCTCCCTCCCCATACATGACATTTACAGTGTTTAGCATCATTGCCTTGTGGTGCTGTGTTTCTCAGAACAGTTCCGGCTAAGGCACTATTTGCAAGTTTGTATGCGAGTTTGTATAGCATGTATGATATGCAGCCCTCAACCACCAATGATCCCCTTTTAACCATAACAACCAAACTGCAGTTAGCTTTTGTTGGTCTGGTGCAGTCAGATTATTGAATACGCATATCTCTGCATTCCCCTGGTGTATGGTGTTTTGCATTAAATATTAATTATTACTCAACTGACATACACTTATTTTAGGAATTATAAAATGCTGGTTATTAGAGTTCTTGCCACTTACAGTACATTATTCTCCACATAATTCTTATGAGCAGCATTATTTAAAAGGTTTTCAGATTTGTAAACAGTAACCCTTGAAGCTGGTATATTTGTTTGCTTGAAACAAAAGAGATTTATTTATAGTAAAGGCTGTTAGCATTAAAAGAAAACTATAGCAATGGAAATACATTATTTTATGTATTAAGGGGAAGATTTATCAAAGGTCGAAGTTCAAAGTTAAAAAAACTTCGAATTCAAAAAGACCAATCGAATCGAGGTCAAAGTTTTTTGGGGTCGAAGTGGGCCGAATTTGATTTACTTCGAATCGTGCTTCGATCGAAGTTTTTTAACTTCGACCTTCGATCTCCCAAACTCCCCCAATTGCCTCCATACAGGTTCTAGGAGGTCCCCCATAGGCTAAAACAGCACTTCGGCATCTTTTAGGTGGCCAATGGTCGAAGTTTTTAAGAGATGGTACTTAAAAAAAATTCGATCTTCGAATTTCGAAGTTTTTTCAAATTTGAATCGAAGTTGGACTATTCAATGGTCAAAGTACCCAAAAATTACTTCGAAATTCGAAGTTTTTTACTTTGAAAATGCACTTCGACCTTTTTTGAATCACCTTTTAAATTTTGTTAGGCCATCTTTTGAATTAATAGATATATTCAATGATTGGGTCGTGCTAGGACCTTGCTAAAATTAAATAAAACACAGCAGTCTTGTGCGATCCAAATTCAAATGAAGTCTCATCGAGCAAGGTGTAAGGACTCAATTAATAGTTCAATTAGTAATCCGAAAATCCCAGTAAGATGTGCTCTCATTGTAGTCTCTGGGTGCTGCCCCTTCAAAAAACTGGATGGTCAATCCAAAACATGTCTAAAATACAAAATAAAACAAGGGAGCACTTCCCTGGTGTTATTTCCTTTTATAATTTATTTTTATTAAAAATTCCAAGAGCCAGCCTTGGAAAGAGCTGGCTCTTGGAAAACTAAGCAGTTTCTTAGTTTATGGAGAACTTTAATTGATTTTTTATCCTTGAAGAAGTCACAATTTTGTTGACAAATGAGTTGGGTTTGAATATACATTATTACCTACCAATAAGCTGATGTTGCCTACGATATTGTAAGTGCAATAATTTTTAATAAAAATAAATTATAAAAGGAAATTGCACTAGAGAAGCAAGCCCTTCTTTTATTTTGTATTTTAGACACCTTTTGAATGTCAGGGACACTGAACAGCTGTAGAGGTTGTCTAAACTGATCATGCAGAACATGAGGTTACATCTGTCATAGACATTCATACAAGGTTGATTATTAAATTTGGATGCAGTATTATTATTTACACATATTTACAGAGCAGCAACATTCTGTAGCTTTATATTAAAATGGGTAAGTGTATACATTAAAGACCAAATATAATAAAGGTAATTTATGCATTTATGACTACAAGTGCAGTGTACAATTTTTGATGCCAGTTGCCATGTTTTCTTACCTGTGGTGCAGCATTTTACCCACAATTCCAGCATCATTGCGGTCGAGTGCAACATTTTGTTTGCCCCAATCGCATTTGCTTCACTTGAATTCACAAACATTTCTTTCAGAATTAATTGCAAGTAGTGCCTGTAGTTTTGATTTTGGTCCTTGCAGATCAAGGCTTCAAAACAGCATTAGACAATATTCAGGCACTTGCAAGTGCAAGGAGCATGTTTAAACACAGGTACCTTTAATAAAAATCCTCAACACATACAATGCCTTGCATCGATTGTAGCTCAGGGAGCACTTGCAGTCATAAATGAGCCCTAATGTGTTATGGTTTGTTACAGTTTAGTTCTCCTTTAATACATGTAACACTAATTTGGTTACTGTCTCTTTAAATCACCACTTACCCTTGGCAATCCAGGGGCCCTGAGTCCCTTTTGCATTGAAAAGTACTGGGAACTGGGAATTACAGCGCAGTGCCTCCACCTAGTGAACACTGAGGAAGACACCTCAGGGGGTTACACTAGGAATAATAAAACACACAGTTTGCAATTTGAACCAATATAAACTTTATATAAACAAAAAGTAAACACTTGGGCAACTAATACACTCTGCACTCCTACACTGGGGACACGTGGGACACTCCCTAAACCACTATTAGGTGCTTAACTGTTGCTTCACACAGTCCTTGGTAGATATCACAGTCCTTGGTAGATATCACAGTCCCAATCCTCCTGAAGGGGTTAATAATAACACAGGTCAAATGATTGTCCCTTCCCCAGAGCTCTTACTCCCCAGGTAGCGCTACCTTATTCCCCAAAAGTACCTCTCCCTTTTGAATGTTGGCAGCAGCTCTCTCGTAGCAGGTAAAGGGTTAACAGCTGTCTTCAGTATGGGGCCCCACGCTTGTATCCGTGCCAGTATCCTCCCTTGGGTGGCTCACTCACCGGGGTGCTCTCAGAGGAATTCACACTGGAGATCACACACAGCTCTGCAGCAGAATCAGTCTCACTAGTGGCACCTTTCTCCTTCTGAGTTTGCAGCAACTTGGCAGGGGACAGGCTGGGCTCAATCTCCCCAGATTCAGCAGCTTCTTCTCTGCACCTCACAGTCTTACAGCTACTCACGCTGGCTCTCTCAGCTCTCTTCCTGGGAGACCCTGTGCTTTTGGCTCCAAAGTCAGGCACACCCTTTCTCCCCAGGATGCACTGGGGTTCCCAGCCAATCGGGTCACTATCCAGCATGCAACTGGGCTGGATGATGTCACTGGAAGACAAACAGGGGAAGGATTCTTCCTGTCCCCTACATTCTCCCCTTGGACAAACCGGCAACGACCTCGCTTGCCGTACGCCCTGGCATGCCTGAACAGTAAAACAGTCAATAATGTTGGTGTCACTACTGTTACCTGAGACCCTAACATTTGCCCTACATGAAGACCTGCGCTTACCCAGACCCAGTCCTTTAGATCTATCGGGGGTATCAGAGGTTTCAGGGACCACCTTCATGCCAATAGGGTTCTCCACAGTAGTCTTCTCTCGACTCAACACCTTATCCTCTTCAAGGGAGTCACTCTCACAGATGGAAGGCTCATAATAAGACTTCTGTACTGTAACATTTTTGTAAGTCTTACAATTCCGGGCCTGATGACCCATCACTTGGCACTTGTAACATCTTCCAAAGAAACTTCTACGCCTGCGGCGTACTTTACACAGTGCAGATTGGGTTTCACCTTCATCAGGAACTGGACAGTTTGGCTGGATGTGGCCAAGCTTGCCACACCGGTAACACTTAGGAATTTTCTTAGCCTCAGCTGGGGGTGGTCTGGCTCTCTCTGACAGTTGAGCTTTTAACTCCTCCAACTCTTTGCGAAGCTTCTTGTTTTCCTCCAACAGTTTAGCATCAGCAGGGGATTTCTCTGTATGCCCTGAAGTGGGACTTCGTCTGACCCTCACATAGGCATCCGCCTCCTCTCGCCGCACTCTCTCCATCAGAGCAATGTACCCAGGGGGTAACTTATCCTGGTAGTGTGCTCTAATTGTCATGGCAACAGTGTCACTATTCAGGGTCCCTCTCTTCAATTGGCGAATTCTCAGAGGATCCATTTCACCGTCTGAAATTGCACCACGGCTCACTAGCAGTCTCAGGCCTTGTTCTAGCCGCACAAGATAAACAGACAAATCTTCCTTCTCTTTTTGAAAGGTAGAGTGGAAGCGATGAAGCATCTCTGTAGCACTCTCTACAGGGCCAAACGTCACCTCCAGGACTTCAATCAGATCACCTGAAGTAGCATCAGGGTGGCCAACCATATAGGATTTAACAACATCCACGGCAGGACTGCGGAGACTCTCAAGGATCTTCCTTCTCATAGTCGTCTCGGGGCCAGTCCAATCTCTCACGGACACAACAGTGGAGTCTCTCCAGCTCTCAAAGGACTCTTCACCAGTAGGTACAGGATCTGTGCCGGAAAACACTTTAAGTCTCTTAAAATTACCATTCCAGGCCAGCTGTGTTAGTTGGTCAGTCAGTTGTCCCAGCGCGCTCACAATCTCTGGGGTATCCAGCCGGCAACCAGAGCTATGCCGACTCCCCTTGGAGACCACGCTCTCACAGGATGGACATCTCTTTACTTGACTCTTCCCAGCTGGTGAATCAAACAATGTCTTGTCCCGCAGCACACTTTCCTGTGCCTTCACAGCATACTGAGTAGTAAGGGCATCACCCTGGGAAGTTAACTCATCTGCATCATCAGACATATCAGGCAGAACAATCTTCCAGGGCCCTTCACTTTCAGCATCAATATCAGGGGGAACCCGGTCACGATCTATCTCTTTAGGGCTTTCTATAAGAACATTTAGTAGGACCCCAGCAGAATCTCTCCGTGACGCAGCCACTCTTGGGCGGTAAAAAGTCTGTTCCCCATCGAGAATTTGGTAAATAAATTCTTCTTTCACTCTGGGCACCATAGGCCCTACAGCGGCAACCTTTCGAGGGTTAAGTCCCAATGCAGTACACCACTGGCGAACAGTTTGTGGAGTTTCAAATGAAGACATATTTTCATCAAACATATCCAGCTTCCCAGTCGACATCTCAGCAGTGCCTCCAAAATGTAACACTAATTTGGTTACTGTCTCTTTAAATCACCACTTACCCTTGGCAATCCAGGGGCCCTGAGTCCCTTTTGCATTGAAAAGTACTGGGAACTGGGAATTACAGCGCAGTGCCTCCACCTAGTGAACACTGAGGAAGACACCTCAGGGGGTTACACTAGGAATAATAAAACACACAGTTTGCAATTTGAACCAATATAAACTTTATATAAACAAAAAGTAAACACTTGGGCAACTAATACACTCTGCACTCCTACACTGGGGACACGTGGGACACTCCCTAAACCACTATTAGGTGCTTAACTGTTGCTTCACACAGTCCTTGGTAGATATCACAGTCCTTGGTAGATATCACAGTCCCAATCCTCCTGAAGGGGTTAATAATAACACAGGTCAAATGATTGTCCCTTCCCCAGAGCTCTTACTCCCCAGGTAGCGCTACCTTATTCCCCAAAAGTACCTCTCCCTTTTGAATGTTGGCAGCAGCTCTCTCGTAGCAGGTAAAGGGTTAACAGCTGTCTTCAGTATGGGGCCCCACGCTTGTATCCGTGCCAGTATCCTCCCTTGGGTGGCTCACTCACCGGGGTGCTCTCAGAGGAATTCACACTGGAGATCACACACAGCTCTGCAGCAGAATCAGTCTCACTAGTGGCACCTTTCTCCTTCTGAGTTTGCAGCAACTTGGCAGGGGACAGGCTGGGCTCAATCTCCCCAGATTCAGCAGCTTCTTCTCTGCACCTCACAGTCTTACAGCTACTCACGCTGGCTCTCTCAGCTCTCTTCCTGGGAGACCCTGTGCTTTTGGCTCCAAAGTCAGGCACACCCTTTCTCCCCAGGATGCACTGGGGTTCCCAGCCAATCGGGTCACTATCCAGCATGCAACTGGGCTGGATGATGTCACTGGAAGACAAACAGGGGAAGGATTCTTCCTGTCCCCTACATACAGTTGCAGATTGTAAGGATCAGTAGTAAGTAGTTAAATAGCTACATAGTTAATTTGGTTTGAAATTTGGTTTGAAAAAAGATAAAAGCCTATCAAGTTAATCCCCTCCTTATGCCCCCCGACGCACATATATAAACATACCTATACAGACCCATCTATACTCTCACATATATAAAAATATGCATGCACATACCAATACTTAACTAAATGTAGGTCTTAAGATTACTTAAGTAAAGGCACACATAACTGATTATAAGTTTAAAATTCTGAAATTCTGTTTTAAAATTCCACACAATTTATTTAATGTACTTACTATGCTAGTAAGTCCACCAAAGACATACAGTGCTAACTAGCAAGAAACCAAGAATATTATTTCCATACGCTTCACCTTCCTGTAATATTTAATAATTATTTACATGACCTTCACTAACGCCATTAGTGCCTGTTCACCATGTCAAATTAATTACACATAAAAAGTGACAAACACAATAATGCAGATAGGATGGATGAGTAATTCTTAAATGTGTATATCCAGTTGCAGCATTCATCTGTTTCTAATTGGGTCGAATTTATGTGTATACCTATTAAATATATATATATATATATATATATATATATATATATATATATATATATATATATATATATATATATATATATATATATATATATATATATATACATAAGATAGAAGGTGATGGCACTCACAGGATTTGATTAAATAACAACTGGATAAAAAGGAAAAAAAAGTTTATTGATCCAACAGTTGGATCAATAAACTTTTTTTTCCTTTTTATCCAGTTGTTATTTAATCAAATCCTGTGAGTGCCATCACCTTCTATCTTATGTATATTTCTCCTACGCATGGGCACCCAGGTCTCGTCCTCCCTTCAGGGTGTGCGGTCCATACCTGCTGTTTTTTATATATATATATATATATATATATATATATATATATATATATATATATATATATATATATATATATATATATATATATATATATATATATATATATATATATATATATATATAAAAAGACCAGCAACACCAGGATTTTTGCAAGTAGAAAAAAGAGTTATTGCATGTATAACCGACGTTACGTTTCGGTCACCATTGGGACCTTTCTCAAGGTGAAACATGTGCCAAACAATTCACAGAATAAATCCCCTCCCCTCCCAGGTTCAAACAGAAAGTGACCCTTCAGTAATTAGCATATAAAAATAAACAATAATCCATGTGCTAAAGTGCTTGTGCATCCATAATAAACAGCTGGCCTCGACATCACCTGATTGATGTGAAGTGACAATAAAGTGCTTAAATTCATATAAAAATTTCGTAAAAACACGAAGGAATGTCCATGTTAAACTACACACATTTTTTACAGCATGTATCCCCAAAGGGATCCCTACCAGCATTTATATAGTAATTTTAAAGTACTTTTCGAAATACAATCACAATTATAGTATTCAATGTTATCTTAATGATAGAAAGCTAATGAATTGAAGGTAGGTATTTAATCCTCTAGGTGCCACACTGTCAAGTTCGTAGGTCCAAAAGGCCTCTCTCTGGAGCAATAAACGATCAACATCTCCTCCCCGTGGGGGCGTAGGGATGAAATCTATCGGCATACATTTGAAAGCTGCAATAGAATGTTTAGCATTTAGCCAGTGCTGTGCTACCGGCTGTATGGATATATCCTGTTTTTTTGTATCCCCCTTGGGTTTAGGTTCCAAAGCTGCCCTGATTGAGGAGCGATGCATACTGATACGCTCCTTTAAATTGTCTACATGTCTTACCACAGTACAAAAGTCCGCACGGGCATTTAATTATATATATCACATTTTTGGACGTACAGGTTAATCTGTCTTTTATCCTGTACGCTTTGCCCGTACACGGATGAAAAAATTGGTTACCCGTTATAAGTGTACTGCACATGCTACAGTTGCCACATATATATAGAATATATCAGAAGAAAATGTATGCTTTGTTTGGTATGGCCAGAGGTTAAAAAAGCATGTACAAAGAATGGAAGGTGTTACAGGTAAAGGATCCCTTATCCGAAAACCCGATATCCAAAAAGCTCGGAATTATGGAATGGCTGTCTCCCATAGACTCCATTTTATCCAAATAATCCAAATTTTCAAAAATGATTTCTTCCTTTTTCTCTGTAATAATAAAACAGTAGCTTGTACTTGATCCAAACTAAGATATAATTAATCCTTATTGGAAGCAAAACCAGCCTATTGGGTTTATTTAATGTTTAAATGGATTTCTAGTAGACTTAAGGCATGAAGACCCAAATTACGGAAAGATCCATTATCCGGAAAACCCCAGGTCCCGAGCATTCTGGATAACAAGTCCCATACCTGTATCTTAGATGAATTAAAGGACCAGTAACATAAAAAATTTAAAAAAAAAAATAGCTTCTCCGTAACGAAAAAAAAACACAAAGACACATTTAAGTTTAAATTCACAAAGTCTCTATTAAGAAATAACTAACCGATTCTCCGCTTGCGCTGCTTTTCAGAAACGGCGACAGGGCGACGTTCCATCACGCAGCACTCGATTTCTCCTCCCTGCCTTCTATAGGATCGTCCCCGTTTCTGAAGAGGAGCGCAAGCGGAGAATCTGTAAGTTATTTCTTAATAAAGACTTTGCAAATTTAAAATTAAATTTGACTTGGTGTTTTTTTTCCTTAAGTACAAACTAACTTTTTTAATTTCTTTTTATGTTACTGGTCCTTTAACATAAAAAAGAAACTACTTGAAAGAAACAATTAGCCCTAACATCATGCTCAGAAAAATCTGTTTGCTTGTATACTGTATAAATACTTCATATAACAGGGCAGCATAGAAGCCAAAGTAAACTGAATGAGAATTTGCAGTTTGCAAATAACAAATTACATTGCAGGGTTTTTGTAGATACATTCAGCTTTCAAAACTCCCAGTGCTTTACTAAAGCTTATATATTGCCAGGCAAATCAATAAAAACTGCAGTCAGGGATTATCTGGCCTAAGGTGGGCTAGCCAGTGCTGTGCCCCACTCCTCTGCACTTACTTTTAAAGCCCTGAAGCAGCATGTCAAGGGTTGCATTCAGCATCAGACTGGGGCCAGGCTAGGGCCCACCTGACTTACACATCAGGGCCCCCCCCATGAGCCACCCTCTCCTGTGGCACACCCCCAGGGTCATGGGGAAGACATGAAGCATGGTGGTCTCAGGCATGTTGCAGGTCTGTGGTTTTTCCTGGTGTCCTGCTGGCCAAGTCTGCCCACATTGCTAGTGCAGAGAGCACAGTTGAGCTGTTCGCACTAAAAGAGCCCAAATTCCAACTTAAAAAACAGAAGTTTGGCTAATAAAGTTACCAGGAGTGTCTTATTGCTGTCCCTTGTAACTATCTCAAGTTTCTCTACTCATCCTCAGGCCCTGAATTGTGGTGACACAAAGGCCCAGGCCTAGGGTGGCAAGATTTCAGGGGCAGCATTTCGCCCAGCTGCATCCTAAGGCACTGGGAACGCGCATCTCACCAGTGCTGTGGCGCATGTGCAATCACTCACAGTGGGGGGGGGGGGTGCTCAAGTCGGGCAGGCGCTAGGACCATGTGGCCTTGGCAGGGCCGGCAACAGATATAGTTACCAGCTTGCACACCCTGGCTCTCCAAATCCGGCCGAGAGGGCTTCGGAAACCCACAAACTTCCAGAACGAATAATTCCACCGGCACATAGGTCTTTAGTTGCAAGCAGGGATAACCCTTGCTATATTTTTATTTGCGTGATGCAACGTTTCAGGGTGATCCCCTTTGTCAAGCATACAAACCGATTGTGAACAAAACTATTAAACACCACCTCTAGTGTAGCTAATTGACATAATTAATTGGAGGCGTGTACCAATCATTAACCCCATCGTAACAAATATAATAGGATAAAAGTATTTAAAATTCGTTTGTTACAATAAATATGTTATCACAGTAATAAGTGAAACCAACATCCACCATAAAAAGTTAAAATCAAGTGGAAAAAGTGTAGAAAAAACGTGAACATTTTTTAAAAAAATATCAAAATAAATGTTCAAAATCCAGGTCCCATATTGTCCAGAGAACATCCTCATAGTGTCCAACATTTACTGAATGTCCCAAATCCAGAGGAAAAAAGAAAAAGAACAAAGAGACCTCTTGTACCTGATGAACATTAATACTCGATACATATTGACCAAAACATAGTAACAAATGTTGCAATATATTAAACAAACTTGTTACGTAGAAAAACTATCTTACCCTACGCAGGGGAAAGGAAGTGAGTAGCTGTAACTGACCCTGTGACAAATTCGAATTTCTGAATTATCTGTAAGAGAAGTATAAAAGGATTAATGCAAGAAGCACGACATATTGAACTCTTCATTTAACCCTCTAGGGTGTCTGGACTGAAGCTTCCAGATCCAGAAACATTCCTTTTGTAGTAACACTTTTTTTCTATCCATACCTTGTTTTGCCATTACTTTCTCCAGAATTTGCCACCGAACCTGAGAAATCTGATGCCCATGGTTGTAAAAATGGGCTGCCAATAAAGTTTCCTTTTTATATTTTGTCCTATCTTTTTCTTTGTCATTATTTTTCTTGTGCTGGACTGCAGCGGTTGGAGGGCGATAATTCCTTATAACTGACTTATGCTCATTAAGCCGCAATTTGATAGGTCTACTGGTTTGGCCCACATACAACAATCCACATGGACACTTTATACAGTAGATAATGTCCTTACTGTCACAGGTAAAAAATCCCTTCAAGTTAGGCAGGGCCGGAACTAGGAGTAGGCAGAGTAGGCACGTGCCTAGGGCGCAAAGCTGGGAGGGCGCCAGACACCTACCTACCAGACGGCCTACCCCAAGTCCGGTTCCCTTCTCTGCCGACTCTATGCATTTTTCGCGCTTTGTGTGCACGCGAGTGCAGCACCTGCCCAGCGTGGCCCGGCACTGGGCCTAGGGGCCGCACAAAGGGAAATCTGGGACTGCTCACCTCATGACAGCAATTTATCACACTTGATAAAGAGCCTTGGTGCTCGAAACATGTCGTGTTAATAAAGGCACTTTTGCAGCAGAACCTCTGCGCTGTTTTGTATCGACACCTATTACTTTTGAACCACTATTACTGGCTTTGGATGGAAGCAAGGTGCGGCGATACTTAAATCAAATCACGGAGGAATAAGTACCAGTTCTTTACAATTTACCACCTCATGACAGCAACACCCCTACTGCAAGTATAAAATAAATAAAAGGTATTGGACCCAATAGTATATAATACTAGTGTATTAAAGGTATACTAAAATATGGAATGCTTTGTTTCCAGATAAGGGATATTTCTGTAATTTGGTGAAAAGTTTGCTACAAAACATTTAAACTTGAAAGGAATAGGATTGTTTTGCCAAAAATACAGATTCATGCAGCTTAGTTAACATCAAGTACAAGGTATTGTTTTATTATTACAAAGAAAAACGAAATTATATGCAAATTTCTGAATCTATGCCTATATTAATATACTATTGCTACTTTTCTATGGAAATGATTTTCAAAGGAACAAACACACTCAGCCCATCACATGACCTTGGTGCAATTACTGCTCTTTCTCTTCTGGTCAATCTCAGAAATGTCAAGTTACAGCTAGACCAACTCCATGGGAACTGAAATATCAAAGAAGGGGAGGGGATTTTTTATAAACCTGAAAAAGGAAGGAAAGGAAAAGAAATAAAAAGAAAGAAAGCAAGCAGGAAAGAAATTGCCCTTCTAGAGTATTTTCATTTGTGACAAGGTTGCAGTTGATTTGCAATCATCACCAGTTCATAGTGTTCCCGAATCCAGGAGCAGGACCTGAGCTGAGGCAGAAGAAGAGGGGGAGGAGGAGGGAGTGTATCAGTATTAGTTATGGTCACGCTTTTCCATCCAATCAGCACATAAGGAAGTAACACTGTGTTGCTCGTTCAGGCTTGAAATATAGCATAGTGGGCAGCCCAGTCCCACACGCTTTTAACTGAGCGAGATGCAAGTTGCACTTGTGTAATTGTCAGGCACTGGAGCTGGAGCATACACACACACAACAATGAGGCTGAATAGGAGAACTGACTTCATTCTCTAAGGTCCTGACACCCATAAAACTGCCATTAAGTGCGCATAACTGGCTGGGGAGAACTTGCATCGTATAAAGCTCCTCTCACATCATTTGCTTTATTTCTGCCTCTTCTCCTGGTAAGTGGAAACATTCCTTGCATGAATTACAGTTACATTAATATTGCTTTTTATAAAATGTCAGCAGTAAGGCTTTACTTGCGGGAAAGTAAATGCAGGACAGGAAACCAACAGCTGAAACCATTCTGTTATGCCTTGCAGCTGTGATCATGCTTAGTATGTCAGTGTTTTATGTAGCTTGATAGACAGAATCTGCTCCTGTGATGCTGATGTATGTAGGTATGTCTTTATTCACAGTAAAAGTCCAAAAGTACTCAAGATATATAATTATACAGAGTGGCAGAGATTTCATGACACAGAGCTTGCAATCTAAGACTTAAAGGCACAAATAGGAGAGTAGAAAATGCTGTTATCACAGTGGTTGGAATATTGGCACATCAGGGCAAAGATGAAATAAGATACTGTACTAGTGTCCCTAAGAGGTAGGATTTGATTTTAGTTTTGATGAGGCTGAGGGTGAGTTTTTTTATGGAGGAATTCAATTATGTACAGTAATTCCAGAGATAAATAGCAGCAAGACAGAAATGTTTACGAAGGAGCATGAGGGTGTTGGGAAAAGACCAAGACTCTGGGAGGAATGGAGAGGATAATCAGAAACATATGAAGACTGGAGAGTTGAGATTTCTTGAGAAGCCCAACAGTACAGGGTTGGAAATGTAGCAGAAAGATTTTGTAAGTTATATATAACAGGGAGTCATAATTAAGGTAATAAAAGAAAAGGAGCAAATTCTCTCCAATGTGAGTAGGTGAGTAGGTTGCTGTATAGTGTATATTTAAATGAAGCCAGAAATATCTTGCCTATGTTTCGCAAAAATATGTGATAGATTTTTATATAGGAAATCTACCAAAACTGATTTCATAACTACATAATAAAAGAAAATTCAATTCTAAGCAACTTTTCAGTATGTAATAAAAAAGGTCAGTGGTTTTAAATGTATTTGCAAATGTAATTGCAACTGGAATCAGTATGCTTTGCCGGTTCTGACTCTTGCTACAAGATAGCAGAAGCCAGCGCTTTAACAGAACTGAAGTTGAACAGATTTTTGCTACATTATATAAAAAGTAGAGAACCAGAGAACAAAAAAAGCATAATAAGGGAAGGAGAACATTTGTCCACTTGTGTAGCCAGTACAGACCAAGCATAAAGAATTGCAAACTCCTGAACTCAGGGGTCAGTTGCAGAATTGCATTTTTGTCAAACAGTGCTTGAATTAAAATACAATCAACAATCATTCCTATTTCATCTGCATTAGACAGAGAATACAAATCAGTTTACATAAAAAGAGAAAATCCTAAGAGCTTATTTTCTATGCTGCAGCACTAGGGGTTCAGAAAAAAAGTTAATCTATGCTTTGTTTGGTCAAGAGCTTTAGTTTTATGACTGGTAAATTGCAACACCCCCTATTCTGATGTGAGTTACTACCTGTGGTGCAACTGAGTGGTTCTTTTAAGCTCATTGCACACTTTTATGCAGCATCCTGAGGCGATATGTGATCCACCCCGTAGGAACAGGGGGACATGGGCTGTCATGGTGAATAAAAATTCCCCTTAACATAATATTGAATGAGAAGTATGCCAGCTGCTCAAATGGTTAACAAAAAGCAACCGAACAGTGTAGCTTCCTCTGTTTGTTAGGTTTTCATTGGTTCATGTATATAAGTTGGGTCTGTATCAGGCACAGGGCTGTACCCCATGGGAAGTGGACAGCAGCCCTATATCCTAACACATAATCCTATTACAGCCCTAAATTAGAGCCCATCTATGTTTAGATGGGGAGATGAGAGAGCCCCACTAGCCACTTACAAATGCAGAGATAATTTTGACTACAGCCACAGGGATTTAACTCCCTTCTAATCAATTCAGTTTGCATTTTCTGTGTCAGTATTTGTTCTGCACATCATTGTTCATTGGAATAGCTACATTTCAGGTGGTTTCATTTGTAGATCTATATATTATAAAGGATCAAATCTGAAACCTGCTGCCACAAAGAGGCACTTGTCTGTAAGACTAATTAGCTTTCGCTATATATAGAACTGCGGCTTTGGTTAAGAAAAATATAAACACCTAAACCACCATGTATCTATGCAGCTACTCATATTGCATCTCAGTTGCATTTTTATAAACACTTTGGGATTTGACCTATTGATGCATTCAATCAATATAGTTCTCTTAGGTCTCATTCTCTCATCTTGGTTCTCTCTCCTTAGAGGTGTTGTATTTGTCTTGCCTCATGATTAGCAAACTTCAGAGGCTTAGAGCCTTTCATACAGACCATTAACATTGAGAGAGAAAGGCTTTGTCACATGGTAGCACAACATCTACATTAAAGTGGCAAATGTCTTTTTCTGACTCCTTACTATACTCTTGGTGGTTGCGAGTACCTCTAATTACTCCAAGAGACAGTTTGACAGATTTATTTTGAAAAGCACTCAACCTTTAGCTTTGTGCCTTTATGTGGTCATGGAACACTTCTGTGACTTATGATATCCTAATATTTTGCAAACCATGGCACATTATTCTCTGTGTAAAATATTATCCATGCACAGAGATCCCCCAAAAGTCCATTAGCCTTCTATTAATATTGTTCTGCTCAAAATTGGTTCAGTGGTTAAAATATCAATGAAAGTACAGGTATTATCAAACTGTTACCACAAAAGGTACAACATAGATTATTACATTGTAATGAAAAGGTTTGGAATTGGATAAACAAAATACTGAGAATCCTATGTGAGCCTATTCATTAAATGTTGAAATATTTAGATTGTATCAAGAGAGCCCATTTTGGCACTTACCTAGCTTTTAAAAGTCTATAGGGCTGACATATTTTCTTAAATAGCCCCAGTAAAAATGTACCCTTGGAGTTCTGTCTTTGGTGTATGGATATGGCCACTCATACCCATGGCTCCTCTAACTGTGCTACCATAAAGCAGTCTTACTGAAAAACACACATGGTCATATAAAATAGTCTACAAGAAATGAAATGGTTTATCTGCTTGAAACCCATCTTTTGTAGATTAGCAGTGCCTAGGTTGTTCCACTACAGTAAGATATTTAATATCAGCAATACAACTGTGCTTCACTTTAGAGCAAGGGAATTGTTTTTTTATCTGCTGTAAGTTTTGAAATATAATTTTAAAAAAATCTTTGTCTGTGACGGCTAGGTTGGGTGAAAATGAAAGGCAAGTACTGTGTCAGATTGCAAAAGGAATGATTGCATTACAGAGTGTTTACTAAAAAATACATACATATATATATATATATATATATATATATATATATATATATATATATATATATATATATATATATATAATCCAAGAGAATACCAGCACTCTCGAAAAAGTTCAATAAATTGCCTGGGTGCAGATTCAGTAAATATTCATACAAACATCACTCTCAGGACTAAAAATAAACTTTTTTTATTTAATAAAAGCTACAAGCTGACGTTTTGGCCTCTCCGAGGCCTTTCTCAAAGCATAAAAATACACAGTGGAATATGCCTTTTGTTAACACACTGGCGGGAAATACCTTGTTACAACATCTGTCAAAATTTATCAAACTTGAGAATGGCTCAAAGAGTCAAAGTGTATACTAGTTGGTCATTGGATCGGTTTCTGTCAATAATAATCAAAAAGTGTTTATCCGCACACCAATATATCAACATATGCTAAAAAACTTGTTTGTTCTTCTAACTTAATTAATAGCTTAAACTTTCTAAAAGGAAAAGCCCAGTTGATACACATTTTTATGTACTAAAGACACATCACAGTGGGTTTCAGTTTAACTATAACTTCGATATAACGCACAAAATATTGATGTTTGTGTATAGATATATATATATATATATATATATATATAATGTCAGTCCAGTGAACGCACTCCTCCCGGATTTAGATTGTCGATGGTGGTGCGTTGGTCAAGGCTTTATGATATATTCCAGTAAATGGACCCGCACTCTTTCATTTTGGTGAAATAAATCAATGTGCTTTATTCACAAATTCATCTCCAACGTTTCGGTCCTCTCCTTGAAAAAGGTCCCAGAGAGGACTGAAACGTTGGAGATGAATTTGTGAATAAAGCACATTGATTTATTTCACCAAAATGAAAGAGTGTGGGTCCATTTACTGGAATATATATATATATATATATATATATATATATATATATATATATATATATATATATATATATATATATATATATATACATACAAGAGTCCTCTGCACTGAACCCATTATCAATATATTTGAGACATTTTGTGCATACTGCTACTGAAAAATGCCTTACCCTTTGTTTGTCCATATATTGCAATATATTTAAGCTGGCCAACTACGTCAAAGTCATCCCAAATCTGGCCAGTCCTATGCTCAATTTTCATCTGATTCATTAAGAATTCTATTGCTTAATTATACATTTTACAAAAGGGACTAGTTTTACCTGCAACTTACTTGCTGCTTTCAAAGAAAAACTCCCAAACTTGGCTGCCCTTTTATTAGACACCAGTGGGATCACCTGACTATAGCTGGGAAGGGTAGTGAGCACAACTTTCCCTTGTTTGTTATACAGTATATATATATATATATATATATATATATATATATATATATATCTCCACCAAGTAAGTTTTATTGTTTCATGCGAGACTGCGTGGAATATATATATATATATATATATATATATATATATATATATATATATATATATATATATATATGTGTGTGTGTGTGTGTGTACATTTATTAAAGTGTTATTTATACTGGAAACAGGGTCAGACTGGGCTATCAGGAGACTGGGAAAACCCGTTGGGCCCTGGGTTTCATGTGCCCCTTCGACACAAACTCGGTCCTGGTGTATACAGCCAGTGCTCCCCTGCCAATTAACAGCCTCACTGGTTAAGGAGCAGGAAGAAGGTATAATAACGTATGCAGCGCAGTACTGCGCGGGAGGAAGGGGGGGAACTGACACCAGGATGGGGGACCCTGAGGTTGCAAAGGAGGACCCTTCACATTGCAGCCCCTTTGTGCCCAGGAGACCCCAGTTCAATGCTGCCTGGAAAACATAAACGTTGCCTCCATTCTTGTACTTCTGGATAACAAGAGTCTGTTTGATTCCCTGTAAGACATAGAAAAAAACATATTCCATGAAAAAATAAAATAAAATCCAGTTAACAAGTACTTGCAACTGCCCTTTCAGGAGAGGAAGAATTCACCCACAATAGAGAACCTAAGTTACATTGTTGTGGTTCCCATTTGTCCATTTGGGGGAGTGGGACCTCAGGAAAATGAAAAAGCCATACATCAATATGTGAATTTCCCTTGTAATATACTGAAATATTGCCCTTTTTCTAATCTATGCATGCAGGTTAATCACAGGTTGCTTGCCAATATAACTACTATACTGTACACTAAATCCATAGTTTTTTTTAAATTTGAGGCCTCACTTAGTACCTGCAGAGCCGGGTGCAAAAAATGTGTGCAATCCACCCTGTTTTGTGCAGTTTGCACTTGGCACTCACAGGACATATACTTAGGGGCCGATTCACTAAGCTCGAGTGAAGGATTCGAATGAAAAAAATTCGAATTTCGAAGTATTTTTTGGGTACTTCGACCATCGAATTGGTTAAATTCGTTCGAATTCGAACGAAATCGAATGAATCGAACGAAAAATCGTTCGACTATTCGACCATTCGATAGTCGAAGTACTTTCCCTTTAAAAAAAACTTCGACCCCCTACTTCGGCAGATAAAACCTACCGAAGAAAATGTTAGCCTATGGGGAAGGTGCCCATAGGCTTGCTAAACTTTTTTTGATCGAAGGATTTTCCTTCGATCGTTGGATTAAAATCCTTCGAATCGTTCGATTCGAAGGATTTAATCGTTCGATCGAACGAAAAATCGTTCGAACGAACGTTTAGCGCTAAATCCTTCGACTTCGATATTCGAAGTCGAAGGATTTCAATTCGAGGGTCGAATTTCGAAGTATTTTTAACTTCGAAATTCGACCCTTAGTGAATCTGCCCCTTAGTGTTGCCCCCTGTTCAGTTTTGACCCGAATAGCCCAGTTTTTTGAAGGGCTGCCCAGATAAAATTTCAAATTAGGAAAACTGGGCAGGATTCCCTATGTTTGATGCAGCGATCAGCCAATCAGCGATTGCCACATCAAAGCCCTGCCCCTGATGGCATAATCTGCTCCCTCAGCAACACGACCCCACCCCCTGCCCAGGTTCAACCGGACCAAAACCATACTTGTGCTTCTCCCATGAATACAGTGCTGCCTCCGGTTGGCAGCAGTATGAGGGCGAGCTATGGAAAGTATGTGGGTAACCCCTTGGATTCTCCCTGGCTTGCTCTTCATTTAGACCCACAAGATACAGGGCATCAACAGTTGCAAGATTACCTCTTGCTTATGGAAGACATGAAGTGTTACATTTCTTCTACCAGATTCATCTGCATTTTTATGTGTTTTAGAGATACAAGGTAATGTGTTTGTGGTTTCTTGGAGTTACAAAACTTATCATAAAAAGAAAAGGTGGACCCTGACAAAAAACACAGTTTGTCTGCAGTTATTCCACTGTTCAGATCAGAAGTTACAGTCCTCAGCTCATAATTTAGGACCTCCTGTCCTAAGCCTAGAACTTGACTGTGCTCCACTGAGCTCTTCAGCAGCCTCTGGGCAGAGTAGTGTCTCTCCTTCTATCAAATCTAGGAAAAAGCCATGCTTCTCCTTCTTTAACACAGGGAACAGCCTCCAGGTGAGGCCTCATCACTTTTATCTGCATGAGCAGCTCTGCACTAAACTGCCACTTATTTACTTGTAAATGAAAAGGGAAATTAATCCTTTTTCCACCAGCCCAAAACTTTGTAACCCTGTCATGTCCCAGACGTTTTCCTCCACATATCTTTTAAATCTAAGCAAATTGTATTATTTCATATAATGATAAAGCAGAAATGATACAGATTCAGTTCTAGGAAGACAATGATTAGGTAAATTACAAGAAAAATATCATATTGTACTGTAACACAATAATATTACAAAAGCATTCAGACCCAATTTGGTCCATAATTATCCTGACATGCCGTAAAATGACATCTCATTTTGAACACTCGCTGCCGAGTTCCAAACTGTTTCTGGAAGCAATGTCTAATCAAGGCAGCTCATTGGGAGCATGTGTTTTTATGGGAGAGCAGCTGCACACAAGCCCAACAGCTTACTCGAAACTACAGACAACAATGGGTATGAATTTGGTTTTCTAAATTGTTTGCTATGCTGCACCAAGAGACACTGTGAATCTAAACAAACTGTGCATACCACAATAAAAATATCTCAGGTTTGCAGCGAGGCCTGTTTTCTGCATATTAAGTGCTATACATTACATAACTCCTGCTTGCAACATTCAGTCTAAGCATAATAACCTAACTAAATGACCCACAGTGTACTTGATAGGGTTGTGTATACACAGATCCAGAAATAATAATAATAATAAACGAGAAGCCTTTCTGAAATGCCAGGTATGCTTTTAACCCTTTCCCTGCCAGCCGTTTTGTCCTAGATGCGAACATCTACTGCCAAGCAGTTTTTAGATATTTTGCACTCTTTCACTTTTAGGCCCCTTCCTGGGGCGGTCTTTTAGTTTACCCAGGAAAACAATATATTGTTTTTTTCAGGACAACCTGAACTTTGAAAATATGCAAGAATTTTGGTGTAATTCTACTTCTGTAAAAAAATATAGGCTTCTAAGTGTCCAATAAAATGAAAAAAATCATGTTTCACAAAGAACAATCACATATATCAGAAACATTATTTACTTTATGTATGAGAACACAGCTGATTTGGAAAGGTCTATGTCTCCTGAACGCGGCAATACCAAATATATATAGTTTTATGGAGATTTCTCACTTGTATAGATCAAAATCTAAAAGCAGTACACTAGCAAATGTCCAAAGCACCGCTCCCCAAACGGCATACTTCTGATTTCAAGGCCAAACATTCCACTAACAGTAGGTTTACCCTAGAAAACTACCCATTATTAGAAAGAACAGATTCTGGTGAATCAAAAATGGGTAAACATATCGTTGTACTCCAAACTACCAAGTTGCAATTGTTTCCTAAAGTTATAATGTTTTATAGAAATTGGTGAATTTTTTGAAAAATGACCTCAAAGCTTCCAATCTACAGAATCGTATCTCCCACACATCATTAGGTATCAATGTACAACACCCCAAATATGAAAGCCTGGGGTCCACTGAACAGTTTGATGCGAAATATGTATAGGTGTACCCAAGCACGTGACATATAGGGGCCCTAAAATGTAGACACCTCATTTGAGCTATCAGTTCTGTAATTCCAGATACTGCAAAATCAACACATTTGCATCGTTTTGGGGTGGGGTAAAAGTAAAAAAAATAAGTTCATCCCAGAAAACCATATATTTTCGGAAAGTACACATTCCCACGAATCTAAATTGGGTATGCATGTGTTTGTACTACAAAGTACCAAGCCGCAAACGATTCCTAAATTTGGTGATTTTGGCGACATTTCCAAAAATCACCTCGAAATTTCTACCCTGCAGCATCGTATTACCCACATACTTTTAGGTATCAAGAGAAATCACCCCAAATATGAAAGCCTAGGGTCCTCTGAACAGTTTGATGCCCAATATGTATAGGTGTACCCAAGCACGTGGCATACAGGGGCCCCAAAAGGAAGACCCCCATATGGTCTGTCATTTCAGGTACTGCAAAATCAACACATATACATCGTTTTGGGGGGGTCAAAAGTAGAAAAAAGTGGGTTCACCCCAGAAAACCATATATTTTCGGAAAGTACACATTCCCACGAATCTAAATTGGGTATGCATGTGTTTGTACTCCAAAGTACAAAGCCGCAAACCATTCCTAAATTTGGTGATTTTGATGATATTTCCAAAAATCACCTCAAAATTTCTACCCTGCAGCATCGTATTACCCACATACTTTTAGGTATCAAGCAAAATCACCCCAAATATGAAAGCCTAGGGTCCTCTGAACAGTTTGATGCCCAATATGTATAGGTGTACCCAAGCACGTGGCATACAGGGGCCCCAAAAGGAAGACCCCCATATGGTCTGTCATTTCAGGTACAGCAAAATCAACACATTTACATCGTTTTGGGGGGGTCAAAAGTAGAAAAAAGTAAGTTCACCCCAGAAAACCATATATTTTCGGAAAGTACACATTCCCATGAATCTAAATTGGGTATGCATGTGTTTGTACTCCAAAGTACCAAGCCGCAAATCATTCCTAAATTTGGTGATTTTGGTGATACTTCCAAAAATCACCTCAAAATTTCTACCCTGCAGCATTGTATTACCCACATACTTTTAGGTATCAAGCAAAATCACCCCAAATATGAAAGCCTAGGGTCCTCTGAACAGTTTGATGCCCAATATGTATAGGTGTACCCAAGCATGTGGCATACAGGGGCCCCAAAAGGAAGACCCCCATATGGTCTGTCATTTCAGGTACAGCAAAATCAACACATTTACATCGTTTTGGGGGGGTCAAAAGTAGAAAAAAGTAAGTTCACCCCAGAAAACCATATATTTTCGGAAAGTACACATTCCCACGAATCTAAATTGGGTATGCATGTTTTTGTACTCCAAAGTACAAAGCTGCAAACCATTCCTAAATTTGGTGATTTTGGTGATATTTCCAAAAATCACCTCAAAATTTCTACCCTGCAGCATCGTATTACCCACATACTTTTAGGTATCAAGAGATATCACCCCAAATATGAAAGCCTAGGGTCCTCTGAACAGTTTGGTGCCCAATATGTATAGGTGTACCCAAGCACGTGACATACAGGGGCCCCAAAAGGAAGGCCCCCATATGGTCTGTCATTTCAGGTACTGCAAAATCAACACATTTACATCGTTTTGGGGGGGTCAAAAGTAGAAAAAAGTAAGTTCACCCCAGAAAACCATATATTTTCAGAAAGTACACATTCACACGAATCTAAATTGGGTATGCATGTCTTTGTACTACAAAGTACCAAGCCGCAAACCATTCCTAAATTTGGTGATTTTGGTGACATTTCCAAAAATCACCTCAAAATTTCTACCCTGCAGCATTGTATTACCCACATACTTTTAGGTATCAAGAGAAATCACCCCAAATATGAAAGCCTAGGGTCCTCTGAACAGTTTGATGCCCAATATGTATAGGTGTACCCAAGCACGTGGCATACAGGGGCCCCAAAAGGAAGGCCCCCATATGGTCTGTCATTTCAGGTACTGCAAAATCAACACATTTACATCGTTTTGGGGGGGTCAAAAGTAGAAAAAAGTGGGTTCACCCCAGAAAACCATATATTTTCGGAAAGTACACATTCCCATGAATCTAAATTGGGTATGCATGTGTTTGTACTCCAAAGTACCAAGCCGCAAATCATTCCTAAATTTGGTGATTTTGGTGATACTTCCAAAAATCACCTCAAAATTTCTACCCTGCAGCATTGTATTACCCACATACTTTTAGGTATCAAGCAAAATCACCCCAAATATGAAAGCCTAGGGTCCTCTGAACAGTTTGATGCCCAATATGTATAGGTGTACCCAAGCATGTGGCATACAGGAGCCCCAAAAGGAAGACCCCCATATGGTCTGTCATTTCAGGTACAGCAAAATCAACACATTTACATCGTTTTGGGGGGGTCAAAAGTAGAAAAAAGTAAGTTCACCCCAGAAAACCATATATTTTCGGAAAGTACACATTCACACGAATCTAAATTGGGTATGCATGTCTTTGTACTCCAAAGTACAAAGCTGCAAACCATTCCTAAATTTGGTGATTTTGGTGATATTTCCAAAAATCACCTCAAAATTTCTACCCTGCAGCATCGTATTACCCACATACTTTTAGGTATCAAGAGATATCACCCCAAATATGAAAGCCTAGGGTCCTCTGAACAGTTTGATGCCCAATATGTATAGGTGTACCCAAGCACGTGGCATACAGGGGCCCCAAAAGGAAGGCCCCCATATGGTCTGTCATTTCAGGTACTGCAAAATCAACACATTTACATCGTTTTGGGGGGGTCAAAAGTAGGAAAAAGTGGGTTCACCCCAGAAAACCATATATTTTCGGAAAGTACACATTCCCATGAATCTAAATTGGGTATGCATGTGTTTGTACTCCAAAGTACCAAGCCGCAAATCATTCCTAAATTTGGTGATTTTGGTGATACTTCCAAAAATCACCTCAAAATTTCTACCCTGCAGCATCGTATTACCCACATACTTTTAGGTATCAAGAGATATCACCCCAAATATGAAAGCCTAGGGTCCTCTGAACAGTTTGATGCCCAATATGTATAGGTGTACCCAAGCACGTGGCAGACAGGGGCCCCAAAAGGAAGACCCCCATTTGGTCTGTCATTTCAGATACTGCAAAATCAACACATTTACATTGTTTGGGGGGGGTGGGACAAAGGTAGAAAAAAGTACGTTCACCCCAGAAAACCATATATTTTCGTAAAGTACACATTCCCCTGAATCCAAATTGGGTATGCATGTCTTTCTACTCCAAAGTACCAAGCCACAAACCATTCCTAAATGTGGGGATTTTGGTGACATTTCCAAAAATCACCTCAAAATTTCCACCCTGCAGCATCGTATTACCCACATACTTTTAGGTATCAAGACAAATCACCCCAAATATGAAAGCCTAGGGTCCTCTGAACAGTTTTATGCCAAACATGTATAGGTGTACCCAAACACGTGGCATATAGGGGCCCTGAAATGAAGACCCCCCCCATATGGTCTGTCATTTCAGGTACTGCAAAATCAACACATTTACCTCGTTTTGGGGGGGCAAAAGTAGAAAAAAGTAAGTTCACCCAAGAAAACCATATATTTTCGGAAAGTACACATTCCCACGAATCTAAATTGGGTATGCATGTCTTTGTACTCCAAAGTACAATGCCGCAAATCATTCCTAAATTTGGTGATTTTGGTGACATTTCCAAAAATCACCTCAAAATTTCCAACCTGGAGCATCATATTTCCCACATACTTTTAGGTATCAAGATAAATCACCCCAAATATGAAAGCCTAGGGTCCTCTGAACAGTTTGATGCCCTATATGTATAGGTGTACCCAAGCACGTGGCATATAGGGGCCCCAAAAGGAAGACCCCCATATGGTCTGTCGATTCAGATACTGCAAAATCAACACATTTACATCGTTTTGAGGGGGGCAAATGTAGGAAAAATTAAGTTCACTCCAGAAAACCATATATTTTCGGAAAGTACACATTCCCACGAATCTAAATTGGGTATGCATGTCTTTGTACTACAAAGTACGAAGCCGAAAACCATTCCTAAATTTGGTGATTTTGGTGACATTTCCAAAAATCACCTCAAAATTTCTACCCTGCAGCATCGTATTACCCACATACTTTTAGGTATCAAGAGAAATCACCCCAAATATGAAAGCCTAGGGTCCTCTGAACAGTTTGATGCACAATATGTATAGGTGTACCCAAGCACGTGGCATATAGAGGCCCGAAAAGGAAGAACCCCATATGGTCTTTCATTTTAGGTACTGCAAAATCAACACATTTACATCGTTTTGGGGGGGGCAAAGGCAGAAAAAAGTAATTTCAACCCAGAAAACCATATATTTTCGGAAAGTACACATTCCCACGAATCTAAATTGGGTATGGATGTCTTTGTACTCCAAAGTACCAAGCCGCAAACCATTCCTAAATTTGATAATTTTGGCGACATTTCCAAAAATCACCTCAAAATTTCTACCCTGCAGCATCGTATAACCCACATACTTTTAGGTATCAAGAGATATCACCCCAAATATGAAAGCCTAGGGTCCTCTGAACAGTTTGATGCCCAATATGTATAGGTGTACCCAAGCACGTGGCATATAGGGCCCCAAAAGGAAGACCCCCATATGGTCTGTCATTTCAGGTACTGCAAAATTAACACATTTACATAGTTTTGGGGGGGGCAAAGGTAGAAAAAAGTATGTTCGCCCCAGAAAACCATATATTTTCGGAAAGTACACATTCCCGCGAATCCAAATTGGGTATGCATGTCTTTGTACTCCACAGTACCAAGTCGCAAGCCTTTCCTAAATTTGGCGATAAAACCAACGGTTTTTACATTTCTGAAAATCGCCTAAAAATATTGCAATTGGCCGCATTTATCTCACCCAACTTCTTACATACAATTGTAAAACACCATAAATACTGATGCCAAGGGTCTACTGAACAGTTTTATGCCCAATATGCATTGATATACCAAGGCAGCTGGCATGTGCGGATCCCAAATGTAAATAGTGAATATGAGTTTTCTCTGCTGCCGATTCGCCTTCTGTAAACATAGACCATTGACTTCATATTATGTGCCTCAAGACCCTCCTAACAGCAAAGACCCCCCAAACCATATGTTTTTGGAAAGTACACATTCTGACGAAAACAACCAAGATAAAGACGTCTTTCTACAGCAAAGTACCAAACTGCAAAACTTTTATAAACATAGAGATTTTTACATTTCTGAAAATCGCCTAAAAATGTTGAAGTATGCCACATTTATCTCACACAATGTTTTACGTACAAAGAAAAATCACCCCAAATATGGACATCAGAGGTCTACTGAATAGTTTGATGCCCAATATGCATAGATTTACCAAAGTATATGGTGTATACGGCCCCAAATGAAAAATGTGCATATGAATTTTCACGCTGGCCAACTAAGCTGCTGAAAAGAGAACCCCAACTGTGCATTATGTGCCGTAAGACCCCCAAACTGTAAAAAGACCCCAGAAAACCATATATTTTTGGAAAGCATATATTCTGACGGATCAATCTAAGTAAAATGATATACCAAAGCACCAAACAGCAAAACTATACTAAAGATACATAAGGAACAATAATCCAGGGATAAAATTGCAATAAAACCACAAAAATTGTGCAAATCAATGAAATAACAAAATAACTGCACCGACAGCATAATTAGTGGCCGAAATCGATTATCCAATAGTCATGCTGCTGAAATAAACAGTTTTTATGGGTAAAAAAAACACAAATTGGTGAAATGAAAAAGTAAAAAAAATAAAATGTGTATACATGTGTGTACACTTCCAAGAATTTTGTGACAGTGTATAAGTGTGTATAAGTGTGTATATAAGTCCATATAAGTGTATATAAATGCATATAAGTGCATATAAGTGGAAAATGAAAAATTAAAAAAAACGTTTTTTTTTTTTTTTTTTTTACTACTAAAATATGTGTGTATGTGTGTATAATGTAGGTAGGTGTATGCAAGTGTGTAAAATAAAGGGCACTTACCGTTTTTGGCTGATCTAAGAGCTGGAGAAGAGAGATCTGCAGATTCACAGCAAGCAGGAAGTGTGTGGGCGTCGCTGGAACACGAGGTGAGCAGGAGGAAGCAGAGCAGCAAGGCAGACACGCGATTTGCTGTGTCTGCCTCTTTTAGGTCGGCCCTGCGACAATCCAGTCGCAGGACCGACATGACAGCCCCCCAGCCTCGTTGCCCAGGGGGCTGTCAATGCTGCTAAACCTCTGCAGAGGCGGCTAAAGCCGCTGATGCAGAGTACAGCAAGTAAAACTGCAAGCACGTACAATGTACGTGCTTGGCAGTTAAAGCCCTTGCCTGCCAGAACGTACGGTGTACGTGCTTGGCAGGCAAAGGGTTAAATGATTACATTTTTATTCATACTTTTTCATTCATATTGCAGTTATGGTCTGTTTTTATTATCCATGGGATTAGTCATTTAAAACCCTTCATTAAGGGGCCGATTCACTAAGCTCGAGTGAAGGATTCGAATGAAAAATACTTCGAATTTCGAAGTATTTTTTTGGTACTTCGACCATCGAATTGGTTAAATTCGTTCGAATTCGAACGAAATCGAACGAATCGAACGAAAAATCGTTCGACTATTCGACCATTCGATAGTCGAAGTACTTGCCCTTTAAAAAAAACTTCGACCCCCTACTTCGGCAGGTAAAACCTACCGAAGTCAATGTTAGCCTATGGGGAAGGTCCCCATAGGTTTGCTAATCTTTTTTTGATCGAAGGATTTTCCTTCGATCGTTGAATTAAAATCGTTCGAATCGTTCGATTCGAACGATTTAATCGTTCGATCGAACGAAAAATCCTTCGATCGATCGATCGCAGGATTAGCGCTAAATCCTTCGACTTCGATATTCGAAGTCGAAGGATTTCAATTCGAGGGTCGAATTTCGAAGTATTTTTAACTTCGAAATTCGACCCTTAGTGAATCTGCCCCCTAATGTGTGTTTAGAATGGAGCTTGTAGCTATAGAATATAATGTACAGTATTTCTTTCATCATCTTTTGACTTGCATAGCTGGTCTCTACCTTTATATCATATAAATAACATGAATATAGGAATGGGAGAAGAGAGAATAACCTCTGTGGCTTCTGCTAGACATGACTACACGAGAGATGTAAGCCAGTATATATCTCTGTATGCTTCAGTGTCTCTGATTCATTGGCTTAGCTTTTGCACTCCTAAGGAATGATACATCATTATTTAATAAATACCAGCTGCCATTTAAATCTAGGATGATTTGTTTTGCACATCACTGATGATAACACAATAACAGATGAAAAGGAAATTTAGAGTAATATATATTGTTATAGTTCTAAATAACAAAAGGGCCAAGGAAGAATATCAGCACTCACAATGTGCACAATGCAGGGGCCAATATGTGTCACAGCCATGCGCAATTACATGTCCTCCTATAAATGTCAGCAAGCATGTAAACACATTTGTAATTATCTCATCTCTTTGTACAAACAGTTATAACCAACCGATTGTTGTATAATATAAGATTAAATATTTACAATGTTTTCCCCAGTTTAAAAATGCCATTTTGCTAAATTATTCTTACATTTTTACATTTAATGATCTTTTTTTTCTCCTGGAAAATCATTTTCTTCTCTTTAAAGGGGGAGAACTGAATTTACCATTTTCTGCTAACAGATGGATGGAAGAAAGCTTAGTTACCTTGTGGAGAAAAGCCTAGCCAGGAGTAGCCTAGTCAGGAGTACCTGGTTGAGACAAGCCCAGCTATGAATACTTTGTAGAAGCAAGCTTAGCTATAAGTACAAGCTGGAGACAAGCCTACCCATGAGTGCCTGGTGGAGACAAGCCTAGCTATGAGTCCCTGGTAGAAGCAAGCCTAGCTATGAGTACTTTGTGGAAGCAAGCCTAGCTATAAGAACCTAGTGTAGACAAGCCTAGCTATGAGTCCTTGTAGAGACTAGCCAACTTTGAGTACATTTTGCAAGCAATGACTACATGGTGGAGACAAATCTAACTATGAGTATCTGATGAACTCTGCTTCCATTGGTGTTACTAGAAGAGGCCAGGCTTCCCTGCAAAAATCTTTGATGATGGTTCACTCCACCGCCTGATTACTTGTTTGAGAGGGGCAGTCTGAAGTGGTTATGTAGAGAGACTCTTACAGTATATATGAGAGTCAGCGGCCTACCCACTCTTACTTCTGCTGGGTCTGCTGTATGGTGGTTATACTACTGCCTGCTTTTACTCTTCTACTCTTGTTGCAGGTAGAATAATTGATAGTTTCAAAACAGCTTCTGGCAGGCTGGCAGCCAATTCTGAGTCTTTGTTTGCAGCATATCTTGCTGCATTTCATTATAGCAAACCATCCACTAGTGGGGGGTTCCTGTCAGCATTAGGATTCCCTTTGCCTTTTTGCTGATAAAAGGATTAAAGATACATACAGATCACATATGCCCTATCAATATGCATTTTAAAGCTGTTTAGCATTGGGTACCCAGGTAACACTGCACAAAATAATCTATACAGTACATATATATCTTTCATTGCTTATATGTGCTTTGGGCTTTGTGTGCCTTTTGTTCCTCTTTTTGTGTGTATTATAAAAGCTGGTAAACATGGTTTCACATTTTTGCTGGCACATCAAAATATAAAACTAATTTTATTAGAAGTACAAGCACTGATTTTCTACATATTTGTGTTCACGCCATACTTGTGGGAACAGCCATCCATAGCCATACACTGGCTTAGGAATATTCCATAACACAGGCACAAACTAATGTATAGAATTTTCTGTCACTATATTTTATTATGTATTTAAAATAAAGGAAATATATATTATCCCTTCATGAATATTTTTTTATCTATAAAGCAGCTTTCACCAGTTTTTAATTGTGAAAAAGAGTCGCTAAGTGGCTGTAATTTAATGGACATTGTAGAGAAATTTTACTGTAGTCGTGTACCTTTGGCAGTATGTGTATTTGACATAGTTTTGCATATTTTTTCTTGCATTCTTAGCTTCCTACTGTGCTTTACAATGCAGGTTTTAGTCTCCTTACTGAGTAGTCAGGATTAAAAAAAAGCATTGGTTAGGTTCAGAGGGGGAGAAATGAAATATGAAGAAGGGCAATAAAAAAATTAAAATGGGAAAGTAAGAGAAATTGGGGAAGAATACCTTTTGGAGAAGCAGACATATTCCAGACTGACCTAGCAAATTGCAAAGTGGTTATAGGGTTAGAGTAAACAGAAAATGAAACAAAATGATGCCAAACAAACAAGTTGCATATAAAAAAGGTTACCAGATAACATGACAAATCAGGGACACTTTTAGCTGACCTAGGACAGGCTAATTGGAACTTCTGCCCATTGGTCACTTTCAGGACTGCAATTTTAACTTAAAATTTTTTTATAAAGAAAAAACTGGACATTTTCAGCTAAAATAATGGTGTTTTGCCCTGAATCTCCTATACTGAGATTTTTGTCCATTGATAGACTACCTTTAATCCAATTAAAGGGGATTTTAAGGCTTGTACAAGGTATGCTGCTTGTGTTACTACACTTAAAAGCAAAGCATTTTACATAGTTACATAGTTAAATCGGGTTGAAAAAAAGACAAAGTCCATCAAGTTCAACCTCTCCAAATGAAAACCCAGCATCCATACACACACCCCTCCCTACTTTCACATAAATTATATTACCCTTATCTATACTATAACTATAGAGTTTAGTATCACAATAGCCTTTGATATTATGTCTGTCCAAAAAACCATCCAAGCCATTCTTAACTGAATCAGCCATCACAACATCACCCGGCAGTGCATTCCACAACCTCACTGTCCAGTTTCCCAACTTAGACAAATCACTCTGCAAAGTGGCAGCATCCTGTATGGAACCTATAGTTCTGCACAATTTAGTATCATCTGCAAAAATAGAAACAGTACTTTCAATGCCCACCTCCAGGTCATTAATAAACAAGTTGAAAAGCAACGGACCTAGTACAGAGCCCTGTGGTACTCCACTAAAAATATATTATTCATTAATATTTATGATGAAAATTGTTAACAAAAATATATAAGAAATAGATATATATCACAAAGTGCTTTGTGTAAAGTACATCAGCTGCCTATTTTGTATAAGACTTTCACCAAAGTGGCCCCCTTGCACAATATTTTACTTGAAACACAATGTAAAAAAAATAATTTTCTTCTCATATTCAGTTCAAAGAAAGGATTATAATTCCATTTATGTTCCTATTATGTAGTTCAGCCATACCAGTTTATGGGCATATTGCTCACAAATTATTCTGGGTAAGGGCTCACAAAATTTGCCCTTTATTTTAGACCTAGTGATTACATTTTGTTCCAATTCCTGCATGTGAAAGCATGCACAGCTATGAGGAATATATGTTTCTGTTCTGTAGCTTTGGCTAAATAGAGTAAAGAATAGATTACTCCAGCTCAAATAAATGAAATTTAATTGTATATATAATTGAGTGCAGGTGCCTTTAGGAGCTTTACATGCATAATAATAGCACTTTCATACATTTATATGACTATTTTCCATGTGAACTGTGAATGCTGCACACATCTTTGTATTAATAAAACTGCATTTCTATTTTGAAATAGGGCTAATTTAATTTTAAAATGTGAAACTATTAAACTTCAAAACACTTTTCTATGCTGTGACCATAGAAAATGTTAAATCAGGTAAATGTGTTAAAAAACTTTTCTACAAGTACTAAAAGGATTTAAGTACAGGAGTCGGTTTTACTTTGAGATACAATATTTACTGTGTTAATAACAAGGGTTAAGCATTGCAGTGTTAATGTTACACTATGGGGGGCATGTGCCTCTCTGTCTGTCACATACACAACCTAAAGCAATAAGTGATTGGTGCAGGACTGTATAAGGGGCAGACTTTGAATTAGAACCATGCAAAATAATCATTTGGTTAGTATTTTAAACCTCTTTATTTCACCAATAATATCATTCATAGAGGGGAAAAAAGACATTTTTGGGTACATCTGGACAAAAGTTTGATGTAAAATCCTGGAAAACATTACTTAAAATCAGGGAAATGCACCCGTTGAAATGCATTATAAACTGGTGGGACCACAAATAAAAAATGTAAAATGCGGGGAAACAAAATGAGGGGACTTAAGGTTTCACTGTAAATCGTAAAATATGAAGTAGCCAATTCTCAGTCCTACATGCAGTTTCTGAGGCATCTGGGTCGATAAATGGACTGTAATTAAGACACTTAAGTTAAATGTGGATAGAGTTGTTCAGGGCAATAAATAGACTCCTTTTTCCAAAGTTTACTTTGGGCTTGTGGGCATACAATCAAGTTTTTAGGGCAAATTTGTAAAGATTTTTAACTATGACCTGACCCTGCCCAGTTCCACCTCAACCCACACCCTGTTACAGCTCAACCATGCCCCCTTGCTTTTGCCAAGCCCAGAATACATGGCAGCTCTACCCTAGCTAGATCCTTGGTAGCATGACAGATTATTGTTTTACATTTACCCAATGACACACTGGATGAATACTTTGCATCTAGCTAATTAATAAAAAAAAATCTCAAAAGCGTTTTATTACTTAAAGAAATACCACTACACTCAAACATAACATCAGGGGGCAGATTTATTAAGGGTCAAATTGAAAATTCGAATTTCAATTTTTTTATGGTCAAAACTCTCAAAATCAAATTGTGAATTATCCAAACTCAATTAAAATTTTAATTCGAATTAGGGTTTCAAGATTTATCAAACTCTGGCTCTTTAAAAATTTTAATCAGACTATTTGTCACCTAAAACCTGCAGAGTTCATGTATAAGTTAATGGGAGAGGTCCAGGGACCAATTTGGACATGTTACTAGCCTTGTTGAGGTTTTTTTCGGAGATAAATCGTTTTTTAAATTCGATTCAAGCTTTCGAGTCGGTAAAATTTTTTTTTTTTTTTAAAAAAATTAAATAACCCCCCAATTGAATTTCGAGTATGTTTAAATTTATTAGAGTTAAAAAAACTCACATGAATTTGAAATTCGACCTTTGATAAATGTGCTTCTAGAAGTTATGAAGCACTTTAATTAGTACAGAATATATTGTGATCTCATTGCTTGAAAGTGTCTGGACAGCTCTTTGGCTAATTATTAATAGTTGGATTAATTATTAGTTGGAAGGTGAATGTTTTGGACCAATGGTTTTCTGTTTAAGAGGCCTTTTCATAATTTAGAACATCATTCCTAAATTCTGCTGGAACACATTTACACATTAAAAAACCCCAATACAATTGTTTTGCCATCAATATAATTATATTCTGCATTTCCTAAGATCGATTACAATGTCTTACAGAAGTAAGCAAATCAGTCACAAATGAACTACTATTTCTTTAAATATACTATAGCAAATATCTATTATGTTCTCTTTCTAAAAAAAAAATCAGATTTTTTTTTTAAATATAATATATTTATCTTAATGTTTATAATGTAATGAGCAATGTTCCTTACAATTTCTTTCATAAAAAAAATGAAATATATATATATATATATATATATATATACACACACACACATATAATAAAGAATGTCTAGATATAGAAATATAATTTGGACTATGTATATGAATAGAGAAGAGAGTTGCTCTTGGAACATTTATATAACATAATAATTCCATTTCATACTTAAGCAAATGATTATAACTGGTATGGATAATTGCCAAGGTTTAACAAGAATAAGACTAGTAATTGTATTCTTGGAAATTGGAAGCCATACCTTCCTGATAAGAATAACTATTCCACATACTGTTTGGTATGTAAATACCATTGGTCATGCTTATAACTTTATTAACAGTATTTCTTGAAACTTGAATCTACCTTTTTAAACCTTGGTATCTGCTGTTCTGCTAATCAAGTGTATAAGTGAGCATAGCTGTGGTACAAACCTTTCAATACCCAGACGTGTCCCATACTGCAATAAGGTGACTGGTGAATTATCCAGTGGAACCATTTATTATATTATCCTAGAGTTGCCTTCATTTTATTTTTATCTTCACAAATCAGATATTCTCTGTTAAACATTTCAGCCATTCTGACATACAGAACATACTATTTCTTTTTCAGTAAATTATCTTCTTCTAGTGCATCCTGAGCATCTCCAGATAGCACCTAAACTTTATTGAATTAGGGAATTTAAAGAAGATCTAAAATTTAAAAATGAAATGACACATTTTATATACTAAACTTAAAGGCTTCAGCTTTATATTGGGACATTTATATTTAACAGGTTCAGTATATTATGTGTCCGTCCCTACACTCATTAACTGAAACGGCACAGAACATGTGCAGTGAATCAGCAAAAAAGAAGATGGGGAGCTATAGGGGCATTTTTGGAGGCACAGATCTTCCCAGCTAAAGGGCTATCGTTGCCTAGGGTTGGTACAGAAGCCAAAGACATAGTGTACAACATATCTGCACCTAAGCTTTTTTTCAGTGTCTGCAGCTTGAATTTAAGGGGCAAATTCACTAAACGACGAAGCGTCTAACGCTAGCGTGAATGCGCCAGCGTAGCGCATTTTCGTTAATTTATGCTGGCGTAAATTCGCTAGTGTTACTTCGCACCCTTATGCCTGCGGACTTAACTATGCAAATTCACTGACGCACTAATTATTCTGAACGCTACCTTTTACGCCAGACTTCCTTCGCCACCTCAGACCAGGCGAAGTGCAATAGAGTAGATAGGGATTGCTTCAAAAAAAGTTAAACATTTTTAGAAGTCCCAAAAAACGCTGGCATTTTTTCTTTTTTTATGGGTGATCGGCTGAAAAAGATCGAAATTTTTTGGGGCTACCCTCCTTCCCCCCTACATTTCCTAACTCATGGCACCTTAACTATACAGTGGACACATGTGTAGGGCAAAATAAAAATGTTATTTGCTGTTTTGAAGGTTTCCCAGGCTTGTGTAGTGATGCTACATATACCTCCATTGTAACTTGAATTTGGCACCGTATGCAAATCGATATCGCTAGCGTAACTTTGCTTTGCTTGGCGAATTAACGCTAGCGCAACTTCGCAACCTTACACTTCCCCTGAGCGCAACTTTGGATTTTAGTGAATTTGCGTAGCACTCGCGAAAATACGCCTGGCGAAGTGCGGCGAACCGCAGCGAATCGGACGCTGGCGCAATAACGAATCTTAGTGAATGTCCAACTATGTCTCTACTTCGGACAGCTTTGAGGGTAATGATGTGAGCATATATTTAATCTGCAGACACTTAAAAAAAAGTTCATCGCAGAGGAATTCAACATGCAATCTCCTTTTCTCCCATGGGGCACTTTGAAAGTCAAATTCAAGCTGAATGTTTGAAAAAATCCAAGGGGAGTAAGCCTTACATATTATTATAGCTGTTTGGGGGGATGGGGGATTAAGCATTACTGTTTTATTTCTCTTTTAAATGGACATCAGAGAGGCTATGATTTATTTTCAGACAGATGAGTACTAGAGGTCTTTAAATCTAATCAACCTAGGATCAGGTAATGTGTATTTACAATGGCTATAAAGTTGTGTATTTTCTTTTCTGGGGCCTGGTTGGCATCACTGGGAAAAAAAAGTAAATTACAACATAAGATGTAGTGTAGGACAGTAGTGTAGAACAGTAGTGTAGAACAGGGGTCCCCAACCGCCGGGCTGCAGCCCAGAACCGGCCCACCAAGTTCAATTAACGTTGCATGCCGAATTGGACGCCGGTGTGCCAGAATTGGATTCTGACCCCTCCCGACCCCCCCCCTGACCCTCTCCCGACTTAGGCATTGGTAGTGTTCCTGTGCCAAGCATAGCCTAATATCAAACCCTGCCCACATTGCATAGTGTAGAATTACAAATTTCAGGCAGAACATTTTTTATTTTCATATAGTTCCCCTTTACATTTAGAACTGTTATACTTGAATGCAATTATATACATATATATATATATATATTGAAATTCTAATTCAACCTCTAGTATTAATAGATGACATGCATATGAGCTATAGCCCGAGGTAGCAAAATCAAAATTGCTGCAGATATTATATTTATAGAATCCACTGGGGGAGTCATGAGGCATCACTAGTACATTCATGGTCATGATGCCCCACTGAGTTTATGGTGTAGAATGGAAATGGAATAAACTGCCAGTAAAAGAAGTAACCATAAATATGTGACATCATATTTTGGATAAACATATAACTATGGGAAGAAGAGATAAAATACAAGGCTTGAAAAAGCACCGTAGGAATGGTCTGTCTAAATGGGATAGTTGGCCTTTATTTGAATTAGATGTTACTGTGATAGATGATTTCCATGCTGTACTCATATTATTGTCTTTATATTTATTGTAATATTTTATTTTTTATTATTATATCCTTCATTTATATAGAACTGTCATCAATCCCTTCCCCAGGGGTGCTTAAATGTATGTCCCTTATCTAGGCATGCCATCTTTGTCAACAAATAATACCAGCCAGTGCTGTGGGGAGATGGGATTATGATGTAAGGGGGCATGGCAATGACATGATGGGGCAGGGCAAAGATGTAATGGGGGTGGGACAGTAATATGGCAGGGTGCAACTAACACATCACAAGCCAGGGTCTACGTAGATTTGATCTAGCAGCCAAATCTCAATCCAATCTTCATCCCAGTCACACACAATACAGTCAATTTTCCAAAGAAGGAAAGAAGTACCTGGAGGAAACGCAGAGATAAGGGAAGAACATAGACACTTGCAGGTAGTGTCCAAGACAAGAAGGCATCACTGGCTCAGAGTATGAGAACTAGAAGCATGGCAGCAAAGAAAGTATAAATGGTGCTGACAGTAACATTTTTATTTCTATACAAAAGAACAGTGTATTTTGTCAATACATATTTATAAATATATCATTTAATCCATTTAGAACAGTTATTATTTTTTATCATTTAAAACATCTCTCTCAGTCATTCAGAAATCATTCTTATGGTCTGAATGCTGAAAAATTATAGCCATCCTTTTAAGATAAATGGCAATTCCCTGTGTTTTTCAAGCATTAATTGTATGGAAGAATAACAAAAAAATGTAACTCATGAATTTACTTATTTGTCACTGAAATGAATTGTATATACATTTTTTAACCTCAATTTTTTTTGTTATAGATCAATTCAGTCTGATGTCGCAGAATATGGCAACCAACAAACAAGACGCTTATACAGAACAAAACAGCATTATGACTGGATGCGCACATTTTTATTAACATGGTTGATGGAGCATTGATGAATTGAATCATCTGTCATGATGTCTACCATAAAAAACTGGACAACCAATATATCTTTTGAAAACTCTATGTCTTACATAGAAAATGATTTGTCGCTTCCACCGGAAGCAGTGCTGTCTAGGACGGGACACACAGTTGTGGCAATATTCCTTGGACTTATACTTGTATTTGGTTTTCTCAATAACTTTGTGGTGCTTATACTCTTCTGCAAGTTTAAAACTCTGAGAACGCCAGTTAATATGATGCTTTTGAATATTAGTGCTAGTGACATGCTGGTCTGTGTGTCTGGTACAACGCTCAGTTTCACATCAAGTATTAAAGGCAAATGGATTGGTGGAGAATACGGCTGCCAGTGGTATGGCTTTGTCAACTCCTGCTTTGGTAAGATGATTACATTTACTTGGCTTGCATGTAAGATCTTTTTTTATTTGCAAAATTGTTCCCCTTGGTGCTCATTCAGTAAACACTTGCTGTGCTCTGCATCTCACTCTGGATTATCAATCTGAAAGATGCACAAATTTGGGGGACAGGAAGAATGTGTATAGGAGCCTCCCCAGCCTGTCCCTAATGAATACAGCACTTCTGAATGCAGAAAATCTTTCTACTTCTCTATGGGGCCAAAGGATATACACATGCAGGTGCTAATGGCAGGGCAATATGGTGGCTTGAGCTATTTGAAATGATACAATCTAAAAATACAAATAATTTAAAACATTGTGGTATTATTTAATAAAAGACAAGGAAAGTCCAATTTATAGTGAGGTATATAGTGCATGTTTGATAGCTCAAAAATATTGCAATACCCACCCTACCTATTTATGTTTATATTGGAGTAATTATTGAAAATGTTCCATTTGTCCTTAATAAATGTACTCCTTAAAAGGCCAATGACGCAACATTTTAATGAACCATTAACTTCATTGCTATAGGAAGGGAGAGAGAGATACGCTAATAACCAGACAGATTTATAAGCAATAGAGCTTTAGGCAGCCCACTTTTCATAGCAGATAATGGTTTTATGATCACTTATCCTACACACCTCTACAGTAAAAGTATTTTTATGCAAAAGAGTGCTCACATAATGAACATGCAGCTGTATATGCGAATAACCATGCCTTTTATGTTTCTGAATAATAAAAGTATTCTAAATAATATACACTTTAAGTAAGAATTGATAGCTATCTTAACATAATTATAATATTGTCTATTTATCTCATGCCAGATCCCTGTCTCCCCCAACCTTTTCACTTCAAATGGTAGCAATGAGTTTGCAAAATATTATTCTATATTTAAAACATTTTTAATACATTTTCAATTTATATGTTAGCGTTAGGGAATGACTTGCATATCTAATAATAAGTGCTTACAAAGTTGCTTTAAATAGGGATGTCGCGGACTGTTCGCCGGCGAACTTGTTCGCGCGAACATCGACTGTTCGCGCTTGCCGAATGTTCGCGAACGTCGCGCGACGTTTGCCATTTTGGGTTCGCCTTACCTGGCGCTTTTTTTGACCTCTCATCCCAGACCAGCAGATACATGGCAGCCAATCAGGAAGCTCTCCCTCCTGGACCACCCCCACACCCCCTGGACCACTCCCCTTTAGGGATGTCGCGGACTGTTCGGCGGCGAACTTGTTCGCGCGAACATCGGCTGTTCGCGTCCGCCGCAAGTTCGCGAACGTCGCGCGACGTTCGCCAATAGGCGTTCGCGTCAAAATCGTTCGACCATTCGACCATTCGATCGCTAAAATCGAACGATTTTCGTTCGATTCGAACGAAAATCGTTCGATCGAACGATTAAAATCCTTCGATCGTTCAAATCGAACGATTTTCGGATGTTCGAAGTTCGCGAACTGTTCGCATTTTTTGCCGGTGTTCGCGAACGGCGTTCGCGAACACATTATCGGCGGTTCGCTACATCCCTACTCCCCTTCCATATATAAACTGAAGCCCTGCAGTGTTTTTTCATTCTGCCTGTGTGTGCTTGGAAGAGCTAGTGTAGGGAGAGAGCTGTTAGTGATTTCACTGATTTGAGGGACAGTTGATAGTAAGTTTGCTGGCTAGTAATCTACTTGATACTGCTCTGTATTGCAGGGACAGAAGTCTGCAGGGATTTGAGGGACATTTTAGGTTAGGTAGCTTTGCTGGCTAGTAATCTACCTTCTACTGCAGTGCTCTGTATGTAGCTGCCTGCTGTGGGCACTGATCTCTTCTGATCTCATCTGCTGACTGCTGTAATAACCCAATAGTCCTTGTAAGGACTGCTTTTATTTTCTTTTTTGTTTTTTTACTTTGCTAGTTGCTACTATAAGAGCCCAGTGCTATTAGTCTAGCAGTGTTGGGGAGTGGGACTGGTGTGCTACTGTGCTGCTCCTAGTAGTTCAGCAGCACCAACCCGAGAATTTTTTTTTTTTAATATACATATAATTTTTTTTTTATTTTACTTATCTTACTGTTCTTTAACGTGTACAGTGCTGTTTGCTGTTCTTCATAGTAGTGCACCAATAGTAGTGCACTTGCAGGCATTATTTGCCCAGTGTGTTCTTCAAACAACTGCCATCTAGCTGTGTGAGCTTGTTCACATTCTGTCTAAATATCAATAATAATACCGTCTCCAGAACCACCACCTGAGTGACGTTTTTCAAGCAGCAATAATATATTCCGTATCCACTGCTGTAGTAGTGTATACGTTGACCTTGTAGGCATTGTTTGCCCAGTGTGTTCTTCAAACAACTGCCATCTAGCTGTGTGAGCTTGTTCACATTCTGTCTAAATATCAATAATAATACCGTCTCTAGAACCACCACCTGAGTGACGTTTTTCAAGCAGCAATAATATATTCCGTATCCACTGCTGTAGTAGTGTATACGTTGACCTTGTAGGCATTGTTTGCCCAGTGTGTTCTTCAAACAACTGCCATCTAGCTGTGTGAGCTTGTTCACATTCTGTCTAAATATCAATAATAATACCGTCTCCAGAACCACCACCTGAGTGACGTTTTTCAAGCAGCAATAATATATTCCGTATCCACTGCTGTAGTAGTGTATACGTTGACCTTGTAGGCATTGTTTGCCCAGTGTGTTCTTCAAACAACTGCCATCTAGCTGTGTGAGCTTGTTCACATTCTGTCTAAATATCAATAATAATACCGTCTCCAGAACCACCACCTGAGTGACGTTTTCAAGCAGCAATAATATATTCCGTATCCACTGCTGTAGTAGTGTATACGTTGACCTTGTAGGCATTGTTTGCCCAGTGTGTTCTTCAAACAACTGCCATCTAGCTGTGTGAGCTTGTTCACATTCTGTCTTAATATCAATAATAATACCGTCTCCAGAACACCACCTGAGTGACGTTTTTCAAGCAGCAATAATATATTCCGTATCCACTGCTGTAGTAGTATATACGTTGACCTTGTAGGCATTATTTGCCCAGTGTGTTCTTCAAACAACTGCCATCTAGCTGTGTGAGCTTGTTCACATTCTGTCTAAATATCAATAATAATACCGTCTCCAGAACAACCACCTGAGTGACGTTTTTCAAGCAGCAATAATATATTCCGTATCCACTGCTGTAGTAGTGTATACGTTGACCTTGTAGGCATTGTTTGCCCAGTGTGTTCTTCATTTTCAAACAACTGCCATCTAGCTGTGTGAGCTTGTTCACATTCTGTCTAAATATCAATAATAATACCGTCTCCAGAAACACCACCTGAGTGACGTTTTTCAAGCAGCAATAATATATTCCGTATCCACTGCTGTAGTAGTGTATACGTTGACCTTGTAGGCATTGTTTGCCCAGTGTGTTCTTCAAACAACTGCCATCTAGCTGTGTGAGCTTGTTCACATTCTGTCTAAATATCAATAATAATACCGTCTCCAGAACCACCACTTGAGTGACGTTTTTCAAGCAGCAATAATATATTCCGTATCCACTGCTGTAGTAGTGTATACGTTGACCTTGTAGGCATTGTTTGCCCAGTGTGTTCTTCAAACAACTGCCATCTAGCTGTGTGAGCTTGTTCACATTCTGTCTAAATATCAATAATAATACCGTCTCCAGAACCACCACCTGAGTGACGTTTTTCAAGCAGCAATAATATATTCCGTATCCACTGCTGTAGTAGTGTATACGTTGACCTTGTAGGCATTGTTTGCCCAGTGTGTTCTTCATTTTCAAACAACTGTCACCTAGCTGTGTGAGCTTGTTCACATACTGTCTAAATATCAATAATAATACCGTCTCCAGAAACACCACCTGAGTTGTTGTTGTTGTTTTAAAAATAATGCCAGGCAAAGGCAGGCCGCCACGCAGAGGCACTAGGGGCCGTGCTGCTATGCTATCCTGTGGCCCTAGAAAATTGCCCAGTTTTAAAAAGGCAATGACCCTGAACTCCCAAAATGCTGAAGAGGTAGTTGACGGGCTTACACAGCACACCCCATCCTCTACCGTTTCTAACTTTACCACAACATCCTCATCCTCCACTGCTATGGCCACCCCACGTAACACTTCCTCCACCACCGGCGCCCCTTCTTCACTGGAGTCAGAGGAGTTATTTTCACATGAGTTTCTTGAACTGAGTGATGCGCAACCATTATTGGCAGAAGAAGATGAAGGAGATGAGGACGTTACACCAGATTTAATTCTGGCAGAGAACACAACAGAGATGGACATAATGAGTGATGAGGAGGTCCCCGCTGCTGCTTCCTTCTGTGAGCTGTCAGAAGAAATTGATGCATCTGAGGAGAATGATGATGAGGAGATTGATGTTTTGTGGGTGCCCAGTAGAAGAGAGCAAGAGGAGGATAGTTCAGATGGAGAGACGGAGAGTCAGAGAGGCAGGAGGAGAATAAGACTTAGAAGAAGCAGGGAGGACAGCTCGCAGGGAACAGTAGGGCAACAACATGTATCGGCACCTGTGGTCAGCCGGCCAACGCACCTGCCATTGCCGCCAACGCCGCCAACTTCTACTGTTACCGCCAGATTGCCAGCTTCAAAAAGGTCAGCAGTGTGGGATTTTTTTAATGTGTGTGCCTCTGACAAAAGTGTTGTAATTTGCAATGAGTGCAGTCAGAAACTGAGTCTTGGGAAGCCCAACAGCCACATAGGTACAACTTCTATGCGAAGGCACATGAACGGCAAGCACAAAGCACTTTGGGAGCAACACCTCAAAGGCAACAGGCAAACTAAAAGCCACCCTCCTTCTGGTCCAGCATCTTACTGCTCTACCTCTGCTGTCCTTGACCCGTCTGATAGTAGAAATACACTGGCACACACGGCAATTCAATCAGGGAAATCCCTTGTGTCTTTATTTGCAGAAAAGCAACGTTTCGGGGTAGTACCCCTTTGTCAAGCATAAAAATTGTGAACAGTGAGCAAACATTTAACAACCCACAGGCAACGTGATTGGTTAATTACCACTGTGTGTGAAAAAGAGCTTATACAAAAGTCCAAACCTATCGCCACCTGCTGGTGACCAATATAATAATAATTAAAAAATTACCATATTTAAAAAAATTGGAAAATACATTCGTATACAAATTGTTATAAATATTTAAATAGTGCAAAATAGGTGAACTCATTAAAAAGTTATTTTAAAAAATTTTTTAGATAAAAAGTGTTATCCCAAGCGAGCAATTTAAGTCAAACCCACAATCTATGGTGATAAAAAACATTTTACAAAATATTTATCATATCAACGGGTTAAAAAGTTAAACCCAATCAGAGGTGAAAAATGTCCAGCAGCCAAGAGCCAAATATTGTAAGAAAGGAAACATTGTTACACAGCATTATTAACAATCTAGCCATTTACAAAAAAACATTGTATTGTATCAAAATAAATGCTTAATCCAATGCAGTAAATATATCAACTAAAGCTAGATGTCTTATCTTACCCTACAGGAAAGGAAAATGGAAAGAAAGTCTATCCCTGTACGGAAATCGAGAAGGCTGGAAGGCTTGATTATCTAGAAAAAGCGGGACAGGGAATTAATACAAAGAGTCACAAATAACATGTCATATTAAAATCTTCGTTCAAACCCTTAGGATGCCTAGATTGAAGCAGCCATATCCAATAGCATTCACGCTGCATGAGCCGCTTTTTGATATCAAGCCCTTGTTTCTGTGTTACCTTTTCTAATATTTGCCAACGCAGCTGTGAAACTCTATGTCCATGAATAAAAAAATGTTTTGCCAACAGTGTCTCCCTTTTATATTTCTCAACCGCCTTACTCCTAGGGTTTAGATCCGTGTTAGTGTCGGGACCAGAGGGTTTGTAGTTGCGTATAATAGACTTATGCTCGTTGAGCCTTACTTTTATAGCTCTACCTGTCTGGCCCACGTACACTAGCCCACAAGGGCACTTAATGGAATATATTACCTCTTTAGTATCACACGTAAAGAACCCTTTAGTTATGTGTTTTCTACCATGTTGTGGATGTAACACATTAGACCCTGGAATTATTCCATTGCAATGCCCACAGTTTCTGCAGGGGAAAGTGCCCGTATTTTGTTTAGATAATTTCCCCGATAGTTGTTCCATGTTGGTGCCTTTAGGTTTTAACAACTCTTGTATAGATCTACCCCTTCTATAAGCAAAGACTGGGGGTTGTTTAAACAAGTGTCCCAATTTGGGGTCTGACTGTAAAATGCCCCAATGTTTTAAAATCGTTTTTCGAATGGCCTTATTGTTGGTATCAAAAGTTGTTACAAAAGGGATACGCTGGGTACTGGTAGTATTTTTTGTTTTTTTCTTAAGGGTATCCTCCCTTGAGAGTACCCCAATCTCCTCACGAATGTTATTTAATTCAGTTTCATTATATCCCTTCTCCACAAATTTTTGAACCATTTTTTCAGATTCCTGAACATAAAGGGCATCAGAAGAGGTAATGCGTTTAACACGGAGCAATTGACTCTTTGGGAGGCCCTTTAGTAGACCCTGTGGGTGAAAACTTGTAGCTTTTAACAGATTGTTGCGGTCAGTAGGTTTGTTATACACAGATGTCGTAAACGAAGACCCTGCAACCTGTATAAAAACATCAAGGAAATGTAATGTGTTAGTGTCAGTTTCAAGGGTAAATTTAATGGTGGGGTGGACACTATTTAGGTTCACCAAAAATGCTTGTAGCATGTCCATTGACCCTGTCCAAACGAAAAAAGTGTCGTCCACATAACGCATATAGCTCTGAATATAAGGACAAAAGGCAGGGTTATTGAGAATGTACTCTTGCTCAAAGTGATCCATAAATATATTAGCATACGCAGGGGCCATGTTGGCCCCCATTGCGCAACCCTGTAACTGTAGAAAAAATTCACCAGAAAACGAAAAATAATTTTTGGTTAAAACCATCTCAAGTAAGTTACAAAGAAAATTAACCTTGAAGTCCGCAAGGTTACCAACACTTAAGTACCTGCGTATACACTCAATGCCTTCAGTGTGTGGAATGGATGTAAATAAATCCTTGACGTCTAAAGAACATAAATAAAATTCACCTGTTGGTATAGTGACCGTTTTTAATCTGTTCAAAAAATCCATTGTATCCAGGAGGCATGGTTTCAAAGTTGGCAAAACAACCTGGAGATACATGTCAATGTAAATGGCCAATGGTTGCCATATGGAACCCACGTTAGATACTATGGGTCTACCAGGCGGGTTATCCAAATTTTTGTGAATCTTTGGGAGTAAGTACATATAAGGTATTTTAGGAAACTGTTGGTACAAAAGCTGGTAGGTTTCATCAGATATAACACCCTCCATCACAGAAGCATTCAAATATACGTTCAATTCATTCTTAAAACCATGTGTGGGATCATTACTTAATTTTTTATAGTGGAGGGTGTTAGATAACTGACGAAATGCTTCCCTTTCATAATCAGTTTTGTTAAGAACCACCGTCGCCCCACCTTTATCAGCTTTAGTGATAACCAATGTTTCATTATGCTGTAGCGATTTAAGAGCTTTCTTTTCAGCTAGGGAAATATTATAAGGACCCTTCTTTATGTTGCGACCCACTTTGTGCATAATATTATTAGTCTCAAATGCAACCATAGTTTCAAAAGTATCTATAGCAGGATAATTACCTGGGGGAACAAATGTGCTTTTGCTACCAAGTTTACTCTTTAATTGCCGTGAAAAATCATCTGTATCAGGCATGCTAACTTTATCACTAAAGAATGCTTTGAGTTTTAACGATCGTATGAATTTAAACAAATCAATAGAAAATGTAAATGGAGGAGCAGTTTGTATAGGGACAAAACCCAGGCCCTTGTTGAGAACCAGCAGTTCATCAGGCGATAGTTCAGAAGTCGACAGGTTAAAGACAGTATTTACCTGTGGTGGTAACGCTGGCCCCTCTGCTTGTACGGAGGCTTGTACCTTGCTTCTCCTTTTCCCCCTTCGAATCTTACGCTGCCTTTTCTGTGGCCCCACGATAAAAAAGGAGCCGGAGAAGATCCAGCAGAGCTCTGTGTAGAGAGCGGAGACTCCTGTTCCGATGCGGCTGAGTGTGCAGGTGATCGTTCTGATAGGTTGCAGGGTCTTCGTTTACGACATCTGTGTATAACAAACCTACTGACCGCAACAATCTGTTAAAAGCTACAAGTTTTCACCCACAGGGTCTACTAAAGGGCCTCCCAAAGAGTCAATTGCTCCGTGTTAAACGCATTACCTCTTCTGATGCCCTTTATGTTCAGGAATCTGAAAAAATGGTTCAAAAATTTGTGGAGAAGGGATATAATGAAACTGAATTAAATAACATTCGTGAGGAGATTGGGGTACTCTCAAGGGAGGATACCCTTAAGAAAAAAACAAAAAATACTACCAGTACCCAGCGTATCCCTTTTGTAACAACTTTTGATACCAACAATAAGGCCATTCGAAAAACGATTTTAAAACATTGGGGCATTTTACAGTCAGACCCCAAATTGGGACACTTGTTTAAACAACCCCCAGTCTTTGCTTATAGAAGGGGTAGATCTATACAAGAGTTGTTAAAACCTAAAGGCACCAACATGGAACAACTATCGGGGAAATTATCTAAACAAAATACGGGCACTTTCCCCTGCAGAAACTGTGGGCATTGCAATGGAATAATTCCAGGGTCTAATGTGTTACATCCACAACATGGTACAAAACACATAACTAAAGGGTTCTTTACGTGTGATACTAAAGAGGTAATATATTCCATTAAGTGCCCTTGTGGGCTAGTGTACGTGGGCCAGACAGGTAGAGCTATAAAAGTAAGGCTCAACGAGCATAAGTCTATTATACGCAACTACAAACCCTCTGGTCCCGACACTAACACGGATCTAAACCCTAGGAGTAAGGCGGTTGAGAAATATAAAAGGGAGACACTGTTGGCAAAACATTTTTTTATTCATGGACATAGAGTTTCACAGCTGCGTTGGCAAATATTAGAAAAGGTAACACAGAAACAAGGGCTTGATATCAAAAAGCGGCTCATGCAGCGTGAATGCTATTGGATATGGCTGCTTCAATCTAGGCATCCTAAGGGTTTGAACGAAGATTTTAATATGACATGTTATTTGTGACTCTTTGTATTAATTCCCTGTCCCGCTTTTTCTAGATAATCAAGCCTTCCAGCCTTCTCGATTTCCGTACAGGGATAGACTTTCTTTCCATTTTCCTTTCCTGTAGGGTAAGATAAGACATCTAGCTTTAGTTGATATATTTACTGCATTGGATTAAGCATTTATTTTGATACAATACAATGTTTTTTTGTAAATGGCTAGATTGTTAATAATGCTGTGTAACAATGTTTCCTTTCTTACAATATTTGGCTCTTGGCTGCTGGACATTTTTCACCTCTGATTGGGTTTAACTTTTTAACCCGTTGATATGATAAATATTTTGTAAAATGTTTTTTATCACCATAGATTGTGGGTTTGACTTAAATTGCTCGCTTGGGATAACACTTTTTATCTAAAAATTTTTTTAAAATAACTTTTTAATGAGTTCACCTATTTTGCACTATTTAAATATTTATAACAATTTGTATACGAATGTATTTTCCAATTTTTTAAATATGGTAATTTTTAATTATTATTATATTGGTCACCAGCAGGTGGCGATAGGTTTGGACTTTTGTATAAGCTCTTTTTCACACACAGTGGTAATTAACCAATCACGTTGCCTGTGGGTTGTTAAATGTTTGCTCACTGTTCACAATTTTTATGCTTGACAAAGGGGTACTACCCCGAAACGTTGCTTTTCTGCAAATAAAGACACAAGGGATTTCCCTGATTGAATTGCCGTGTGTGCCAGTGTATTTCTACTATTTGACCTTGGGGAGGGTGCCGATCCCTCCAGCATTGAGCACCTGGCTATCCTGACTGTAGGCCTGGGTGTGCGAGCCGACATTTCTTTCTTGACCCGTCTGAACCACCCTCCACTCCGCCTTCCACCTTGACCACCAGTTCCCATTCCCAGTCATCTGCCCCCAGCCAAGTTTCTGTGAGGGCCATGTTTGAGCGTAAGAAGCCAATGTCTGCGAGTCACCCCCTTGCCCGGCGTCTGACAGCTGGCTTGTCTGCACTCTTAGCCCGCCAGCTTTTACCATACCAGCTGGTGGACTCTGAGGCCTTCCGCAAATTTTTAGCAATTGGGACACCGCAGTGGAAGGTACCCAGCCGCAATTTTTTTTCAAAAAAGGGAATACCACACCTGTACCACCATGTGCAGAGCCAAGTCACCGCATCTCTGTCACTTAGTGTTGGGCCAAAGGTCCATATGACTACTGACGCATGGTCCTCCAAGCATGGTCAGGGCAGGTATGTCACCTACACTGCCCACTGGGTGAACTTGGTAATGGCTGGGAAGAAGGGAATGTGTGGCTCAACAACGACAGTGGAGTTGGTGTCACCGCCACGGATTGCACGCGGTTCTGCCACCACCTCTACTCCTCCTTCTCTCTCTACCTCGTCTTCTTCCTCTTCTTCCTCCTCTGCTGCTGGGTCCTCCTCCTCCACACCTGCGCACCCCCAGCTCCCCCTAGGCTATTCGACGTGCCAGGTACGCCGTTGTCATGCTGTCTTGGGGATGACGTGCCTGGAAAGCAGAAACCATACCGGATCTGTACTCCTGTCATCTCTGCAGTCACAGGCCGATCGGTGGCTGACCCCACACCAACTGAAGATCGGAAAAGTGGTGTGTGACAATGGAAGCAATCTGTTGGTAGCACTGAGACTGGGCAATTTAACACATGTGCCCTGCATGGCACATGTTCTGAATTTAATAGTCCAACGTTTTGTCTCGAAGTACCCAGGATTCCAGGACGTTCTCAGGCAGTCCAGGAAGGTGTCGGCCCATTTCAGACGTTCCTACACAGCCATGGCACGCCTTGCTGACATTCAGCAGCGGTACAACATGCCAGTCAGGCGTTTGATTTGCGACAGACAGACTCGCTGGAATCAACGCTCCTCATGTTGGAACGTCTGCTGCAACAACAAAGAGCCGTCAACGAATACCTGTTTGAACTGGGTGGTAGGACTGGATCTGCAGAGCTGGGGATTTTTTTCCCCCGTTACTGAGTGCTTATGCGCGATGCCTGCAGGCTCATGCGCCCTTTTGAAGAGGTTACAAATATGGTCAGTCGCACCGAAGGCACCATCAGCGACCTAATACCCTTTGCTTTCTTCCTGGAGCGTGCCGTGCGACGAGTGACAGATGAGGCTGTAGACCAGCGTGACGAGGAGCAGGAAGCGCACGATTTCTGGTCGGAATCACCAGAACGAACCCAGGCACCTGCTGCAACGCAGGGAGAAGTGTCAGAAGTGGAGTCAGAGGAGGAAGGTGGCTTTGTGGAGGAGGAGGACCAACAGGAGCAGGCTTCCCAGGGGGCTGGTGGTGACCTTTTGGGGACCCCTGGTCTTGTACGTGGCTGGGGGGAGGAGACCGTGGATGATGCAGTCCTTGATAACAAGGAAGCGGAGATGGATACCTCTGCATCCAACCTTGTGAGAATGGGGTCTTTCATGCTGTCATGCCTGTTGAAGGACCCCCGTATCAAGAGGCTTAAGGAGAAGGACCTGTACTGGGTCGCAACGCTACTAGACCCTCGGTACAAGCATAAAGTGGCAGAAATGTTACCAACGTACCACAAGTCCGAAAGGATGCTGCATTTACAAACCAGCCTGCAAAACATGTTGTACAATGCTTTTAAGGGTGATGTCACTTCAGGAACTCATCAACATTCCAGGGGCAGAGGTGCCAGTAATCCTGCCACGAGCGCACCTGCAAGGACAAAGCACTTTGGCCACTCTGTAACGTCAGACATGCAAATGTTTTTCAGTCCAAGGCAGCGCCAGAACCCTTCTGGATCCACCCTCAAAGAACGCCTCGACCGGCAGGTAGCGGACTACCTGGCATTAACTGCAGATATCGACACTCTGAGGAGCGATGAACCCCTGGACTACTGGGTGCGCAGGCTTGATCTGTGGCCAGAGCTGTCACAATTTGCCATGAACCTCTTGTCTTGCCCCGCCTCAAGTGTCCTCTCAGAAAGGACCTTCAGTGCAGCAGGAGGGATTGTAACTGAGAAGAGAACTCGCCTAGGTCACAAAAGTGTGAATTACCTGACCTTTATTAAAATGAATGAGGGGTGGATCTCGGAGGGTTACTGCACGCCGGAAGACTTGTTCTGAGTTTCTGACTCCCCATGCAGCTGTCCTTCTCTGCACGCCTCATGACTCCACACACAGCTGTCCTTTAGCGTCCTCCTCCCTCCGCCACCGTTACAAACTAGGGTGCAAACCCTACTGGTTTCATTTGAATCCAGGTAAATCCTGAGTTTTTCTGGCCTCTGTGCTTCAGTGGCTGCGACAAAAAAAAAAGAATATTTTCAGCATTTATATGGCATATTGTTTCTGGCCTCTGTGCTTCAGTGGCTGCGACCAAAAAAAAAGAATATTTTCAGCATTTATATGGCATATTTTTTCTGGCCTCTGTGCTTCAGTGGCTGTGACAAAAAAAAATGAATATTTTCAGCATTTATATGGCATATTGTTTCTGGCCTCTGTGCTTCAGTGGCTGCGACCAAAAAAAATGAATATTTTCAGCATTTATATGGCATATTTTTTCTTGCCTCTGTGCTTCAGTGGCTGTGACAAAAAAAAATGAATATTTTCAGCATTTATATGGCATATTGTTTCTGGCCTCTGTGCTTCAGTGGCTGCGACAAAAAAAAAAGAATATTTTCAGCATTTATATGGCATATTTTTTCTGGCCTCTGTGCTGCAGTGGCTGCGACAAAAAAAATGAATATTTTCAGCATTTATATGGCATATTTTTTCTGGCCTCTGTGCTTCAGTGGCTGTGACAAAAAAAAAAATGAATATTTTCAGCATTTATATGGCATATTGTTTCTGGCCTCTGTGCTTCAGTGGCTGCGACAAAAAAAAATGAATATTTTCAGCATTTATATGGCATATTTTTTCTGGCCTCTGTGCTGCAGTGGCTGCGACAAAAAAAAATGAATATTTTCAGCATTTATATGGCATATTTTTTCTGGCCTCTGTGCTTCAGTGGCTGCGACAAAATTTTTTTATATTTTCAGCATTTATATGGCATATTTTTTCTGGCCTCTGTGCTGCAGTGGCTGCGACAAAAAAAAAAGAATATTTTCAGGATTTATATGGCATATTGTTTCTGGCCTCTGTGCTTCAGTGGCTGCGACCAAAAAAAATGAATATTTTCAGCATTTATATGGCATATTGTTTCTGGCCTCTGTGCTTCAGTGGCTACGACAAAAAAAAAAGAATATTTTCAGCATTTATATGGCATATTTTTTCTGGCCTCTGTGCTGCAGTGGCTGCGACAAAAAAAAAATGAATATTTTCAGCATTTATATGGCATATTTTTTCTGGCCTCTGTGCTTCAGTGGCTGTGACAAAAAAAATGAATATTTTCAGCATTTATATGGCATATTTTTTCTGGCCTCTGTGCTTCAGTGGCTGCGACAAAATTTTTTTATATTTTCAGCATTTATATGGCATATTTTTTCTGGCCTCTGTGCTGCAGTGGCTGCGACAAAAAAAAAATAATATTTTCAGCATTTATATGGCATATTTTTTCTGGCCTCTGTGCTTCAGTGGCTGCGACAAAAAAAACATAATTTTTCAGGAAAGTACACATGCCTAATTTTTCAGGGTTCTGCAACAGTGGCAAAATCGCATCTTTTATGGTCACCGCAGGTGATCAATAAAGTAGACCAAAACTGGGCCCACACTGCAGAATCAGTGTTTTTTGGTTCACTTCACTGTACATTGAATTACCTCTGCCTGACCGTGCACGTGCGCACAAGCACGGTGACTGCTAAACACACCACTACAGAAATATTGCCACCAACAGGACGAACATCCTGGAGGTGACAAGCTCAACTAGTAATTAACAACTATTATTTGCTCACTTGACGGTATCATTCATTAAAGCTCTTTGCGTTTTTTTGCGTTGCAGTAAGCGCCGCGTTTCGTCTTTGCGTGTGAACAGGCTGTAACCTTTACATGTAGACGCTGGACGTTTTAAAGCAGTTTATTACACAGTTTTAGAAATGTAGTGTGATTTCTGCCCTTTACAGCACAAAACGCAGCGCTGTGTCAACAATGTATTTTTCAGATACATTTTTGCCCTTGATCCCCCTCTGGCATGCCACTGTCCAGGTCGTTGCACCCTTTAAACAACTTTAAAATCATTTTTCTGGCCAGAAATGTCTTTTTTAGCTTTTAAAATTCGCCTTCCCATTGAAGTCTATGGGGTTCGCGACGTTCGCGAACCGTTCGCATTTTTGACGCAAGTTCGCGAATATGTTCGCGAACTTTTTTTCCGACGTTCGCTACATCCCTAGCTTTAAAGCCCTATTACCAAAATGAAGACTGGTGGTTGGGAGGTTGACTCATTTTGCAGGAGTCTTTTATACGAATGATGACCTTTTAAACCTTGCCTTTTATATTGCTTATTTGAGTCCTTGGGCAAAATTCAGCTATGCCTATGACACAGTGCACCTATGATCAAAACTCTTTTCATTATGATAGTCTATGGGAAGCATGTTGCCTGTGGCACACGGGATGGTTATCAAGGTTCTCACTCTGTTGCCTTAATCAGTCTAATGTGCTGTAAGCAGCATGTTCACATTGATGATAAGGGGAAGCTCTTCCCATGAGTTCAGAGAGTTTTTCTTCAGAGGATTGCATATTGCATCAGATGTATTACATGTGCTCTAACTATTATTATTATTACAAATTATAATTTGACTGAAATATTCACATACCATATTTTAATAGATAGGTATACTACAAAAAAGAACTGTCTCATGTTCCTGGAATTTGAAATAAATTAATTTAGTAGCAGCAAAAAAATTGTTGTATTATAGATTGAATTGCAATGAACAGCGCTGCCATGGAGAGATTATGGATATCACGCAACTGAACCATAATCTACGATTTTTTTACCTCTATAGTATAATCTAATTTTGTCAAAACCTTGTGAACGCACTACCTTTTGGTGAGACCATTATTATTTTGAAGCTTAGCTCCTTGTTAAGAGAAGCCCTAAAATCCCTTTCTCAATGTTTCAGTTTTCAAATCTAACATTGTAAATAAAATATAATAAATTTCCTTTACGAGACACTGTCTGTCTTGTTTTTTGTGTGTGAGAAAACCAATAAAAACACTTTAAAAAAAAAAAAAATATATAATAAATTGGATAATGCTCTTTTTAACATCAGTTTCCCCATACAAGCACAAGCCCTATTCGATGATCTAAGCCAGTTGTCTAGATAAAGTTTGTCCCATCCATAGTTCTTGAAAAGACTCTGTAGAGAATTATGTTGGGATCAAAATGGTGTTAATTGTCAATTGCTATTGTTTTCAATCATGTACCCTTAGGGGTCTATCACGTTGTGTAAAAAATGGAGTAAAACATTACCAGTGATGTTGCTCATAGTAACCAATCAGATCTTTGCTTTTGTTTTCTGTTTTTCTAATTATTTTTTTTGTGAAAAGTCAGGGCACGTTGATATTTTAGATTATTATTTATATTACATTTTATGACCTGTTATGTATTATATCAAGAGGAGTATTTTCACCCAGTGAAAGCAAAGGGACTTGCTTTGCCTACAGGTGTCTTTTTCATTGTGGCTATCACTGGTGCATCTGTAAAAACATACACTGTATTTTGATTAATGTATCTCAGTATTTACCTAAGATAACTAAAATAACTCATCTGTCTTTCATTGTTACAATGCTTTCAGATATACACAACAGACTCTAACTCTATGATTACCCAATCTTCCTAACCTTGGCTGACTTTGAGAAAATAACACCTTTTATTAAAGTGCTTAAAGCTATGTCATTGGGAAAAAAAATTGTTCTGTAAAATGTATTTCCTTGAAAATGTCATGAGATTTTAGAAGAATGGGGACCTAACCCTTTCAAGATGCTAAGAATAATTGGTTTCCTGTCGTCTTCTGGAACAGGATAAAACACAATTTTTTTTAATACACCGCCTGACTAGAAATGACTTGGACATATCCTTATAATACACAAAGGCTATGAATATCTTGTAAATTATACCCTTATAAACGGTGAGTTCTGATGTCATCAGTTATAAACGGTGAGTTCTGATGTAATTTTTGTCACATGACTCACTGAAATTTGTGTATTATTATAAATAAAGTACCCCCTCCAGTAAAATATGAGGATATTAGAAAATACCTCGGAATTCCATGACCTGTATAAAAAAACTCAGCCTTCAGCCTCGTGTTTTTATATGGTCATGAAACTCCTCGGTAACTTATAATATCCTTATATTTTACAGGAGGGGGTACTTTATTCACTATTTCTTCCAACAGTTTATTACAGCAAAAACATCTTGAATGGCACTGCAAAAACCCTCACTGACAGGCGCGTGCACTGATAGCGTCGAAGGGGGGTAATTCTCCTGTAAGGGGCATATTTATTAAGGGTTGAATTTTGAGTTTATGGGAGTTTCTAAAAAGTCGAAATTGGGTGGGACCACTGCTTGGCCACTGCTCCTGTATAAACTATAACAAACAAGGGAAAGTTGTGCTCACCAATAATTTTTAAACCATTAAGCGGGGGGGGTGAGGCTGTGACCACAACATTCATATAGACACATACAAGAGGTCCTCTGCGCAACTCATTATCAATATTATAATGAAGGAAATATAATATGTTTGGCTAGCGCAAATAACCTGGGCAAAGACACTTGCGAATGGCAACCATGTTTGCATCCTTTTTGACTGATTAAAGACTTCAAGTACTTCATCACAATGTTTGCAAACAAATGGCTTTTTGCGGACAATTGCAGCATATGTAATAATATTTTGCAAGTGCAAAGTCTTTTTAGCGGCAAAATATTTATCCAAACTCCAGCGCAGATGTTAACGCTAAACATTTACTTAGCGAAAATGTGCAATGTAATATTCACCAACAACTGATATTACATTTTGAGCAGTGCTAAACATTCACAAAGAAGCCATTTTAAATAACACTTGCGATTTTTCATTACATTTTTCTTTAAGGATATTGAGACATTTTGGCTTTGACATAGTTGGCCAGCATAAATATATTGCAATATATGGACAAACAATTCCTGTTTTTTTTTTTTTATAGGGTAAGGCATTTTTAGTAGCTTAAAGCACATAATGTCTCAATGTCCTTAATATTGTATATTGATAATGGGTTGAGTGCAGGGGACCTCATTTTACCTCAACTGTTTCCCAATTGATCTGCATTTGAGCTCCATAATATATATATATATATATATATATATATATATACACACACACACACACACACACACACATACATATTCTTATCTTTAACAGAATCTGGCAGCATGTTGACATTCAGAATATTAAATAATTTATCATCACATTGCTTAGGAGATAAAACTAAGTTCTGAGGTGAACATCTCTTTTAGAGTTTGGTATTCTTCCTAAAATCTGTGGGGATACCTGGCAAACACGATAGGGAAGAATATAAAATGTTTTTTTGGGGTTGTGGTAGGGGGCATGATGCTGTTACTTTGGTATTATTAATATTATTATTATTATTATCGAGTCCATTAGAGGCTCATATAGAGTCCACTTTAAGCAAATTATTAGAATTTTTAAAAATGATTGGCATTTTAATAATAAATAAAACAGTACTTGATCCTAACTGGGCTGCATGAATCCATATTAGTGGCAACACAATCCTTTTGGATTTACAGGGTGTTTAAATATTTGTAGCAGATAAATTAGGGTCATCCAAATTATGGAAAAGCTCCTTATCCAAGAAAAAAAACTCAGGTCCCAAGAATTCCAGAATGCAAATAATTACTGCCAATATTGCCTATTGTGAATAATGATGCACTAATACTATTGGGAACACCCTGAAGTTACGGCCACACTAGACCTGGCAGTATCTTTAGTGTTCACACTCTAAGTTATATCAGTAGGTGCACCAGACTTATGGCCAGTGAATCTGATGTAAATACCATTTAGAACTGGCTCTCAATGCAACTTGATTAGTGTTAAAAACCTAAGTGCAATTGCTTTGATGCAGCGGCGCAATTGTGGAGGCAGATTTACACCCCTAGCTCAAATGTTAACATGGCGCTAGGAGAGCTGCACGAGGCTATCAATAAGCTTCAAACAACACACCCAGACGGATTTATCGTTGTTGCCGGCGATTTCAACCTTGCAAACCTGAAGTCAGTGCTTCCCAAATTCTTTTAACATGTGAACTTTGCTACAAGGGGAGAGAACTGTTTGGACAAAGTCTACACAAACGTGCGCGGCGCCTACAAAGCCTTTGCGCGCGCCCACATAGGTTCCTCCGACCACCGGACAGTGATGTTATTATCCACATACACAGCGCTGCTCAAACGCACAAAATCAGCCAGAAAAACAATCACAGTCTGGCCGAGTGGAGCTGTGGAAGCACTTCAGGACTGTTTCGACTGCACAGATTGGAACATGTTCAGGGAGGCTTCTACCCACAACGCTCCATCAACTTGGAGGAGTACACAGATTCGCCCAAGTTGACTCAGCATCAACAAATGCATAGAAGATGTTACCGTTTCCAAAACTGTCACCACGAGAGCCAACGAAAAACCCTGGTTTACAGCAAAGGTTCGTGCATAGCTAAGAGAGAGAGATGCCGCTTTCTGGTCAGGGGACAGAGTTGCTCTTAAAACAGCCAGGGCCAACCTCTCTCGAACCATCCAACAAGCAAAGCAGGAGTACACCCTGAAGATTCAAAATCATTTTGACAACACAAAAGACTCATACAACTTATGGCAAGGCATTCAGGCTGTCACAAAGTACAAGCAGCAGCGATGAAGACACCACACTCCCAGAGGAACTGAACAAGTTCTATGCATGGTTTTATGCGCTAAACAAAGAGCCTGTGAGGAAAGCCACGCCTCCTCTCGCCGACCAAGTCATCTGTCTACCCACGGCCGACGTGAGGCGAACCTTAACCAAGGTCAATCCAATGAAAGGCTGCCGGACCAGACAACATTCCTGGTCGTGTGCTCAGAGACTGTGCTGATCAGCTGGCTGATGTCTTCACTGACATTTTCAACACATCGCTAAGCCAGATGATCATCCCCACATCCCCGCTTCAAGTCCATCACCATCATTCCAGTGCCAATCTTCAGTAACCTGCCTGAATGAGCGGTCCCTGTTGCACTAACCCCAGTCATCATGAAATGCTTCGAGAGACTTGTGATGACACACATCAAGAGCACCCTCCCCCGCTCACTGGACCCACTACAATTTGCATATCGGCCAGACAGGTCAACTGAGGATGCCATATCTTCTGTACTCCACCTCTCACTAACTCAGGTGTACACATTGTTGACACATGACTGCATAGCTAGACACAGCTCGAACCACATCATCAAGTTTGCTGATGACACAACTGTGGTGGGGCTCATCAGCCACAACGACGAGTCAGCGTACAGAGATGGGGTTCAGCAGCTGGCGGTCTGGTGGTCTGGTGCAATGAGAACAACCTTTCCCTGAATGTGGATAAAACAAAAGAGATGATCATTGACTTCAGGAGAACTCTCCCTGCTCACACACCACTCAACATCAACAGCTCCACAGTAGACTGTAAAGACTGTAAAGGACACCAAATTCCTGGGAGTCCACATCTCTGATGACCTCACCTGGACCACCAACACTGCCTCCATCACCAAAAAGTCTCAGCAGCGTCTTCACTTCCGAAGACGACTGAAACGGGTCAGCCTTCCGCCTCCCACCCTCACAGTGTTCTACAGGGGCACCATAGAGAGCGTCCTGACGAGCTGCATCTCCATCTGGTACAGTAGTGCCAGCTCTGCTGACCGGAAAAGTCTATGGCGGACTGTCAGAGCAGCTGGCAACATCATTGGAGCGGCTCTTCCATCACTGCAGGACATCTCCCACAAGCGCTATGCAAGAAAGGCCTCCTGCATTGCACTGTACTCCACACACCCCTCACACGGACTGTTCACACTGCTCCCATCCGGCAGACGCTTTCACATCATTAAAGCCCTAACAACCAGGCTGTGCGAAAGCTTTTTTCCGCAAGCGATCAGACTCCTCAACTCACTGCCTGTCCTCCCACTTCATTCCAGACACACCTGAACTGTGAACTTAACTTTGTGAACTGTTAATTTATTTGCACAATTCTAAAGGTTTACCCATGTATATATCCAGTTTCTGCCAATATATTGCACATTTCAAATGTTTAGATATTTATTGTGTATTTTAAGTGCCTTTTTTGTGATATGTAGAGATGTCGCGAACTGTTCGCCGGCGAACTTGTTCGCGCGAAAATCGGGTGTTCGCGCTCGCCGGAAGTTCGCGAACGTCGCGCGACGTTCGCCATTTTGGGTTCGCCATTGTTGGCGCTTTTTTTTGCCCTCTCACCCCAGACCAGCAGGTACATGGCAGCCAATCAGGAAGCTCTTCCCTGGACCACTCCCCTTCCCTATAAAAACCGAAGCCCTGCAGCGTTTTTTCACTCTGCCTGTGTGTGCTGAAGAGATAGTGTAGGGAGAGAGCTGCTGCCTGTTAGTGATTTCAGGGACAGTTGAAAGTTTGCTGGCTAGTAATCGTTTTGATACTGCTCTGTTATTGGAGGGACAGAAGTCTGCAGGGGTTTGAGGGACATTTAAGCTTAGGTAGCTTTGCTGGCTAGTAATCTACCTTCTACTGCAGTGCTCTGTATGTAGCTGCTGTGGGCAGCTGTCCTGCTTCTGATCTCATCTGCTGACTGCTGCAATAACAGTAGTCCTTGTAAGGACTGCTTTTATTTATTTTTTTGTTGTTTTACTACTACTACTACTACTACTACTATAAGAGCCCAGTGCTATTAGTCTAGCAGTGTTGGGGAGTGGGACTGGTGTGCTAATCTGCTGCTCCTAGTAGTTCAGCAGCACCAACTTTAATTTTTTTTTTTAATATTCATTTTTTTTTTATTTTACTTTTTTTTATTTTACTACCGCTGTAGTAGTGTATAAGTTGACCTTGTAGGCATTGTTTGCCCAGTTTTTTTGGCCGCAGCCACTGAAGCACAGAGGCCAGAAAAAATATGCCATATAAATGCTGAAAATAGTCATTTTTTGCCATACGTTGACTCAACGTATATGGCAAAAAATGACTATTTTCAGCATTTATATGGCATATTTTTTCTGGCAACTGTGCTTCAGTGGCTGCGACCAAAAAAACTGGGCAAACAATGCCTACAAGGTCAACGTATGGCAAAAAATGACTATTTTCAGCATTTATATGGCATATTTTTTCTGGCAACTGTGCTTCAGTGGCTGCAACCAAAAAAACTGGGCAAACAATGTCTACAAGGTCAACGTATGGCGAAAAATTACTATTTTCAGCATTTATATGGCATATTTTTTCTGGCAACTGTGCTTCAGTGGCTGCGTCCAAAAAAACTGGGCAAACAATGCCTACAAGGTCAACGTATGGCAGTTGTTTAAAGAGAACAGTAGATTACTAGCCAGCAAAGCTACCTAAGCTAAAATGTCCCTCAAATCCCTGCAGACTTCTGTCCCTCCAATACAGAGCAGTATCAAGCAGATTACTAGCCAGCAAACTTACTATCATCTGTCCCTGAAATCACTAACAGCTCTCCCCCTACACTATCTCTTCCAAGCACACACAGGCAGATTTTTCAGATACATTTTTGCCCTTGATCCCCCTCTGGCATGCCACTGTCCAGGTCGTTGCACCCTTTAAACAACTTTAAAATCATTTTTCTGGCCAGAAATTTTTTTTTTAGATGTTAAAGTTCGCCTTCCCATTGAAGTCTATGGGGTTCGCGAACCGTTCGCGAACCGCTCGCATTTTTGCGCAAGTTCGCGAATATGTTCGCGAACTTTTTTTCCGACGTTCGCTACATCCTTAGTGATATGTACTAGCTGGAGCCATGCCATCTCGTCTCTCTGTGTATTCGTATACTGCTGAGATGACAATAAAGTTTACTTTGACTTTGAAATGCTCACATTGCCGAAGTAACGCTAGCCCACGACAAAACTCTGTATTTTAGTGAATTAGAGTAGTCTGAGCGCATTTGTGCCTAGTAAATCTGCCCCATGGAGTGCATCCACAATTATAATAAAGTTTTTTGGAAAAAATGCATTATGGCATCACTGAATAGTACTCCGTTTATGTATTTTTCTCATTGACCACTTGCCACACTTTAATTATATTCTAGCCTTACATGAAGGCTCAGAATAATTCTACTTCTGCATGAAGTAGAAGGTTTTCGTATGGTTATTTGGCTGCTCACCATGCAGTTGTTTCCCTTCAATCTCTTTCAACTTGATACAATACACTATGCTTTCAATAGAATATAAAGAAAGAGGTCCTTATTGACTCCTGGCATTACATTTTCATACTCCCAACCTATTATGATAGAAAATAGGAGAATGTGAAAGCAATAAAAAAAGAATGGAATGATAGAATGTGAAAACTTTAGATCTACAAAGCTAAAGGCTGTTATGAACACAAAGATGTTGCCATAGATTCAGTGAAATCTGTTCAAAGTCAAACATGTATGTAAAGATCTGTCAATCACATGTAGGGACTGCTTAAGTGGGAAAAGTATACAGCAGGCAAGGAAAATGGGATGAGGGCAGGGGGGCAATAAGCAGCGACATAACATAGGCAATCACAATTGGAGGATAAATGGCCAATTTACAGTCCGAACAAAGAAATAGCAAGTACTGTATGAAGCAATGTGGATGGCATAAAAATGCATTTTTTGCAATAGATAATGCTGTAGGTATGTAGTCCATTTTCTTAAGGCAACCATTACAGCATTTTTCTGAAATACAAATCTACAGTCTTCCAGTCAATCCCTCCTGGGAATTGTAATTCTGGTAAACACATGGAGGCACATTTCCATACCCTGCTTTATATTTCAGACTGCTAATTTATAGTATAGTGTTTATTTAATTATTTTTCCGCTCAAATCACATATATGTATTCCTTTCAGGAATTCAGAGCCTTGGATTTTTTCTCTTGCTAATTCATTTATTGTTGTGTGGGAATGAATACAGGAATGCTCAGATTCTCCATCTGACCAATCCTGTATTTATTCCCACATAGCAATCAAGGGCTACAGTTTGAAAACTGTTTTGATAATTGTCTCAGATACTGCCCTGTCGCTTGAAATGCTATTATACAATTCAGTAAAGGCATAAACAGAAAATTATTCCCATGCTGTATAAAAGGATTACAGCAGCCTAGTCTTTGTATAATATAAGAATTAAATATTAATTTCTGCCAAGATTTTCCATGTTATTTAAATTATATAGATAGCTGTTGATCAGTATACTGATTATACTTTATTCCATCTGTAAAGAAATTGTATGTAGCTTAACTTACACAATGACTGCAATGCCTTCTGCCACATATGTAGTATATATTGCCAAAATACAATATATGCTTAAATCCCTATTTTGAAACAAATCTCATCAAAATGAGGAATAAGGTATAATGGACCTTTATTTAGAGAGCCCCAAAGAGCTCATTAAGTGACAAAAGACTAAAACAGCATTTCTCCCCAAGTAACACAATCATATGAATGATAACTAGCGATAAGCAAATAAACAAATATGAAAAAGAAGGAAAAAGAGGTAACAGCTTAATGAATATTTTTACTAAAAACAGACAAATTAGGTTTGGTAGTAGTATCTAAAATAAAAAAGAATAAATTGCAAACATCAGCTCACACAGAGTTGTCCAGAATGTGACAGGGGGGGTCTTGCTGGAAAAAAATGGTGCTTGGCAGCAGCTCTTGCGGAATGAAACTGTATTTGGCTGCCTTTCGTCTTACAGGGGTTGCCCCCTTTTAACCCTCCCAGGTATCTGCTGTGGCTGGGTTCCCCATATGGCCTCCTCCCCTTCTAAGATAGCCTGGGGAAGCCCAGCCCTGAATTTAGTTCCTTCTGTGCTGAGCCATTGGATCCTCTGTCGCCTACCCCCAGCCTGTTACCATCTCTGCCTGACTCTCTCTGCCCTTTTCTTCTTTCTGTGCTCCTGTGCATGCGCGAATTGGCGCATAAGGTGTAGACGTTGTGGCGCAGCTCCTAAGATGACTGGTTTATGGTCCAGGAGTCCTGGCTGGATCCTATCCACAAGGATGCATGCTTAAGCTGCCTTCTTTTCTGAGCCATTGGTTCCCTTTTCTTCAAGCTGCATTAACCAGTAGCAGCGACTTTGAATTTAAGGTTTCAAAGAGACATTCGGTTGTAATGGTCATTCAGAGGTAGGGCCACAAAGAGTAGACCCTGTGGCACAGTTCCTAAGGTATCTGGTTTATCAGGAGTTTGAATCCGTGGCGAGACCTATCTGCATGAATGCGTGCATAAGCTGCTTTCTATGCTAAACCATTGGTTCCATTTGAATTTAAGGTTTCAAAGATACATTGGAATGTAATCGCCATCCGGAGGCAGCATCATAAAGCACTGCCCCTAGGGTGACTAGTTCACTGCAAAGCCCTGAGTTTGAATCTAGGTTGGTACTTTTCTGAACCTTTGAACGTATACTTAAAGGGGATGTAAAGGCAAAAAAATTCCCATTTTTCCTTTTTTTAATGAAAGAGAGATCTATCTCCAATATACTTTACTTAAAAAATGTGTACCATTTTTATAAGAAAACCTGACTGTATGCAGTGAAATACTCCATTCATTTTATTTGCTCTGACTGCTGTGGATAGAAAACTTCAGACTGTCCCTAGCTGCTCTGCAGGGAAACAATCATACTTTCAAACAGAAGAGGGAGCCCTTTCCACCTTACTTCCCAGAACTGACCAATAAACACAATTTATTCACTTTTGCAAGGGTCTCTGGACTGCTCTGCACTCTGCCCAAAGGGGTTCCGGTGAGGTGGTTGAAGCACACACATTTTTACAATGAGATTGGTATATACAGACCGAGTGCAGTCTGCATATTCTGTTTATTACTCAGTGTTGCTGTATCGGCTTCTATGGTAGAAATTATTTGACCCGGGACTCCCAGACCGTAAAAGTCTTGGACAGGAAGTTGCAAAGGGGGAGTGTTGAGCACAGTACAGACATTTTTTATCCAAAAGGTATTAAGATAAAATTATTTATTCTATCTTACATTATTTGAAATGGTTTGATGCATTGTCTAAATGTATGCTATATGTCCCCTTTAAGCATTTTCCAAGCCTATTAGTGTGGCATAACAATAAAACCCACAGTGCAGTGTAACAACATATGAGCTTTGTCTGTATAAGAAGGGATGTATTATCTACAAATCCATTATCCAGGAAGCTGCAAACAATGGGAATGGCATATGGGAGCCCTTTTGAAGCTTTTTCTTAATCATTTCATTTATCTTTGTAATAATTAAAAATTTTAAATTAAACATTTTGTAAAAGTTTTTTTTTACATTTTTTTCTTAAATGTTAGATCACTAATAGAATATTAAAGTGTTCAATCTAAGTCAAAGAGAGCCCACTAATCTGATCCCCATCATTCCACATAATAGATCCCATTCTTCTATTTCCATTGTTTAATGTTCGCTTGTATGACTAAATCTAATATTCCTGTTCTGTATATCCTGAAACAAGACACATTTTGCAGATTAAGCGCTGTCTCTCACACCCACCACTGGGAATATTGGGTGTCAAGTAGCATTACCTAATTATCTGATGTCAAGTCATATAATTTAACATAAACGACAGCTTTCTATAGTGGCTTGAGCACAGTACCTTGGCAACCACCAGAGGTAGCAGGCTAGATATTCCAAAAAGCTGTAGGTTTTTGTTTCCACATTTTATACCTTTTCCATTTGAAATGTATAGTGTATATTAATTGGGTTATTAACTAAATCTGAATTTTTCATATTTTATTAAAAAAAAAAACCTTGACCAAATTCCCATGCCCGATTTTACCTTATTTATTAATAAATAAAACTTAATAAAAATTCTGGCAGCATTGGGGCGTACTAAATCTAGAAAAATGTTAGGTTTTTTTCCAAGAAAAATTTTAGTATTTGACAAAAAAAGCTTGATTAGAAAAATTCGAGGTTTAGTAAATAATCCTCTCTACACGAACAGGAGAATAAAGGAACACATTGTTGATTTTTTTCCTAGTCTTAATACCAAAGCTCAGGGAAATGCAATATTAACATGAGCATTATCTACTGACCTAGGGATTAACACTTATTGGTTTATTGCTATTACCTGGCAAAAATGATTTTCATTCTGCAATGCAGAGAGAAAAATTATCAGGAAACAGTTGTAGATGTGATTAAAAAAATCTAAAACATTCCTTAAATATGGATTCAATGGTAAAAATGAGCTTTTTTTTTCTGTGAACCATAAAAAGAATATGCATTACAGTGGAATAAGCATATGTTACTGGGACCACCAGCAATATGTTTTTTTGTGCCCCCGCCATTCCTTAAACTATGAGGAACATTAAACAGCCAATCAGCCCTTAACAAACCCATCTTTGTACTGCTAATTCCAAATAAGGCATATAAAACAAACAATTTAATTATGTTAATTAAACAAAGTAAATCAATGTACAAAGTGTATAATAACAGCAATACAGTTGTTCAGTATTTGACATTGTTTTTCACTGACTGGCTTAATAGCAATCAACAGAACCTGGTTTACAGGAGACTCCTGAAACACTTATCTGTTCTTATATTAAGATTTAGTTCTTCAGACTGTAATATTAATTTAAACATATCCATAGAGAACATTTGCTTGGAATTGCTGATCAATGGGTTATAATATATTCAAAAGTAAAAGAACAGCATATTTAATGCATAGAGCTTGTATTCCCCCTTGCCTAAATAAAATCAAGAATATTACGTACTTGGACATAATGAAGGGTTTAATTAGAGGTGTGTGAATAGAAATGTAATAAGCATTCTGATGAGAAATAATAGGCTCAAAGTATTGCAACTCGCTCCTGTTGCAGAATAAGAAACATTTGTCATGCTTATCTCAATGGACATTTATGTAATTATGTATTATGTACAGAAATGTAAAATTAATTAAAAAATTGTTGAGAATTATCTGCTCAAATTGAGATGTTTACAAATATTCCTCTAAGGCAAAGAAAACCATGTGTAACATCGTTATGGAAGATAGTTATTGCTTTATGTGACAATAAATGCGTTTTTTTTATGCCCTGTGGGAGTGCACCTTGAAGGTTAGAGTTTGCTATGAGTCACAGATGGAGGAATTGTCCTATGAGGATCTGTCTGGAGCTAATCTGCAGTTCATTTTTGCAGGCAGATTTTTAGTTATTTAGAATGTCCATATCTCATAAATTTGTGTTGAATTAAAATGTGAATTGGGAAAAATAAGTAGTATGATTTTGATTGACAGATATATATATATGATTTGAACGACCTACTGTATAGCCTTAATATATAGCCTTATACCCGTGGCATAATTAGATGTTACTGGGCCCCACAGTAAATTAATTTTAGGGCCCCTAACATATCCAGAGGCTGTCCTTTTTTTTTACAAATGTATGTTAAAATTGCTCATTAATTAGTACCTCATGGCGCCCCCTATACCTCCTGGGCCACCCTGCAGCCGCAGGGTCTGCTTCCTCTGTAGTTACTCCCCTGCTTTTCTCTTTTTTTTTTGTTCTTAATATAAAATGTAGACAGGTTTGTGTTACCAGAGCTAAATGTCATCTTTAAAAACAATATTATAGTATAACCACATATTTGGGCTTCTCCAAATAAATAACCCAACTTACAATCAAAGTACTTATAGGGGACCTGTCTTTCCTTGCACTGGCTAACCAATTAGATTGTGAAGAGAGAAGGGGAATGTCAGGAGTGCGGTGACATCAAGGAAATGCAGCATGGAAAGTGAAAGTAATTGCCTGCTCCGCCTCTATGCCTCTTGCATAATGTAGGGGCAGGCAATATATGATTGACAGCAAAGATTTTTTAAATGAGTTTATAATGGCTATGGATTTTTGAACAAAAAAAAATATTTAGTTTCATGCTTAATTTGAAAAGTACTTTTATTATACAGCTTTTTCTGACTTTGACTTTAGCCATCCATTCAATAGACATTCCTCAATGCTGCTAGTTGAGGGTCCTCAGTTGTTACACTTTTGAGCTGTCTCATTTTCTGGTCTGAAATGGGGAAGCTTGACATAACTAAATACAAAATTTCAAATGCCTTTTCTGTAGTACTCTTTGCTTGAAGGGGGCAATCTACTTAGGGTATCTGCAACAGGAATCATGTTCATGTTATATCACCAGAATATTATATTTTTGCAGATGCAACATCATCCTTGGTAGCCTGGCTGGGGCAGATGCAAGACTCTTTTTCATGATTATTTTCAAAGGCTTGTGATTAGTGATGGGCGAATTTGTGCCGTTTCGCCGAAAAATTAGCGAATTTAGTGCGAAATTCTCGAAACTGCGAAAAGTTCGCGAAACGGCGCCGGCGTCTCGTTTTTGACGCCGGCCCCCGTTTTTGACGCCGACGCCCGTTTTTTCCGATGCCGGCGGCCGCTTTTGGCGCCAGCACCCGTTTTTGGCGCCGGCGTCCGTTTTTTTGAAAAAAAATTTTTGACACCGGCGAATTTTTGACGCGAATTTTCGCGGGCGTTTTGCGAATTTATTCGCTGGTGGCGAAACGCACAAATTCGCCGTGAATTCGCGCCTGGCGAATAAATTCGCCCATCACTACTTGTGATCTGATTCCACAGTCACTTTTCTACCATAGATATACTAATGGAAACAGCCAAATACAATTGCATACATCTCATTAACTATTTTGTCTGTGAGTGATTTGGAGGCATAGAGAACTGGTTTCCATTCCAGCAGCAGTACTGCTTCAAATCCCTTGTTTGGATGCATCAACTTGAATTGTTACTTCCTTTTTAGTGTCATAAAATGAGTGCCAGTATTAGAAATGACCTGTTTCATTAATTTAAATCCATTCTGCTGAGATCCCCATTGAAAATGAGTATTTCTTTAAAATTTCTCATAGAAGTAACAGAAAAGATGTGGAATGAATTTTGCCAGGTTTTGCCCATTCCCAAAACCGTTTCCAGTTCTGGCTGATTGTCAGGTGGTCTCATGTTAGCTATTGCTGTGATTTTGTCAGGATCTGATTTAAGGCCTTCCTCTGACAGTATATGGGCAAAGTATTTGACTTCCCTTTCTTTTAGAGTACATTTATCAGCATTGAATTCAACCCATTTTTCATGGACCTCTGAAGCATGGCTTTTTAATTTAGAATCATGTTCTTCCAGAGTTTTAGCACATCCACATAAGCAGAAACACCCAGAAGACCTGCATATGTTTCATCAACATTTCTTTGGAACACTTCCTGAGCAAAGTGAATACCAAATGGTAGACATGTAAATCAGTACCTCTCTGCCGACGGCATGGACAAGATGGCGGCACCCAGTCCTCCCACGTGGCTTGTTCTGACGCCAATGCATCAAAACGTGCACAATGTCATGATGCCAGAGCGTCAAAATGCGCAACATCAGCACGTGATGCATGACGTCATTACGCTCGTTTATCTCCAAAATCAGCCTATGTAAGACGTCAGAACATTACAGACCTTGCCCAATTATAGGTTCTACTTATTGTGTTCCTAGGTGTGACTTCTGCTATTGATCTTGATTCCTGTGTTTGACCTAGGCCTGTTATATTGACTAAGAACCTTGCTGCCTGAATTGACCTTTTGCCTGGACTTGACCATTCTTCTTCTTAAACCCCTTTGGATACCTCGAACTGTGTTAGACTTGTTGCTTCATCTTAGGTCCGCAAATCCTAGCAGAACCTTCGGGCCCTGACAGAGTAGCTCTGCATGCTGTTTAAACCTTCTCCATTCCTTTGAGCCGTTGATGCTATCCATATCCAAGCTGGGTGGCTGCATACCTGCAAACTCCATGCTTTCTCTTACTGCCATGTGCTCTCTGCTGTGTGCTCAGTGCTGTCGTCTGTGAAACCACCAGCTTCTAATACCGTGTTGGGTTTCTGACTGCTTTCTGACTGCGAGGTTTCTGCTACTCACAATAACACAGGAGACATTCTTGTTGTAAGGGATATGTATTTACTCAGAGTTTCACTTTACATGGCTGAAGCATTAAGCTGTATCAGCCTTTTGAAGTGACACCAAGTGGTTTAATTATCAAAGGTCGATTTGTTTTTTCCATGAAAAATTTGCGATGGTAGTTTACATTTAAAAATCAATTTGGTCGGGTTAAAAAAAACGCAAGTTTAAAAAACAAAAAACTCCGAACCTGGAAATAGTTCGAATCAGAAAATACACCATCTAGAACCTGTCAAGGTCATGCAGGAGTCAATGGCAGAGGTCCCTTGAACCAATTGAAGATGTTAAAGGAAAACTTTACCCCCAAAATGAATATTTAAGCAACAGATAGTTTATATCATATTAAGTGGCATGTAAAAGAATCTCTATCAATCCTTGGAGACTTATATTGTTTGGGGGTATAGTTTTCTTTAATAGCCTTTATGATGTTCAAGTCTTTTTTGGTGGGACACGCTCAAAAACCCAATCAACTGGAACAATTCTAGATTTTTTTTGCCAAAAACTCGATTAGTTATAGTGATTCAAGATTTTTTCACCGAAACCTCCGGATTGTGACTTATTTTTTAAATACATTTATAGATATTAACAATAGTGATGGCCGAATTTATTCGACAGGCGCGAATTTGCGGCGAATTTGCGCGATTCGCGCCAAGCGAATAAATTCGCGAAACGCCGGTGAAAATTCGCGGTAAAAAATCGCCGGCGTCAAATTTTTTTTTTAGAAAAACGGACGCCGGCGTCAAAAACGGGCGCCGGCGTCAAAAACGAGACGCCGGCGCTGTTTTGCGAATTTTTCCGCCATTTCGCGAATTTCGCGCGAAATTCGCGAATTTTCCGGCGAACCGAAACGGCGCAAATTCGCCCATCACTAATTAACAAGGATTATTCTAATTTCTAATCAATGTTATTCAAAGACATGTGTGCCCAGGATTTAGTCAATATTTTATGTTTATCAGTATTAGAAATATTACATCAACAGGCACAGAGGAGGAGTAGGGATTGGACCAAAAATGCAAAAGCAGGCATTTTCGTGCCAATCTCTGCTTTGTGATATAAATTAGTGAGAACATCTTTATACTGCACCTCAAAGTATCCATAAAATAATGTATAGCACATACAGTATATCAAATGTACCGTATGTGTAATCAATGTAAAATTTTCTGCATAACAGAACACTATGGGCAGATTTATCAAAATGTTAGATTAGTCAGGGGTAATCCTGCTGCTGCTCCCGAGTGAGGCAGCAGTCCTTATACACTTGAATATTTAATACATTTGCCAAGGCCCATGCACAAACCCGATGGGAGGCCACCATACACTTGAGATAAGCCGCTTAAATTTTTGTTAAGTATGGGTCATGTTAGGGGCCGATTCACTAAATTCGAGTGAAGGATTCGAAGTAAAAAAACTTTGAATTTCGAAGTATTTTTTGGGCTACTTCGACCATCGAATGGGCTACTTCGACCTTCGACTACGACTACGACTTCGAATCGAAGGATTTGAACTAAAAATCGTTCGACTATTCGACCATTCGATAGTCGAAGTACTGTCTCTTTAAAAAAAACTTCGACCCCCTAGTTCGCCATCTAAAAGCTACCAAACTCAATGTTAGCCTATGGGGAAGGTCCCCATAGGCTTGCCTAACTTTTTTTGATCGAAGGATATTCCTTCGATCGTTGGATTTAAATCCTTTGAATCGTTCAATTTAATCGTTTGATCGAAGGAATAATCCTTCAATCGTACGATCGCAGTATTTGCGCTAAATCCTTCGACTTCGATATTCGAAGTCGAAGGATTTTAATTCCTAGTCGAATATCGAGGGTTAATTAACCCTCGATATTCGACCCATAGTGAATCAGCCCCTAAGTGTTGATTTAATTTCTGTGTCAATTATCCTGTCCTTTTCTTGGCTTTTTCCTCAGTTGAACATGCCTGTTGGCAAGCTTTGGTTTGCAATATCTGTTACCTAATTCTGAATCACTTTTTCTTCATTTGGTGCAAGCTGTCATGATATTATCAGCCTTTCCCTTGACACATTTTAAACCTTTTATTTCCATGGCTTTTGCTTCAACTAGCCATCCTCATAATCAGATCTGGCATGTTGTTATGGAAACACATATACGGTACTAAAATGTTTTCCTTAAAATATCAAAGTCATAAAGGTAAAGAACATTTGAAATACATTTAAAAATAGATAATTTTCAAGATGTTTGTCTTACATTACAATCCATTTTAACCTGTATTTTGCGTAGCTTGTGAATGATTGTGAATAAAGCAACAAGAATCATTAGCATTTAACTAAGGCTGTGCAAATGACAGAAAAAAAAAACACTAGTGACTTCAGTAAATTATGTTAATTAATATATACATTTGAATGCAAGGGGGCACTGCATGTCACATAGTTTGGTAGTCCTATCCACGTTGAGAATTAAACAATTAAGATATCCTTAGCCATTCAGAAATTAAGTAAATGCTTGTACAAGCTAAATGGTAATTTGTAGCAGAATTGTACATTTAAACTTTTTAAATTTCTCAGAATGTGTACTTAATTTTTTTTATGGTCTCAGTTTGCTCTTAGGGGCTTGTACATAAAATGCAACAGTATATTGTGTCTGATGTAGCCAAAAATGTTGTCATGTAAATGCAGTCATTATATTCTGCCAGCCATGAAAATTTGAATGTGCAAACAATACTCCCTCTAATTTCTTTTCGGCTTCCTGCTGTCAAGGCCCAGTGGCCCTTACCCGGGTTGAAGTCTGGACCAAGGACGACGCAGAGTTCAGACAGGAAGAGTTCAAACAGGGTATCTGAGGGGTTAAGCTATTCTCTTTGTCGAATTCAGGCAAAGATCAGGGTTTGGCGGCAATCAGAATAGTCAGAATGGAATAGCAAAGTCAGGAACCAGAATATCAGTCAATTTAGAACATACCTAGAAACGTATAGAATAAGACCTATATTCGGGTATTGAACCTGGGTCTTCAGCGTCTATTTATTTCGAATTTTTCGCACAAAAGCACAACATGATGATGTGATGTGGCATGCCAATGTATTGTTGAGGCCATGGCCGCAGCCATCTTGGAAACTAAGTGGAGCACTCCTGACACACATACTTTTGTGCACACCTTTAAAAATCGACATAAGAGGCAGGTGACTCACAAGTACTAAATTAACTAAATTAACTTTAAGTTAAATTTTAGTATGTTATAGAATGGACAGTTCTAAGCAACAATTGGTCTCTGTTTTATTTTTATAGTTTTTTTAATTATTTACCTTTTTCTTCTGACTTTTTAAGCTTTCAAATGGGAGTCACTGACCCCATCTAAAAAAACAAATGTATTGTTTTTGCTCATTTTTATTGCTCATATTATTATTCAGGCACTCTAGTATGCATATTCCAGTCTCTTATTCAAATCAATGCATAGTTGCTAGGGTAATTTGGACCCTAGCAGCCATACTGCTGAAATTGCAAACAGGAGAGCTGCTGAATAAAAAATATAAATAACCACAAAACCACAAATAATAGAGAATGGAAACCAATTGCATATTGTTTGAAAATGTCTCTTGAAGTTAACTCGAAGGTGAACAACCTCTTTAAATTAATTGGGTATCTTAGATAAAAATACAGCAGTATATTGGTCTACTGGGATTGGGGCTATTAGAATGCATTATTTAGATGTAAAGGTTATTAGGTAATTCAAGCAACCTTTATAAGTGAGTACATTATTACAAGTGTCTAGTCACATAAATGTCAAAGAACAGAAAAGAGAAAAGAGCGTCATCATCAATGTTCTTTAACTCCAAGATGATGTTCTGTTAAATGTCATGAATAATATAAAGATGAGTGTATATATATGGAGCAGCCATCAGCACACATTTACAAAAGGAAACCATGTTGTTGAGTACTATGGAAGTTATCGCTTATATTGCTTACATAAAGAACAATGACAGCAAATTCATTCCTGCTCCAGTTTACATTTCACCCAGTCCATTACATTATGGGTAATTCTTTTTTAAAACCTCTCCTTGCTGTGCCATTTAATGGGCTGCATCACACAGCACTTTGTAGATTAGAAACAAGTACTGTGATGCATTGTATTATGTTGCATGAACATCCTCCAAATGACAGTGCTGTATAGAATAAGTTGGATATATTGGATACTGGTGTGATATACACAGAATAGGGTGAGGTATGGCAGTGGTAGCATGATGATTTGGGGCTGCTTTTCATCAGCGGGATATGGTCACCTTGCTATGTTTTTCATACACTAGTGATGTGTGGGCAGGCGTGGGCTGAGGGAGGGCGAGTTAGGGTCGGATGTGGGTCGCGAAAATCCCAACCTGCATATCACATTCATACACCTCTTGATAATATTTAGGGATGCACAGAATCCACTATTTTGGATTCGGCCAAACCCCCCGAATCCTTCTCGAAAGATTCGGCTGAATACAGACCCATATGCAAATTAGGGTTGGGAAGGGGAAAACATTTTTAACTTCCTTGTTTTGTGACAAAAAGTCATGCGATTTCCTTCCCTGCCCCTAATTTGCATATGCAAATTAGGATTTGGATTCGCTGGGCAGAAGGATTCGGGCAAATCCGAATCCTGCTGAAAAAGACCGAATCCTGTCCGAATCCTGGATTCGGTGCATCCCTAATAATATTGTCCCCCTAATGGAGATGAACACTTGAAAGTGAGAAAGGCAGCGCTGTGCAGGAGGAGGAGGAGGGTTATGTAATAAAAGGCACTAAGGGCCATATTTATTAAAGAGTGAAGTTATAGATAATTACAGTCTACTAGAGTGACATTCCACCACTCTCCATTCATTTCCATGGGAATTTTAATAGAGTATTTACCAATGGGTGAAAGTGAAAGTTCATCCTTTCATAAATATGCCTTTCAATAGAAATTAATGGAGAGTGGCGTAATTTCACTCTAGTAGACTGTAATGATCTCTAACTTCACTCATTGATAAATATGCCCCTAAATTTGCCCAGGGGCAGTAACCTTTAGCAACCAATCAGAAGGTAGCATTTACCGGTCACCTGTTTAATTCATATTGGTTGTCATGGGTTACTGCTCCTGGGCAAAATGAGTGCCTTATATTACATATGGGGGGGGGAAGAGTTTAAACAATTTATCCACATGTATGGGATTTTCAGTCTTCCCAAATGACATAGCGCTGAATTAGTAACCATGCCCAATCAGTAAAAGTGGATTTCTAAACAGCATATGTTTAAACTTCCGTTGTCACAATTGTGAAGTTTAAGTTGCCCTTACTTCCACTCATTTGGTGATGTCATCCACTAATACATTTAGCCCGATCAATGCACCAATGTGGTGGGGTCTTCAAACCTGCCTAGTAGATATCCTGATGATTTTCAGCCAAATGTTGGCTGGGTGACTTGTCGGAAAGGCCCGCGTACACTTGAATATTTCCATTTTTGCCAAGCTACAGACAAAATTGATTTGGTTCTCATACCCGGCCAATAGATATCTAGCTCATTGTCATGCAAATTTTGATTGGCCAGCCTGTTGGGAGGCCCCCATACACTGCCAAAAAACTGATACCAGCACTAAGTGGTTTGTATGGTCATCTTTAGTTTTTGTTGAGAATGGGTCTTATAAGTGTATATTAACACTGCCCTTCATCAGTGATTTCTAAACATTTTCCCCATCTGTACATTCTTGATGGTTATCTTAGAAATGCAATATCTGTTTCTAAATCCTGAGGCAGTTTTTCTTCATTTGGTGTATGCTGCCATGATTTTTTCCATAGCTTGACACGTTTACACTTTTTCAACATTTTGCTTCTGCGGCTGTTGCTCCTGCTGTTCATTCTAAAAATCAGGTCTGATCTATGTTGCTATGGAAACACTTATACTACATTTTTTTCTATAATCTTTTATAAGAAAGTCAAAAAGGTATAAAGCATTTATAGTATAGTATAGTGATTCTGAGCTTTCTGGATAAAGTGTTTCTGTAAAACAAATTCCATACCTGGATAATACAGGTATGGGACCTGTTGTCCAGAATGCTCAGGACCTGGGTTTTCCGGATAACAGATATTTCTGTAATTTGGATCTTCCTTAAGTTTACTATAAAACCATTTAAACATTAAATAAACGCAATAAACCCAATAGGCTGGTTTTGCTTCCAATGAGGATTAATTATATCTTAGTTGAACTACTATAGAAAACATTATTGTAGAGAAAAAGTAATAAATTTTAAAAAGCTTGGATTAAATGGAGTATAAGGAAGATGGCCTTTCTGTAATTCTAAGCTTTCTGGATAGCAGGCTTCTGGATAACAAATCCCATATCTGTAATGTTTTTTTTTAGTCATCAGTAATTCCCTAGATCACCAGTGCATAATATGATCATTAGGCCTTACATTCAAGTTACTCTACTGCTGCAAATAAGGATTTTAGTCCTTTTTAGCAATGGATTTTCATCAAAACAAAACACTTGTTGGATAAAATATATGCGATAAACATACAATTAAGAGGTTGCAAGGGAGGATTCTCAATAAAAGGTTAAAGACAAGAGGCCTAAATTGTGAAGCCGAGCACAGCATCCAAAGTGGATACTTCGACCATCGAATTGGCTACTTCGACCTTCGACTTCGAATCGAACTAAAAATCGTTCGACTTTTCGACCATTCGATAGTCGAAGTCCTGTCTCTTTAAAAAGGAAGGTCCCCATAGGCTTTCCTAGCTTTTTTTTAACGAAGGAAAATCGTTTGATCGATGGATTAAAATCCTTCGAAATGATCGATTTTTCCTTCGATTGTACAAACAAAGGAAATGCAGTGAATCCTTCGACTTCGATATTCGAAGTCGAAGGATTTTACTTTGACGGTCGAATATCGAGGGTTAATAAACCCTCGATATTCGACCCTAAGTAAATGTGCCCCATAGTGTTAACTGCATTAGTCAGTGCAGGATCCAATAGAGACAGGGCTGGGATGCTTGTTCAGGTGCTGCTCTACAGCCAGATTTTAAATCTGCTGCTCATTGCTTTGTACAGCACACAGGGGGTGTGCTTGCGTTGTGAATGACCCCTAAGAGGTCAGCCTTGTCCCAGATGTTATTAATAATTATAACTTAGGCTCAATTGATGATTGGTTGCCATATCACTTCTCAAAAATTTTAGTTAACAACAGCTTCTTTAGTAGGTAGCAAGAGAACTGCTAGCAATCCAATAACTTCTTAATGAAAATATACAACAAATTAGCCGTTATCTTTTTACTAGTAAATAATTTAATATAAACCCTCAAAGGTGTTGATGCTGTAATATATAAGACTGAAACTTCAGAGGAACGCGAGGCAGGAAAAAAATGATTGTTTTGACAGAATGTATAGATTGAGAATAGTAGGAGGTCTGTGATTGTTCCATAGCGAGACACAGCCAAAGATTTATAAATGCAGGGTCTGTTAATAAAAACCAATGCAGCAAGCTGATCTTGAGGCTAAAACAGTATCATGTTTGATACCAAATTGATGTGTTTTAAAGTTAAGAAAAAACTAATTTAAAATAAGTCTTTATTTATCTTTATTAATCTTATGTGGTTCTGCAAACTAGGGAAAACTGGTAGTAATAGCACATAATAATCTAAATATTATAATCTGCTAAATAATCTTCCCTAAATAACCACTGTGACCTAAAATATGCAAGTTGTTAAACATTTTACATTAATTTGCTCCATTGACCAGATGCATTCATCTTCATCTCAAAACCCTGATTTTTGTTAGCAGTAACCTGAAGCAATATACTGATATATTAAGCAGAACTTTTTAATATATCCTTTATCATTTTTGTCGTGGTCAGATCTTATTTATTTAAAGAACAAAGGCACAGATTACATGTTATGAGCATGACAGCTGGAGCATGACTGCAGTATAATTTGAATCCAGTGATGCAAAAGAACATACACATTACAGTTTGACTTCACTTGCTCAGCTGTAAAAGTTGAGATCATATTTTTCTTTGGTGCATGAATTTGCAGCTTGCGCATGATTTATTGTGTGCTGAGAAAGGCACTTACGAAACAGAGATACAGGGGCACATTTACTTAATTAGCCCTCGATATTCGACCATCAAAGTAAAATCCTTCGACTTCGAATATCGAAGTCGAAGGATTTACCGCATTTACTTCGATCGAACGATTAAATCCTTCGAATAGAACGAGTCAAAGGATTTTAATCCATCGATCGAACGATTTTCCTTCGATCAGAAATTGCTTAGAAAGCTTATGGGGAAGGTCCCCATAGGCTAACATTGGTGCTCGGTAGGTTTCAGGTGGCGAAGTAGGTAGTCAAAGTTTTTTTTTAAGAGACAGTACTTCGACTATCGAATGGTCAAATAGTCTAACGATTTTTTGTTTGAATCCTTTCGATTCGAAGTCGTAGTCGAAGTAGCCAATTTGATGATCGAAATTCAAAGTTTTTTTTCATTCTAATCCTTCACTCGAGCTTAATAAATGTGCCCCACAGTGTAAGGAAAGTAATTAAAATCGAATTTATTACAGGTGTCCTTTGAAGTCTTTTGTTTATGTGACATTTTGTAAGGTGTTTTAGATTAAATGTTTTTTTTAAAAAAAAGTATATATTTATATATATGAACATTCATTCCTACATTTTCTTAATAATTATTATAACTTTATGCCATTAGCCAATTAACCATTTGGCTGCTTTCACTGAAAGGAATGCGCAGTTTTAGCAGGTTACTTATCAAAGGTCAAATACAGTATGTGAGATTTTTTATACCTTGTATGAACTTGAAAGTTTGCTTATTTATGAAAGAACTCGAATGTAAAAACTCGACTAAAAGCAGTCATGGAAAAACACTTGAATTTATTGAGTTATAGGTAAAAAACATGAATTCCTCAAATTTATCGAGTTTTCAAGAGAAAACCACTATAAAAAACACAAAAATCATTAAGGCAAAAAACACTACATTTGAATTTTTAGTGAAACTACCCTCAAAAGACTCAAATTTTTTGGAAAAACAAAACTCAACCTTTAATAAACCCCTTAAAGTATATATATATCTTTTTTTTAAACAGAAAGGGATGTTTTTTAAGATGTGTTGCCACATAATTTTTGTTTTGTGTGGGAAAAGACAACTCAACCTTTAATAAATAACCCCCTAAAAAGTATATATATCTTTTTTTTTAAACAGAAAGGGACGTTATTTAAGCTGTGTTGCCACATGTCATTTTTGTGTTTTGTGTGGATGTTTTTTGAATTAGGGGGTTATTTATGAAGCTCCGAATTATCTCAGTATTTCTAAGATAAAAATCTGAGCAACTCCAAATTCCCAAATGGACCCTATTGATCATTCAAAAAATAGATTTGGACTTTTTCTAAAAACCCCTACATTTTTGGAGTTTTTGGAGTTTTTGGCCCAAAATCATTGGATATCATTATGACAGCAGCACAAACACTGGGACCTTCCACATTGACTAATAAATGACCATCGGATTTTAATAAATCCCGAAAAAATTTGGATTTTTTTTTTTAAAATTTGGATTCGGAGCTTAATAACAACCCCTTAATGTGAGACTGTTTGTTTTAAATTTGCATTGCTTGTCTTTCTATTCAGGGACTATATTATTCATCCTGTGGCATTCTGACCAATTCTTCATTATTAGAAGCAGTGAGATTGCAAACCCAAGTAGCAGATTCTTTTTTGCTCACTGAGCAAATAAAAACATATAGAGTGGTTGAAGTTTAACTTAAAATGTCATTATTTCCATTTTACTAAAAGTTTAACATTAAGATTAATTGTTTCCTTGAATTCATACGGGGTTATTTACTAAAACTCTAATTAACCTCAGTTTTTTATGAAAACATAGTCGTCCAAACTCCCTTCAACGAATTGAACTCATTTCAACAAACTCAAGCGTCAATTCTTATCGTATGATTGACGCTCCAAAAACTAAATTTTATTATATTTTTGCTGTGAAAACGTAGACATTGAATTATCATATATATTGAATTATCCAGCGTAGATCACAATGTCAAGAAGCAACTTCAGGGATATTTGCCATTCTACATGACCTCGACAGGTTTGAGGTGGCATATTTTTGCATATGGATTTTATGGGGTATTATACATCTCTAAAAATTTACGTTTTTATTTTTCCACAAAAAATTGAGTTTTCCCCCTAAAAACCTAGACCAGAAAAAAACGACGTTTAATAAATGGGCCCCCTAGAGTTGTCCAGTAGCCAGACAATGCACAATGTACTCCATACTTCAGACCGGTTGTGGTTCAGAGTATTTACATCCCCCTTTATCAGTGGTGGAATAACACCTAGCACACGGATGATGATATTGCCGAATTGTTCATTACGAAGACTAGTGAATCAGCTGAAGATGGCATCCGTGAACTCTGATGCCTGCATCTATGAACTCCATTGCAATCAATCAAACATAAGACAAATGTAGTCTTATGTTTGTCATGAAACATCTGCGCTCTCTAAACTGGCTTTTAGTTTTAGCACATATGTGTTGTTTTTTTATGAAGCATGAAAAGATCCAGTGTTTGCAGTTAATGTGCCACAACATGTACATTTCATAGAATATACAGGCTGACAAGAATGTCAGCTCCTATGAAATTTAAATAGCATGACCTTTTAACAATACCTGGTTTAGAAAAAAAAATGGGCAATTATTTAGAACCTGGAAGTAAATGTGAAATATGTTATTTTTAATCAATAAACACCATATGCAGAATTTGAACAGCATGAGCCATTGGATATAGGTTAATGGTAATGTTGAGTTTGCCGATCCAAGATGCCTGGTTCTTCAATATGAATGCCAGTTAAAAGAGGAAGTCATGTCTCAGTTTAAAAAATATTTACAAAATGATGCTTTTGTTTAAAGGAATTCTTCAGTATAAAAATAAAAACTGGGTAAACAGGCTGTGCAAAATAAAAAATGTATTCAATACAGTTAATTAGGCAAAAATGTAATCTGTGAAGGCTGAAGTGACCAGATGCCTAACATAATAGCCAGAACACTACTTCCTGCTCTTTTGGTTTCCACTGATTGATTACCAGGCAGTAACCAATCAGTGATTGGAGGGGGCACATGGGTCATAACTGTTGCTTTTGAATCTGACCAGCATGCTTAGGATCAATTGCAAACTCACTGAACAGTTATTTCCCATGTGACCCCCTTCAAGTCACTGACTAACTCAGAGTTAGAGCAAACAGCCCCAAAAAAAGAAAATCCGTATTTTTTTCATAAGAACTAATATCTCTATATGAAGACTTTTTCCTGGCTAATTATTGGCAGGTACAGTATTTGCGTGTGGCAGGCATAGCAAAGATTATTCCATTCTCTGTGTATTTTAATTCATCTCTAATATACAAATTGTATTATGCTTCTATATATGTATTTATATATTTATATTTAAGGATCAGCCATATCAGTATATTAGAGACTAAATAAATACATTTTGGTTAGTATGTGATGAAACGAGTAAACGATATAAACATTCACAAAAGTAAGGATAACAACTCACATTTCACAATATAACAATAATGTTAATTGGGCCTTTTACAGACAGTAACAATTTTCTATTTAAAAGCAAATGACAAAACAAACTGTCTGAGTCAGACTTGGGGGCACATTTACCTAGGGTTGAATATCGAGGGTTAATTAACCCTCGATATTCGACCGTCGAAGTAAAATCCTTAGACTTCGAATATCGAAGTCAAAGGATTTACTGTTATTCCTATAATCGAACGATCGAAGGAATAATCGTTCGATCGAATGATTAAATCCTTCGAATCGAATGATTAAAAGTATTTTAATCCATCGATCGAAGGATATTCCTTCGATCAGAAAATTGTTAGGAAGCCTATGGGGACCTTCCCCATAGGCTAACATTGGCCTCGGTAGGTTTTAGGTGGCAAACTAGGGGGTTGAAGAATTTTTTAAAGAGACAGTACTTCGACTATCGAATAGTCGAATAGCCGAACGATTTTTAGTTCAAATCGTTCGATTCGAAGTCGAAGGTCGTAGTCGAAGGTCGAAGTAGCCCATTCGATGGTCGATACATGATATCAGATCATCCGCTTAACGCGTTTCATGGCTTCTCGCCACTTCATCAGAAGCGTTCACGAATGGAAACTCTAGGAGACCCTGTATCCACCATGAGGCTCTGAATGAAAAGGGGAACTTAAGCCTCAGAGTCCCTACAAATCTAAAAAAGGCAGCACAGTTCTGGAAAAACATTCTTTGGACAGATGAAAACAAGATCAACCTCTACCAGAATGATGGCAAGAAAAAAGTATGGAGAAGGCGTGGAACAGCTCATAATCCAAAGCATACCACATCATCTATAAAACATGGCAGAGGCAGTGTGATGGCTTGGTGTGCATGGCTGCCAGTGGCACTGGGACACTAGTGTTTATCCATGATGTGACACAGGACAGAAGCAGCCAAATGAATTCTGAGGTGTTCAGAGACACTGTCTGCTCAAATCCAGCTAAATGCAGTCAAATTGATTGGGAGGCGTTTCATAATACAGATGGACAATGATCCAAAACATACAGCCAAAGCAACCCAGGAGTTTATTAGAGCAAAGAAGTGGAATATTCTTGAATGGCCAAGTCAGTCACCTGATCTGAACCCAATTGAGCATGTGATTCACTTGTTGAAGACTAAACTGCGGACGGAAAGTCCCACAAACAAACAGCAACTGAAAGCCGCTGCAGTAAAGGCCTGGCAGAGAATTAAAAAGGAGGAAACCCAGAATCTGGTGATGTCCATGAGTTCAAGACTTCAGGCTGTCATTGCCAGCAAAGGGGTTTCAAACAAGTATTAGAAACAAGTAAACATTTTATTTTCAGTTTTTTAATTTGTCCAATTACTTTTGAGCCCCTAAAATAAAGTGATTGTGTTAGAAAAAGGCTTTAGTTCCTCACATTTTTTATGCAATCTTTTTGTTCAACCCACTGAATTAAAGCTAAAAGTCTTCAGTTCAACTGCATCTGAGTTGTTTCATTTAAAATTCATTGTGGTAAAGTACAGAACCAAAACTAGAAAAAAAAGTTGTCAGTCCAAATATTTATATGGACCTAACTTTATATATGCAGGTATGGGACCTGTTATCCAGAATGCTTAGGATCTGGGATTTTCAGGATAACATATCTTTCCATAATTTGGATCTTGATACCTGAAGTATATTAGAAGTTGATGTAAACATTAAATAAACCCAATAGGCTGGTTTTGCTTCCAATAAGGATTAACTATAACTCAGTTTGGATCAAGTACAAGGTACTGTTTTATTGTAGAGAAAAAGTAATCATTTTTAAATAGAAAATGGAGTCTGTGGCAGATGGCCTTTCTTAATTCGGAGCTTTCTGGATACTGGATTTCAGGAAAACAAATCCCATACCTGTATAATACAGGTATGGGATCTGTTATCCAGAATGCTCTGGACCTAGAGTTTTCCAGATAACAGATCTTTCTTTAATTTGGATCTTTCTTAAGTCTACTAAAAAATCATTTAAATATTAAATAAACCTAATAGGCTGTTTTTGAGTCCAATAATGATTAAATATATCTTAGTTTGGATCAAATACTACAGGGAGTATTATTACAGAGAAAGGGAAATCATTTGAATTATCAGGAGAAAATGGAGTCTATGGGAGACGGCCTTTCTGTAATTCAGAATTACAGAGTTTTGAATTTCAAATTCCAACCATAAGTGGATCTAAATGCATGTATAAGACCTATTATCCAGAATTGTCAGGAAATCATTTAACCATTAAATAAACCCAATAGGATTGTTCTATCTCCAGTAAGGTTTTATTATATTTTAGTTGGTATCAAGCACAAGGCACTGTTTTATTGTTACATCGGAAAATCAAATAATTTGTAAAAATGTGAATTATTTGTTAAAAATGGAGTTTGTAGAAGATGACCTTCAGGTAATTTGGAGCTTTCTGGATAACCTATCTCATACCTGTATAGCAAAAACACTGCATTCTCATATACTAATTGATATTACTTCCTTCTGTGCCATTTACCATTGTGTACTAGTGGGTAAGGTGCTGCCTGGAGCATTATGGTTATAGGCATAGAGTACAGCACAGGAGTAACGTGAGACTGTATAAACCTTTTCCTTCAAGAATGATGGCTCCCATATAGCAGGCATACTACAAAACCCATATCTGTTAATGTGGGTGACAAACTATATTTCTGCTCTATATTTGTAAATCATCACAATATTGAATTCTTACTATGGTCCTCAAAGAGGGCTAAAACTGGATATCAAACATAGCTTCTCTGGGCTGGGACCACACAAGCTACATTGTAAGAATAATTAATTCTGTAAATTCTATTCTATTTTGATTCTATGAAAAGTACACTAGATATCTTTCAGCACTTTTATAATTAATATGATAATTTCTCAGCATGAGAGAAATAATTCAAATTAGTTTTATGCGGCCAAAATGGAAACCTTGCAACATTTATTAAACCTCCTTCATCAAATTATCTTTAAACTTAAAAGAATCAAATTTGCCATATCTAAAGACACAAAGTTTATCAAAATGTTATCAATAAAGAGTTCTGCTGACATAGAAGCCACTGAATACCCTCTGCTCTGATAATAAATCACCATATATCTTATAATTATGCCTGTTTTTTAAGAGATAGCGCAAGTTGACTCTTGCAGTGACAGAGAAGAAAATATACTGCGAATATTAAAGATTATGTAAAATAGAACGAAAATATAATTAAATGTGCAAAGAATGCACCAGGACTAGCACCAATATAGCATCAATTAACATAACACATTATACAATTAAAAGCAAACATTTGAATTGGAGCTATGGTATCTTTGTGCCTTTTATAACATTCCCCATAGGAATGTATCTATTTCACCAACTGATAATTGGTTTACAAGTAGAAGTAAGGGGTATCTAACTTTGCTCTGGTCTACTGACACGCTAAAAGTGGCCATACACAGGTGAATTTTGTGCCAGTACATCCCTTGATACTGAGTCAGCAGCTTATCTGCCTGTGTATGGGGCCCTCCTACAGGCCTGTCAGACCAGTATCTGGATAAAAATAAACCAGACATCAAACAATAAAAATCCTGTAGGGGTGAAGACTGCATGAAACATAGAAATTGTTTGGCCATATGTGGTGTTTATACAAATGACCTGTAGGTGTCACTGTGTCCAAGAATTGCGCTGTGCATTCATAGTACTTTCTATACTGCTATAAAAGGGGAGGTTCACCTTTAAAAGAACTTTTAGTATGTTATAGAATGGCCAATTCTAATGCAACTTTTAAGTTGGTCTGCATTATTTAATTTTTATAGTTTAACCCTTTAAGTGCCAGCAGAAGTTCTATTTGCACTCAGTGCCAGACATTTTTTGAACATTTTGTGCTATCTCATTTTAAAGGCAATTCCTGTGAGGGATTTTAAGTTTACCTAGGAAAACTATACATTGTTTTTTTTCAGGAGAGCTCTGAATATCAATAAAAAGTAATTTTTCACAATATAGGGATTTATACCAGAAAAATCTTTTATTTTATGCACAAAAATTCAACTGATTTGGAAAGCCTCAAGTGTCGTGAAAGTGCCAATTTCAGATATGTATAGATTTCTGACATCTATAGATCAAAAACTCCCAGCAGTAAATTACTGAATTTCAAAGCACTTAGAATATGGCATACTTTGGATCCCAGTTAATGGTTAATACCTGTAAATCCTGGAACAGTTTGAAAAGTACAGATTCTGTCAAGTCCAAAATGGGTAACCGTGTCTTTCTACTCCTAATTACCAAACATCAAAGGATTTCTGAACTATGTTGTTTGTATAAAAATGTATATGTATGAAAATTTGCCTCAAAATGCAAGATACGATGCAAGTTTGTATCTCCCACATAGAATTATATACCAAGAAAAAACATCCTAAATATGAATGCCAGGGGTCCACTGAACAGTCTGATACATATTGTGCATAGAATTAAGAAAGAAAAAAAAAATAAGTTGACCCCAAAAACCATATATTTTTGGAAAGTACACATTCAGATGAATATAAAATGGGTAACCATGACTTTCTACTCCAATCTCCCGAGTCGCGATTCTTTCCCAAAATTGTCAGTTTTGATGAAATACCTGAAAATTGCTTCAAAGCTTCCACTTTCTAGCCTCTTATTTCACCTCATAGCATTAAGTACCAAGAGAAAACATCCTAAATATGAACGCTAGGGGTCCATTGAACAGTTTGATGGCCATTGCACACAGGATTAGTAATCATCTAGCATTTAGAGACCGCAAAATGAATATAGTGCATACAAATTGTCCCACAAGTCACTTCAGCTACTGAATAATCATCACATTTACTGCATTTTGTGTGGGTTAAAAACACAAAAAAAAAGTTGACTCCTCCAACCATATATTTTTTTCAAAGTAAACATTCAGATGAACGATATGGATAAAAGCTGCTCAGTCCCCTAACCTTTTACTTTATACAGGGTGCTAATCAACACCATTTAATTAATTATATCCTTTGACATCATACTTAGATAGCGCTCACCCTGTAGAAACTGTGACCTGAGTGTAGAAAATCCCAGGTCCCACACTTTAGCATAGACCAACTTTAAATTGAAAGCTTAAATTGGGAAAAGCACTCACCCGATGTATCGAGTGGTCCGGATGCATAGCCCTGAACCCGTAGAAGGAGGTGTCTGTGCAAATTGTTGAGAAAATCGGCAAGCACTCCAGACTCCATGATGAATGAATCCAAAATGGGTAACCATGTCTTTCTACTCCAAATTACTAAGTCACAATGCCTTCCCAAAATTGTTAGTTTTGATGAAATAGCTGAACATTGCCTCAAAGCTTCCAATTTCTAGCGTCTTATCTCCCACAAAACATTAGGCAGCAAGAGAAACCTAAATATGAATGTCAGGGGTCCACTGAACAGTTTGATGCCCAATATGCATATATTTACCAAATGGGTAAATATATCTTTCTACTGCAAACTACCAAACTGCAGAGTCATGATAAACATAGCATTTTTATGAAACTTCTGAAAATGGCAATAAAGCTTATATCTTACTCCATTATATGCCCCCACATTAAGTAGTAACATATTAGCATAAAACGTCCTAAATTTGAACGCCAGCGTTCTACTGAATACTTTGATGCGCAATATGCAGAATTTACTTAATTAGTTAGCATACAGTGGCACCCAAATGAAAATAATGCATGTGAAGTTTTATGTCTGACACTGGTGGCTGCAATGTAAGTACCCCGTATGTTTATTATGCACCATAATAGTATGGACACTCTACAAAACTTTATATTTTTGGAAAGTACATGACTTTCAACAAAATACCATTGCAAAGCTATGCAATGTTTGAAATGAAATGTTTGAAAACGGCCACAAAGCTTGCATTTTACCCTAGTGTATGTCCCACATTTTGAAAAATATCAGCATAAATCTTCCTAAATATGAATGCCAAGGTTTTACTGTACAGACGGGTGTATATGGTAAACATAGATTACACACAAATATTGACATAGTAGGTAAAATCAAATCATATATATTCTGTAACTTCATTTTGATGTTGCGTACCAAGTTATATAAATACAATATGTTAATAATAAATGTTTGTTTTCTTTCAGGAATTGTATCACTCATATCGCTGGCTATCCTGTCTTATGAGCGTTACAGCACTCTAACCTTGTACAACAAAGGAGGTCCTAATTTTAAAAAAGCCCTGCTTGCTGTGGGTAGTTCCTGGTTATATTCCTTAGTGTGGACAGCCCCACCCCTTCTTGGATGGAGTAGTTATGGAAGGGAAGGAGCTGGAACAAGCTGTTCTGTGCGCTGGACCTCTGAATCTGTTGAGTCAGTCTCCTACATCATTTGTCTTTTCATTTTCTGCCTGGCATTGCCTGTGTTTGTAATGCTTTACTGCTATGGAAGACTTTTGTATGCTGTGAAGCAGGTAAGCGTTAGTCTTCTTTTATTTTTTTAAGTGTTGAACCAAGAAACCAAAAAGAAAAACTTACCCAAATAACTTGTTTAAAAGCATTTATAAAAAATACTGCATACATAGCTGTTTCACCAGATGACTAAAAGCTGTCTATTCTACCATTATTGACAAAATGAGTACTTAGTAAGTAGTACCACCAGAATTTTGATGTACCAAATGCCTAGATAATTGAATGTATTTTTAACCTGCCTTTCAAAGCTTCAGGGATGTGCCTTTCATGTGGAATAAGTCAGGAAATTCGAATTCCAAGAAAGTAGGCTGGCAGAAAAATTGAACTCCACAAAAAGAGTGTACATTGGACTAGGTTTTGTTTTTGATAGAAGCAGGTACCCATGTAAGCCACAAATAGATGCATGGGTTGGATGAGCCCTAATTACATATACCATTTGCCATATATATGTGGTCAGTGCTAATACATGGTATTAGGTACTAACAGTGGCCATACACTTTATAATAATGATCTTTCCTGCAACCATGGGTTCCATGGTTTTCTATACTAACATTAAGAGCTAAACTGTCAGATATACATGTAAAATAAATAAGAATTCTACCTGTATTTAATGATTCAGCATTAAATTTTGACCAATTGGCACCCAATTAAAATTATATGCCTTGACTGATCAACGAGTCACCCAATATCCAAGTCTTTTGCCAATATTGGTCATCTCATCTCCCACCATTTACGCACAAAATATTGTATGAAACATCGTAAGACCAGTAAGTGCTATATGTTGTGTATCTGATTTCTACCATGAAACCATGCCTGCTGAAAAATTTTGCTCATCACTACTAATAAAACATTTCTTTGATTATTGTAGTTTCTGTCAGAACCTAAATGTACCTGTTTGTCAAGGTGGGATGTTAACATATTAAAGATTATGGACAGCTGAACGGCCTTGTGTAGAGAAAACCCTTCATAAGTGGGAATGGCAAAGCAACAAAATGTATTGTGTTCTTCCCAATCAGTAATAGACCAAAATCCATTCCAAAATAAATGAAGACATCCTACCAGCATCTGAATATTGGGAAATAACTCACACACATTTGATTCCTGATAGTCATAACAAAATAAAACGTGTTGCTGTTGTGTAAATGCTGAATATCTTTTGGGTTTTGAGGATACCGTAAACCAAAATGTGGCCCCGTGTGGATAACTTTAGTCGATTGACTACAGCTACATCTGACAATTTGATCATAAATTTTTTAAAATAATTTTAGCATATCAATGCAGATTATAAGGAGCCCCATTCTACTGTTGTATTATATCTCTACGTGTCCCTGAAACCCACTTCCACTGAGGTACCACAATCGCTTTTTTCTGCTTTATACAGTGGCAGGCAAAGCTGGCCAGAGCTCTAGGCAACCCAGCGGGTAACCTCACCCCCCCCCCCCCGTGTGTGAATGTGGTGGGAGATGGCCAAAAGATGGATCCTACAAAGGACTTAAGTGCTTAGACTAAGGGTATGCAGAAAGAAGAGGTGCATGCGTATCACCCCCACCATTGGCCTGAGGCACGTGTCTCTTTTGCCTACACCTATTTCCGGCCCTGGCTTTATAAATTCATCAGGTTTTTTCTATTCTGTTACAAATTACATCTAATACTATCTATAGAGGTAGGCAAACTGACAGCTCTTTTATTTTAGATGGAAAGAATATAATGCAGCCTCTTATACAAGCTAACTGGATCTAGGAGTGTCCATTTAAAATACTTATGTATTTCCCTTTGGGAGTTGGAAAAACGAAGACATTCTTTCTATCAAAGCAATTTCTTGAGGAAAGCATTCAATGCATAATTGCTAAAAGGCAAATAGAAGCACTATTAAGGATAATGTACTTGAAATACAGGCCTTTATCTTGTGACTATTACATAGTTCTGTGATTGTTTGCATTTACAATTGAAGAGAAACACAATATTTTCTTCTTTATGTTTAATACCAGCTAGCTTTTATCAGGGTTAAATACTGCTGTGATGTTTCTTGTTTCATAAATGTTACTTCCTGGGTAAAATTCTACTCATATGGATAGTGCTCATATTTGCTATTATTTAGTTAGAAGGAGAAGGAAAGTTAAAAAAAAACAACCTCCCTCTTTCTCTTCACCATTACCCCCCCATCTGAAACGCTGCATTGAAAAGTGCAATGGTATTACTGTATTTGTGCACTTGCATTCCAAAATTTTTCCATAGTGTAAGCTTTTTTGTCATTGCCCCCCAAAAATAGAGATGTTAAAAATAAAGAAAGAAAATTCACCTCAAAAAGAAAAGAACTTGAAATTAGAACATAATCAAATTTTTTAAATGTATAATGAAGCAATATAATTCTTAATGAATCAGATGCAAGTTGATTGTAGGACTGGCCATACCAGGGATGACTTATTTACATAGTTGGCCAGCTTAAATATATTGAAATATATGGACAAACCATCTCTGTTTTGTTAAAAGATAAGGCATTTTTAGAGTAGCTTAAGGCACAAAATGTCTCAATGACCTAAATGTATTGATAATGGGTTGAGTGCAGAGAACCTGGTGTCTGTCTATGTGAATTGTGTGGTCACAGCCTCATTGCACCACCGCTTAATGGTATTAAAAATTAGTGGTGAGCACAACTTTCCCTTGTTTGTCATATTCTAATTTTGCAGCCTTTTGTACAGATTTCTGTGGGTTTATTAAGCATTTAATCTGCATTTGTAATTGTGGCTCCATTCCTTTTCTTTAAAGAGAAAAAGTGATTCAGTTGTACTTTTTTTAAATTGGTGACTAAACAGAATCCAATATCCAAGTCTTTTGCCAATATTGGTCATCTCATCTCCCACCATATACGCACAAAATATTGTACGAAACATCGTAAGACCAGTAAGTGCTATATGTTGTGTATCTGATTTCTACCATGAAACCGTGCCTGCTGAAAAATTTTGCTCATCACTACTAATAAAACATTTCTTTGATTATTGTAGTTTCTGTCAGAACCTAAATGTACCTGTTTGTCTAGGTGGGATGTTAACATATTAAAGATTATGGACAGCTGAACAGTGACGGTGTAGAGAAAACCCTTCATAAGTGGGAATGGCAAAGCAAAACAGAAGCAATAGAAATACATTATTGAAAATCAAAGTGTAGGAACTCTAAACAGCTTTTTGTATCAACAAAATGTATTGTGTTCTTCCCACTGAAAAGCCAAATATAAATGTAGCCTATCGAAATGTGGCTTTATTCTAGTTTTATTCACAGTTATATGCAGATGGAGCAACTTATACTCAATTTTAGAAGAAATTTGCATCACCATCATCTGTTTTGTGACATTTATTACAATGCACTTATATCAGTGTTTGCTTATTAGAACATGACTAGCATTGTCACTCAGTATTTCATTTGTGATCATGATGGATTTCATTTTAATTACTATATCTACTAAATATTGCTGTAGGAGGCAGAGGAGGTACGTCTGTCAATCATATCTGATAATGATGCAGAGACAGAATCACCACTCAGTTATGTATTCAGGCCACTGGCTGACTGGTCTTTAATGCAGTTGATAGATGCACTGTACATCTCTCCAAACTCCTCTCTGACTAATTAGCTTGTTAAGTCGAAATATGCATTCGCTAATATCACAGGAATTCATTTTATGAAAATGTGACCCTTACTTGGCTGTAATGTCCTAAATACAGATGCTCCTAGGCAGAATGTTATATTTATGTCTCTCTCTCTCAGATGATCCCTCGCAGAAGGTGGAGGAAGGGATCAGATGTAACTCTAAACAACTGCTATCAGTGGCGTAACTAGATATTACTGGGCCCCACAGCAAATTATTTTTCAGGCCCCCAAAATGTTTAGAGGTTGACTTGTTTCTCCAATATTTATTGAAATTGTATATGAATTAGGGCCTCATGGGGCCCCTATACCTCCTGGGCCCCCCTTCCTCTATAGTTACGCCCCTGACTGCTATTTAATATAATGATGGGTGCAGGAGGATCTTGAACCAGATCATTTATTTAACAAATAACACCAAGTACATCTCGGTATATTCAATGTATCTGGCACAGTGGCTTACCCTGAGTTCTTTGGGGGTTTACTCACACATCACAGGTATTGTCTCTAGGGATGCACCGAATCCACTATTTTGGATTCGGCCAAACCCCCGAATACCGAATCCATATCCTAATTTGCATATGCAAATTAGGGGTGGGAAGGGGAAAACATTTTCTATTTCCTTGTTTTGTGACAAAAAGTCACGCAATTTCCTGCTCCGCCCCCTAATTTGCATATGCAAATTAGGATTCGGTCTGCCAGACAGAAGGATTCTTCCAAATCCAATCCTGCTGAAAAAGGCCGAATCCTGTCCGAATCCAAAACCGAATACTGAATTCGGTGCATCCCTAATTGTCTCCCAGTGTTTTCCGGGCTCCCTCTAGAGTGCCTACTAACTTCATTTCCTTTACTTGGTGAGCAAGAAATACCCCACACAAAATATCCTTGGTGGAGCACAGGTGTCACTTTCTAGCTACGCTGTCTATCATAGGATCTGCTATCGATACCTTATTCAACCTTGTGCTTTTATATCATTATGAAACTCCTTGGTAACTTATAATATCCTTATATTTTACAATAGGGGGTATTTTATTCACTACATAAATAACACTGCATTTAAAGGGGAACTCCACACATACATCATTAAAAAAATATGCAGACTTTTCATGATTCTTAATGGTTTCTGACAGTTCCCTAAGCCTAGCCCCTTGCTCTCCTTCTGATCTCTCTGACTACTTTGCTGAGCTGTCTGACTACTGTTACTTTGTATCAACAGCCATCTGTCCTCTGCCTGCATCTTCCAAACCCCACAGTTCCCTGCACACATGATTTGAATAAGGAACGGAACATCACAGTGCAATGCATTTTGGTTATGTAGTTCCTGCATGCTGTCTGTAAGCTGTGGAGAAGTTAGTTGTTACAATTAGTAACATCGGTGTTTAGTCCCTCCTTCCCTGCCAGGATTTCAAATGATGCAGAAAGAAAAGAACTGTAAGGGTAGGACTTCATGGTGCGGCTGCGTTTTCATCCGACATTCAGATTAATGAAGTTGTTTCCTGCGATTTCTCCTTCAATTCCGTTTTCTGTAAAACATCCGACACGTCGCATGTGTTTAGTCGTATTGCGACGTGTCGGGTCCACGCGCACCTTAAAGTCCTACCCTTAAACAGCTGGATTTCAGCATAGAAATTGGCATTTATTCATACTTTTTGGGTTTCTGTGTTACGTGGGCCTCTTTATTAAATTCTGGTTCGGAAGCTGGAGTTCCCCTTTAAGTATATCTATATATTTATGCAAATTTCAGGAGCATGCTCAGATTGTAACACTGCTTTGAGTATTCTACCTAGAATGCCTTGTTTTAGTAAACTCCTCCACTAGAAGTATCACGAGATTTCCCTATCTTGTCCCCTGCTGGTGATGTTATTATGCAAATGAAGGACACACACTAACTTCCAGCAGAGATTTGGCTGATTTGAAAATAGCTTAGAAGGGTTGATAAGCAACAAGGAATTTCAACTGAGCATGTGCGAGATTTTAGAGCTACAGTTGGCAGGGAAGATATAGGTAGGAGGAGCCAGTGAAATCCAAGATGCCTCAGCTACAACTGCAGTGGAGATAGGGGAGATCTTGCAGAATGTATAGTGAGCTGATCATTTACATTATACAAACAATTCTAACTGTTTTAAAAATCGGATTTCTTGAACTTTCACATAGTGTATTTACTTAGAGGAAATGATTTTAGTTATGATTGGTGTTAACTATATGGCAAAAAGTAGTTTGGTATATCTTTGCAAAACCAAGGGTATTAATAGGTTGCTGGTCTTTTCTTTGTTTCTAAAGAAAAGTCCTTAACTTGGGTTTTGCTTCTATTCATATGTAACAGGCTGGTAAAATTATCCAACATCCTGAAAAATGATTGTGTACCATCATAATTATTGATAGAAATAAATATGTAATCTGAAAATTGATATTCTTCTTGCTATTTATGGGCTTAGCCAGTGTTCCTTTGTTAGTGACCTGCAGCTGATGTCACAAACTGCACCCGTTGCCACAATTATTCTATCAGGGTCAAAAAAGAGAATGCAAAGCAGTGATGTGCATTATTCAGGGCTCTAGCAATGGAAAATTTTATCAGAAGGTTGGTATTTAGAGCTAAGTTGACAGGGAGCTTTTGTTCTATAGGTCTCCGTTACCCTGTTATTATGCAATTGTTACCCATTTTGAAAGTCTTTGGTGTATTCAGCTACAATACAAACACTGCTGCCATTAATTTCCCTCTCCACATTATTCTGCCTCTGCTAAATAATGTGCCACCTTTTCATTTTCCCATCACATAGATAATTCTTTATGCTTGAATAATATGTTCTAGAAGTCCAGGTTTTGGTGGTTACAAAAAAACTAGATCACACACAGTTGAATAGTAGTATTTAAATGAAAGGACAATCCTCACAATTACTACAATGCAGGTGATATACACAACAGTGAGTGAGTGAGTGAATGAGAATGGAAGAGAGAAAAAAGAGCCTGCAGGTCAGGTGAATTGCAATGGTCACAAAGCTCTATCTTATCTCTTTTCACTATTATTTCAGCAATGTGAAAGAAAACCAGCCAACCCAATTCAATTGTAATTGTATATCACTCCTCACATTGATACCAAAGGGTTGATTTATCAATGAATGAGATCACATCAGAGAAAGCATTTTTCCAGCAGATTGAGATTTTTTTTGAGATTCTTACCGGCATTTTCTCAACAAAACCTTTTGGCATCTCAGTGGTCCCGAGATCCATTACGGCAAATGAGTATGGCATTTTAACTCAAAAGTTTCTCTTACTCCACTTATTTGAGAATTTGCAGGAATTCATGAGTTTTCTCAAGCTGCATTACCATAAAAGCCTAAAGTAATCTAGTACAAAGTGAGAAAACACTTCATCCAATACTGAAAAAACATACATCGGATGCTCTCATTTATCATATTTTAATATTGGCTTTATTGTGCATGGCCAAATCAGACAATATCCTAGTTAAGCTAATCACATAATGCACTCTAAAGCACCTTTAATATTCACCCAGCCTTTTTAACCAACAATAATTATTTGATTATTTTACTTAAGGACATAATAACTGTGAATTGTCTTCAACCCCAAGGTTTACCAAAAATTGGGTCATAAATCAAACTGGTTCTTATTGTGAGTATGATGGCCTTTCCCCATGTGTGCTACTATCAGTTGTACTACTCTTTATTACACTGTATTAACTCTTTTTTATTAAATATATGAATAACCATACCTTGCATTTTCTAAATACATGCTCTAGGTCTTAATAGATTTCAAGATTTTTACAGAATTTCAACCATAATTCAAGCAATCTGGAACTGTAAGTTTTCGGTCTGATTGAGCATTAATGGTTGTGGCTTTCAGTTTAGAAATGCTCTTTTTGATTCCTGCAGTGATTACCTGCAATGACTGAAAATATTAAAAAAATTAAAATCATTATTATGTAATAACAGCAATATAACCATCACAATCTACTACTATGTAATCTTCTATTATGTAATCATATTATGTAGTAGATATACTGAACAATATGTGGCTGCAAGACAAAAATTTACATAATACGGTAATAGCATAGCACTGTAATAACAGATTCAAAGTTTCAATCAACAGGTTTCAATCAACAGGTAGCAATTGCTGATCAGCTGGTTGAAAGCACACATCTTGTTAGTTGCTATGGGTTACAAGTCTACACGCCTATTTTCTGTTAATCTGCAAATACATTCTGAACTATATACACAATTGTAGTAACATCTTTGTAGTTCACCTTTTTAATTTGCAAATTAACTTTAAATTTTCTTAAATACAAAATATTAACTGTTGGCTCTTTGTGGTTATAAATAGCAAAATTGTTATTTACTCCCTCATGTACCTTTCCTATGGAAGTTCTGACTGCAACACTTTTAAAACATCCTTAAAACAATCTATAGCACTTTATAAGATTTTGCCTTTCCAGGTTCTTGTATCTTTTATTAAAAAAAGCTCCCTTCTAGCTCCGTCAATGCTCCAGTTCACACTTTGGATTGCAAATGATTGATATGACACTCTATATTTATTTTACTACTATAGTGGTAATATTTGCACAATCACATAAATAGCAAAGCAGCTATATGGAGAAACCTTTAGGTTTGCTTTTGTTCACTCCATTCTGTACACATTGGCTACAACTGGAGTGTACAGGCATGGGGTCCCTTATCCAGAAACCTGTTATGACCAGGAATGCCATCTCCATAGAGTCCTTTTTAATCAAATAATTCAGTTATACAAATGATTTCCTTTTACGCTGTAGTAATAAAACAGTACCTTGATGGTAACTAAGCTGCATGAATCATTATTGGTGGCAAAACAATCCTACTATTTAATGTTTCAATGATTTTTAGCAGATGCAGGTATATTAAGAGAGAGAAATTAATGAAGAATGGAAGTTAATAACACCCAAATGAATAACTGCATAATTAAACAATAAATTAGGGGACATGGTTTTCATTTCTTTCTGAAATACTAGTATTATAGACTTCATGCCATACCACTGAGTTGCATGGCAAGTCCAGAGACCACTTACATGTAAGTTTAGAGCAGACTGACAGCTAAATGTCAGAATATAAGCCCTTTCCAATTTTCTTGTGTGATTTAATATAGAGCGATATGTGTGTGTGGCTCACCCAGATAGACTATGTAATTGTCCCTCTCACTTAAATGTTGGTGTGTGTTTTTTTCTCTTAGAAACTTTACACTCATGAGATCAGGGTATTGGCACCACACTCTGAGACTGTGGAGCAATATCTGTTTAAACATGGTTCTATTCAGACACATTCTTGTATACACAGTAAGCGTAGCTCTCTGTCTAAAGTGTCAGCATAATCTCATATTGATTATGTATAAATATTATATTCCATCGTGTTTGTATATAATTAAGTGTATTTGTAGTTAAAACAAAGTATCTATTTTGCTTCTGTGTGTATTTTAGGCATATTTATTACATATACATCTTGTAGTTTTATGGCAGTTAATTATAATATGGGATAGCATGTTGCATAGGGTTGTACATTATTATGGATTTAACTCGAGATGCCTGCCCAGTTCCAAGGCCAGGCAGGCTGTATAAGTCAGTTTTGACCCATTAAAGCCAACCTTCAGCAAAATAACTCTGAAATTGGCAATCATTCTGCAGGAGAGATAGATAAGGGGATTACTGTCAAGATTCTAAGGGTGGCAACACACAAGAAGATTTAAGCTTTCAATTGGTCCCTTTAGACCAAGTTAGTCTGCACAGTTATGGGACCCACTGATATGCCTGCCTGCCTGATATCAGGCCAAAAATCGTAGAGCTTTAAAAATACCATTAGATGAGAATAGCATTGGTATGTTGATATAGTTTCGCGAAAAACTGAAAAATTCGCAAAACGCATTGAGGTCAATGGGCATTAAATTAATTTTGATGCGTGACAATTTTGATGCGAGTGACAATTTTTATACACCCAACTATTTTGTCCAAATGCATTAAAGGGACACTGTCATGGGAAAAAAATTTTTTTTTCAAAATGAATCAGTTAATAGTGTTGCTCCAGCAGAATTCTGCACTGAAATCCATTTCTCAAAAGAGCAAACAGATTTTTTTATATTCAATTTTGAAATCTGACATGGGGCTAGACATTTTGTCAATTTCCCAGCTGCCCCTGGTCATGTGACTTGTGCCTGCACTTTAGGAGAGAAATGCTTTTTGGCAGGCTGCTGTTTTTCCTTCTCAATGTAACTGAATGTGTCTCAGTGGGACATGGGTTTTTACTATTGAGTGCTGTTCTTAGATCTACCAGTCAGCTGTTATCTTGTGTTAGGGAGCTGCTATCTGGTTACCTTCCCATTGTTCTTTTGTTTGGCTGCTGGGGGGAAAAGGGAGGGGGTGATATCACTCCAACTTGCAGTACAGCAGTAAAGAGTGATTGAAGTTTATCAGAGCACAAGTCACATGACCAGGGGCAGCTGGGAAATTGACAAAATTTCTAGCCCCATGTCAGATTTCAAAATTGAATATAAAAAAATCTGTTTGCTCTTTTGAGAAATGGATTTCAGTGCAGAATTCTGCTGGGGCAGCACTATTAACTGATTCATTTTGAAAAAATGTTTTTTCCCATGACAGTATCCCTTTAAAGTCAATGGGCATCCAAATAATTTTGACGTGCGTAAATTTTTATGTGATCGGCAGTTTTGACATGCGACAATTTTTGTCACAATGAATTTTTCGCCTGCGCATTTTTGCTGCAGTTTCGAGAAACGCGGAAATTCGCCGCTAATCTATGCCTGCCGAATTTATTTGCCCATCACTACCCAATAGATGATCTGAATAACGAATGGGTTAGGGTCAGGTGCGGGACAACAACCTCGATTTGGGGTTTTATAATCCCAAAAAAATCAAGCGATTTGGGTGTCAAATCTGAAAAATTTGTATGAGTTTTTTCTCGATTTTATTGTTTTTTTTTCCCGACCTGACTTTTTCGAGTCATTTTTATGATAAATATGATAAAATCTTGGATGGCAGCTTGGTCGAACTTAGTTTAATAAAAATGAGAGCTAAATTCAAGTTTTAGTAAATAACCACCTTAGTGTGCCATGGCATTTGCCTGTCAGTGCACACACAGGGCCCAATTCACCATAAAACTGCATAATTATGCACTTTCATACTGTGTGTGTACTGACATATGGATGTAGAGGCAGCCAGTGCACACTAAAGACATATGGGTGGATAGCAGCCAACACTTTCTCCCTCAATGTATTTACACCAGAAGAGAGTACACAAAAACCTAACACAGGCCTAAATCAGCTGAAGGGAGGTAGCTGTAAGTTAAAAGTGACTTATAAAGCCAACACAACTTTGAAATTGTTCATGAGTTTTCAGATGCAAAGAAGACACCCATATGCATAAAATAAATTCAAACAAAATTTACTAACATACAATTTATTAGATACAGTATAAACATTAATGGAAGAGGAAAAATCAACGAGTACAATCCCCTTTAGGTTTGATCAAGGTTGATCTTGAAAGACATATAAAGACTATATATTTATATACAACTCATTCCTGATTTATTCTTGTCTTTCATCTTTCTTTAATGCCAAGATTATTGGGTTAAATGACAGCTGCAAGTTCATTTCATTTTTCATCATACAGAAAATCAAACTAAAACCTAGAAATGAAAAATAAAAAAGTGATATTCCTGCCACTCTCTATATATTCAGCGGAACTGACAGATGAGCAACATGGTATATCTAGCGACTTGAAAGCAGCTGTCAATAGCATGCATGCAAATCTGACAGCATCACCAGGAAACTAATAGAACCAGGTGACAAGAAATCTGTTCATATTGGTAGTAGACAGATGAGGTTATCAGAAAATTAAGGAAAATGGGAAGATAGGAATGTGGTATATTAAACTAAATAACAAGTGTCTAGACTATCTACTGCATAAGGCTCTAACAGGCTCACAGCTATATAATTATTGATATCGCCAAACAAAACTGTATATAATGTGATACCTTTACCATTACCAAATCAAAAACTACTAAATTAACTCTAGTAATGTCAGTTTATTTTAAAGGACTACTGTATACATATACACGACATATTATCATTCGCAAATATATATCTTGTAATTAGTCTATGGGTTCATCATTCTAATGTTTAGTAGATGACACCATCTACTGGAAGAAAATGAAATTCTAATCTAAAAATATGCACATGTAAAACATTGCAAAAAAATTTGAAAAATTATTTTGTACCAAGAGATGTATGTGGGATGAAATAAGAGAGGAACTGCAGAACACAGACAAGGTTTAGCCATAGAAACAAAACAGTAGATTCTGCATAAATCACTTTAATACATGCGTGCTGTCATGTACATTCTTTCCTAGGTTCTACTAATAACGTTTATTTTACTTTGATTTGGCTTTAGATTGAGGCATACCAATATGGCTCCCAGTTATGGATGTGGTTCTAGCCTCAATACATATGTTGTTCTTAATTGATTGTTTGATACTGATTGGTTAATTGGTGAATTGGAAGTGTTATGTGATTGGTGTACTGATGTTTAAATACTGTGTTTTGAACTGTGTACAGTTAGGCTATGACTAAGGGGCCCATTCACTAAGCTCCAGTGAAGGATTCGAATGAAAAAAATTTGAATTTCGAAGTATTTTTTGGGTACTTCGACCATCGAATTGGTTAAATTCGTTCGAATACGAACGAAATCGAACGAATCGAACGAAAAATCGTTCGACTATTCGACCATTCGATAGTCAAAGTACTTTCCCTTTAAAAAAAACTTCGACCCCCTACTTCGGCAGATAAAACCTACCGAAGTCAATGTTAGCCTATGGGGAAGGTCCCCATAGGTTTGCTAACCTTTTTTTGATCGAAGGATTTTCCTTCGATCGAACGATTAAAATCCTTCGAATCGTTCGATTAGAAGGATTTAATCGTTCGATCGAACGAAAAATCCTTCGATCGATCGAACGAACGTTTAGCGCTAAATCCTTCGACTTCGATATTCGAAGTCGAAGGATTTCAATTCGAGGGTCGAATTTCGAAGTATTTTTAACTTCGAAATTCGACCCTTAATGAATCTGCCCCTAAGTGTTGTTAACACAAAACGCATAAGGCTGTAATTGACATAATAAATAATTTTACCTATATCTACTGCCTGGTGGAAGATTGCCTTTATTTGAGTGCTTGCTCTTCAAAGAATTTTGTTGTCATGTAAACATCAGTGTGGGATATACCAAAGAGCCCACTGCAAACCTACAGTCTATAGCACTGGCATTAGGTTCTTTTCAGACACAGATTAAGGCTTATGTGAATCAGACATTCTTAGAAGTCCTGTTTATCTCCAATAATATTCATATCTAATCCTAAACTGCAATTGTTAATAAATCTGTTCACAAATGTTGGTCATTAAAGGATTGATCAAATTCATGGACAAGATTCAATTTGAGATGCAATTCAACTCCTCTCACGGTTTATCATGTGAAAACTATATTGAAGTCTATGGATAAGAAACTGGAACTGAATTAGGAGAAAAGTTTTTATCTCCTTGAATTGAATCTCGTCCATGAGTTTTCACGTGATAAACCATGAGATAACTTTTTCTCACTGAACTGAATCTGGCCCATTGTATGAAACACTTATAATGAACAGCTAATTAGTAATCAGAAGAGACCATGGGGCAGAAGTGCATGGAGGGGTACAAAAGTGCGCCCCTTAGTACTCATACAAATTAAAAAGGGTTTTTTGTCTTCCTCTGGATTAACTAGCAGTTAGGCAGGTTATCTATAGACCAAAAAGGTTGAACTTTATGTGTCTTTTTCAACCTTTTACTATGTTTCTGTGTATGTATGTACCACTTTTTATCATTGTTTAATACAGAAACCTCATCATTATGAATTTGTGATGTTTTGCGCTCATATATTTTTTTACTACTGGGGCAGACAGATGGTTCTTATATGCTTAAAGTCAAATGAGCTGGCAATTTGAAAAATAATCCTTATGTTGCTCTCACAGAAAAATGTATTAGTATTGATTTGGAAACGTAACGTGCTTAATGATTCGGCTACAGCAGTGCATATGTGATATAAAAGGAGGATTATTGGAGCTGGCTATGCTTCTGCTTTTCTATCAGAGATTCAATCTTGATTTAATCCTTAATATTCTTTTTTTTTTTTAATCCTTTGTCAGGTTGGAAAGATCAGAAAGATTGCTGCCCGTAAAAGAGAATATCACGTCTTATTCATGGTGATTACCACAGTGATCTGTTACTTGCTGTGCTGGTTGCCATATGGAGTGGTCGCCTTGCTTGCTACATTTGGAAGGCCAGGGGTAATATCTCCTGTTGCCAGTGTCATCCCATCAATTCTGGCCAAGAGCAGTACTGTTTTCAATCCCATTATTTATATACTTATGAACAAGCAGGTGAGTAGTGATAACCACTTTTTTCCCTAAACACAAAATATACTAATGTATTCCTTAGGGCATATCTATTAAAAGAAAATTAGATTTTGCAGAAACCTAGAAAGGAAGTGATGTGAAATCCCTTAAATATGTATTTATCAAAAAAGTGGAAGTAGAGCACCATGGTGAAATTCTACCATTGCAATTTTAGGGGGTGAATGCTTACTTTCAACATTTCTTAAATTATCGGATTTTAAGTGTTTGATAAACATGACCTTAAAAATCCCATAGTATGAAAAGTTGTATATATGTATGTTTATATACACACAGTATGTACTCAATTGCACAAGTGGGTCAAAACAAGTTACAGTTTGCATAGCTGGTACAAGTATGAGACCTGTTATCCAGAATGCTTGGGACCAAGGGTTTTCCAAATAACTGATCTTTCCTTGATTTGGACCTTCACACCTTAAGTCTACTAGAAATTCATGTAAACATTAAATAAACCCAATAGGCTGGTTTTGCTTCCAATAAGGATTAATTATATCTTAGTTTGGTTCAAGTACAAGGTTCTGTTTTATTATTACAGAGAAAAAGGTAATCATTTTTAAAAATTTGGAATATTTGGATAAAAATGGAGTCTATGGGCGATGGGCTTTCCGTAATTTGGAGCTTTCTGGATACCGAAAATACTTAGAGGGTTATTTATCAAAGGTCAAGTTTGTGAGGATTGTGAGTTTTTTTTATACCTCTTATTTATGAAAAGACTCGAAACAGTAAATTCAGGGGGAAAAACCCGAATACTCTAATTGATCTAGTTTTTGGCAGAAAACATTGTGAAGGCTACAGATATTTTCAAATGGTTCAAGGGACCTGTGCCATTGACTTCTACATGATCTCGACAGGTTTTAGCTGAAGTATGTTTAGATTCCAGCTATTTCCAGTTTCGGAGTATAATAAATCTTGAAAAATGCAAGTTTTTTTAAAAAAAAAAAACAAAATTCAAGTTTTTACTGACAACTACCTTCAATAACTCAAATTTTTTGGGAATAAAACAACTCTTCTATGACAACGGCCCCAGCCAGTATCATAGTCCCCCTCCCCAACCCATCTTGTACAGCAACGGACTGGGCCCAGGAGGGGCAGCGCAAACAGCTTAGGAGGGGGCTATTCACAGGTGAGGGGGCTGACGCTCCCAAGTTATGCCACTTGCCCCAGAGACAGTTGCAGCCAGGGCTGTAGACAGAAGACACAAACATTATTCAGGTGTAGGCAGTGTTGTCCCAAACACGTGTCTGTATATATATATAGCTGCTTAATCCCACAGAATTTAGTTTCATTCCTCAGTAGAGCAAGATACATGACCTTAAGGGGCACATTTACAAAGCTCGAGTGAAGGATTCGAATTAAAAAAACTTCGAATTTCGAAGTGTTTTTTGGGCTACTTCGACCATCGAATGGGCTACTTCGACCTTCGACTACTACTTCGACTTCGAATCGAACGATTCGAACTAAAAATCGTTCGACTATTCGACCATTCGATAGTCGAAGTACTGTCTCTTTAAGAAAAACTTCGACCCCCTACTTCGGCAGCTAAAAGCTACTGAAGTCAATGTTAGCCTATGGGGAAGGTCCCCATAGGCTTGCCTGAGATTTTTTGATCGAAGGATATTCCTTCGATCGTTGTATTAAAATCCTTCGAATCGTTCGATTCAAAGGATTTAATCGTTCGATCGAACGAATAATCCTTCGATCGAACGAATAATCCTTCGATCGTTCGATCGCAGGATTTGCGCTAAATCGTTCGACTTCGATATTCGAAGTTGAACGATTTTAGTTCCTAGTCGAATATCGAGGGTTAATTAACCCTCGATATTTGACCCTTCATACATCTGCCCCCTAGTGTGTATATTATTATACATATATACATATATATATCGTGACCTTCAGGTAGAAAATCATAGCCACGGCACAGGACAACTAAACCCTATATATGAATATGGCTAAAAATTCCATCATTTATATAATGACCTCATTGCACCAGGCAAAATTTCAGCATCTCAATAGCAGCAATGACAGTGGCGGAACTACCGGGGGAGCAGGGGGTGCGAGCGGGCCAGGGCCCTCACCCCCTCAGGGCCGCCCGGCAGTCTGTGCGCCACTGACAAATGCGGCTGTTTGGACGGGGCGGGGCTGCGCGTCACGCACCAGGGCCCGCCCCCCCTCTAGGATCGCTACTGAGCAATGATCAAGGACTTCAAACTTGTCACAGGGAGTCACCATCTTGGAAAGTGTCTGTGACACTCACATGCTCAGTGGGCTCTGAACAGCTGTTGAGAAACTAAGCTTAGGGGTAGTCACAAATTATCAAGCAGAAAATTAGATTGGTCTGTAATATAAGCTGATGCTACAGGGCTGATTATTAAATTATGATGCTAATTGCACTGATTTCTGTGCTGCCATGTAGTTATTATCTGTATTAATTGCTAATCAGCCTTATATTGTGACATTTATATTATGTGTACTGTATATTGTGAGTGGGTCCCTAAGTTCAGTAAGTGACAGCAGCACAGAGCATGTGCAGTGAATCAGCAGGAAAGAAGATGTTGAGCTACTGGGGCATCTTTGGAGACACAGATCTTCTCTACTAAAGGGCTGTGGTTGCCTTGGGCTGGTACATAATCTTGAAACAAAATGTACAACATTTCTAGCCTACTTCTTTAGATAAGCTTTAGTTCTCCTTTAACACCCTAATTGGGATTCACACAAAACGTACGTTTCCAGCCCTCACCAGCATGGATGTACAAAAATCCCAGAATCCTCTCTGGGGCTCACTCTAGACACTCTTGTCTACTGGGAGGGGTTTCTCTCTTCCTCTCTCCAGTCCTTTTGGAGCTTTCTACAACACTTTAACTCAGTGGTGAAACACACTCACTTTTTCAGCTTCTTTCACCAACACCTCTCTCCTGCACATGGAGGTTTCCACTGGCCACTCACCCGCCTCTATTCAAGGAGGTCTCTGGGGGAAAGCTCTGAAGTGTAGCTCACACCTCCTTTTAACTACAGGTCATCTGCAGCCTAATCACTTAGCTACCTTTATCTGGACAGCTGCAAAACACCTAATGGAGCAAGGAATGGAAGCCCACCCTGCTCTCCTCCATTCACTCCAGGGACCCATTATCCAGCTTTTCTGAAGCCGGTACACACCTTCAGCAATGTTTGCTGCAGAAAAACACATATTTTCCCTGTAGTTTTCATTTCACCAGCCTAATGCTAGTGAAATACACACAATATCATGATATATATGTATATATATATATATATATATATATATATATATATATATATATATATATATATACATACACACATATATAGCTAAAAACTAATAAGGTAAGGGCGCCATCATGTGGATATAATTATTATTGCTCCTTTCACTGAACCTTCATCTAAACATATACTGTAATAGAAACAAGTGAATTCCATAGTGGGTTATTACTGATATATCTATTCAAAGCCCAATACAATCTTTTGGTTAATTTTATAGTTTTGTATTTTTGATGGTACCATGGTAGTGTTAACTCACATGCTTTACCAAAAAGTAGGGCTGCACCAACTTCCTTTTTCTTTAATTGACTGGACCCCAGATTTTTCAGGAAGAAGCAAATTAGGGTTCAAATTCACTTCTGGAAAGGGGAAAAGAAAGGTAAAAGAATTTTGATCACTTTAATCACATGACCTAAAGTTACATGATTTTAAGGTTTCAAGTTTGGTTCAGCCGGGGTCTTGGATTCAGGCCAATTCCCAAACCAAATCCAGGATTTGGAGAATCCCTAACCCAAAGGAGTAAGAAACTTGATGCATATATAGATGCGCCAGATGCTTCAATCATTCCATCCAAATCTAAATTCTTATGTGTTGTGTTGATTGAAACAACATGATTTGCTAAATGTCTTGCAATACACTGAAAATCTCCTGTGTAGAGATGCAAACCCTGACATATTCAAACATATGATGCATTTATATGATGACATCACATCAGTGATAACATCAGTGATTGCAAATCACTGTGTGCCATAAGCCTCCTTGCTCATAGTAGCATCCCATCTTATTTTCTGCAAACTCACAGCACATACATTGGGCTGCTATCAGTTATCTAAGATCAGGAACCAACTCACAATTTACTGTGTATATATTTATATATAATATAAAGGTCACATGGCAGTTCAAAAACCAGTGCATTCTGCATAAGAGCTAAATGACCCCTAAGCTGACAAGCTTCTGTGGACAACTTTGAAGGCCTGGATGTGTGTGTGCAAAAAAACAAGTTAATTCCCTCTTGTATGTTTTCAAAAGAGCAAACAAATTTTTTTATATTCAATTTTGAAATCTGACATGGGGCTAGACATTTTGTCAATTTCCCAGCCAGAGCCGGGCCAACCCTGCCAGGCGCCCTAGGCAACCTGGCGGGCCACGGCACCGGCTCAGTGCGCGTGAAACTGCGCATGCGCGAAACGGCGCTCTAGCACGCATGCGCAAAACGGCACTCCAGCGTGCATGCGCGCATGAGCAGAAGCGCATTTTCCGGAAGATTACACTCACCAGCCTGCGAGAGACGGGTCCGGACACGGGGTAGGCGACAGAGCAGGTACGTGCCTGGTGCCCCCCCAGCCTTGCGCCCTAGGCACGTGCCTACTCTGCCTACCCCTAGTTCCGGCCCTGTTCCCAGCTGCCCCAAGTCATGTGACTTGTACTTTGATAAACTTTTAATCACTCTTTACTGCTGTACTGCAAGTTGTAGTTATATCACCCTCTCCCTTTCCCCCTCCAGCAGCCTTACAACAGAACAATGGGAAGGTAACCAGATAGCAGCTCCCTAACACAAGATAACAGCTCCCTGGTAGATCTAAAAACTACACTCAATAGTAAAACCAAGTTCCACTGAGACTGATTCAGTAGGAGAAATAACAGCCTGACAGAAAGTAGTTCCATCCTAAAGTGCAGGCACAAGTCACTTGACTGGGGGCAGCTGTGAAACTGACAATATGTCTAGCCCCATGTCAGATTTCAAAATTGAATATAAAAAAATCTGTTTGCTCTTTTGAGAATTGGATTTCAGTGCAAAAGTCTGCTGGAGTAGCACTATTAACTGATTGTGTTTTGAAAAAAACATGTTTTCCCAAGAAAGTATCCCTTTAAAGACATTTTAGACATTAAAGTATCAAATAAATTCCCAGCACACTCAGTAAAAATGGACAATTATTTTATTTACATGAAATACATTGTGCATACGTAAAAATGTACAAAATCAAAATAGAAAAGTGTTAATATTTGTGTACAAACACTGCTCAAAAATGGCTATCTAGTCAAAATGTAAAGATTTTATCAGATGGACATTAGGCGTGGAAGTAAAAAGAAAAAAAATACCAAAAAATTGAAACCATAGTAGAAAAGGAAATAGTCTGGCTTCAGATTGCAATATAACATATCAAGAGTCCATTGAGACGGTCAGCTGTAATGCTGCATGATGGCCTGGCAGGAGACAAGTCAATACTGTATAATTATGGAAATCTTAATACAAAAATGGTATATGCAGAGCTGCTCCAAGCACAAATTTATTTGAAAGAGCCACCATGTTCACAATGTTTTATTTCTTCATTTTCTTGTTTGTCACGTTGAAATATTAAGGTGCACGTTAATAAGGCGGAGTAAAAAGCAGAACGCCACCATGTGAAAAGCAGAATGTTAATCATACAGAGAAGTGATAGGAGAGACTAAATAAGGGGCAGATTTATCAAAGTGTCAAATGAGAGCTCACCACAAAAAAACTCACACACTTTTGATTCATTCCTATGGGATTTTTAGAAGCATGTTTATCAACCTGTGAACCCTAACTTTCACCCATTTGTGGTGAGCTCTAATTTCACATTTTGATAACCCTCCCAATGTAGATGTCATATACTCTGGGCTTACATACCAACCCAAAGCCAGCACGGGCTGTGGGAACCAGTTTAGTTAGTAAACCCCTGAAAAATACTCAAGTGTGTGATGCTATGTTATATTTATACTGACTTAAACAGCTTTGCTTTCATTTAATCCACCAAACTTTAGTTAGTCCAGTGAACTGCAAAATGTCATAAATATAGGAGCATTTCTGGCACCAGTGTAAATAGGTTCAGTGGAACAGGTACAGGTATGGGACCAGTTATCCAGTATGCTCAGATAAGGGATCTTTTTGTAATCTGTATCCCCATACCATACGTCTACTAAAAAATCTATTAAACATTAAATAAACCCAATAGGATTATTTTGCCTCTAATAAGGATTAATTATATCTTAGTACAGGTATGGGACCTGTTATCCAGAATGCTCGGGACCTGGGGTTTTCCGGATAACAGATCTTTCTGTAATTTGGGTCTTCATGCCTTATGTCTACTAGAAATTAATTTAAACATTAAATAAACCCAATAGGCTGGTTTTGCTTCCAATAAGGATTAATTATATCTTAGTTGGGATCAAGTACAAGCTATTGTTTTATTATTACAGAGAAAAAGGAAATCATTTTTAAAATTTTGAATTATTTGGATAAAATGGAGTCTATGGGAGACAGCCATTCCGTAATTCGGAGCTTTCTGGATATCGGGTTTCCGGATAAGGGATCCTATACCTGTATGTATCACAATTTTATTATTACCGATAAAAAGGAAATAACAATTTTGAATGGGATACGGCCTTGCTGTAATTCAGAGCTTTCTGGATAACGGGTTTCCACATAACTGATCCTATACCTGTACCATGAATCTGTGCCAGTGTAATGCATGAAATCTCTTGCACTATACAGAAGGGTACATAGGGTATAACAGCCATTGTTCAGGGCATTCGTATGCTCATATCATTAGATACATATGAAAACCTTTTCACTTAATGAATTCGATCATTCACTGGAAGTTCAGGACCAAATATCAATAAAGGTTTCCATTCATCCAAACCATGATCCACAGTATCCAGTAGTAACAAGTCTATTGCAATTAGATTTTCTTGAAAACGTTTCACCACTCATCCAAGTGGCTTCTCTAGTTCCACTGAGTAATAGGGAATTCTCCAGCATTGTAAAGCCTCAATGATCATATAGTCACCAACATCCAATCACAATGTTTTCACGGAACTTATTCAGGGGGGTCAATTCTTTGAGTTACAGATAACACCTACCTGAATAAGTTTAATTGTGTTTAAACTTTGGTGACTGTATTATACTTACATCTCTAGGTTTAAAATGCCTGGGAATTCCCTACCACTCAGTTGAACTGAAGAAGCCCATTGGATGAGTGGCTTTCAAAAATACTCATAGTCCAGCTTTAGACTTATCTCCGCTAGATACTACTAAATATAAAAGAGCAATGGTTGAAAACAGGTATGGAATCTCTTATCCTGAAACCTGTTATTCAGAAAGCTCCGCATCACAAGAAGCCCATCTTTCATAGAGTTTATTTTAAGCAAATAATTCTAATTTTTAAAGGGCAAGTCAAATCCAAAATTAAAATTCTAATTCTAATCCTAATTCTAAGCAACTTTCCAATGTAGGTGTATTAAAAATTGTCAGTGCCTTTAAAGATATTTGTAAAAACAATTGCTTTTAATTAACTCCTGGCTGTTACTTTTGAAACAGTGTTGCGAAAGTCTTAGTTCCCAAAGACAGGTTAATCAACTGCCTTGTCCTACATTGTATCTGAGAACAGAGAATAAAAATGGACACACACTGCTTTCCGTCGCAATATATATATATATATATATACATATATATATATATATATATACATATATATATATATATATATATATATATATATATATATATAAATATATATATAAACTAATAACTTAAAAACCACCATAGAATGTGTAATGAATGTATATTGGAAAGTTGATTAGAATTATCTTTTATTTTTGGGGTAAACATTGATTTCCTTTTTATCTGTAATAAAACAGTACATTGTACTCAATGGTAACTAAGCTGCATGAATTCATACTGGTAGGAAAATAATCCTACTGGGTTTATATATACTACATATATATATAACATTATTATATATATACATTCCATATTGACAGTTTGGCTTTTAGAATTCTGATTTTCTGATCCAGTTCTATTTCTTTGTGAGGCCTTACACCTCAGTGAATCTTATTATAATTTAAGTTTAAATGATAAAACTCATTCTAAACCAAGATGAGTCAATGAACTCTTTATTGGGTATACTGGTGTTGCACAGAGTTGTAACTGCTGATAACAGGAAGCAAGTGGAGACATTTTTGTGAGTACTAAGAATTAGCAATTCTACCAGCCTGGATGTACAGGAACAGTGTTCTTAGGTATCATGCAATTAGCTTTCCATTCTTTCAAACCTGCACTACTGCACTCATGAAATGGCAGAATATCATTTATTTTCCAGGTCCGTATTTGTGAGCAAAATAATTGCTGCAGCAGGGACCTGGAAAATGCAAAAATAACTGTTCCTCAACCCCAGCCCCACAGTGTCAGTTGCAGGAGAGATGCCCCCATCAATGGAATGTTTGCCTGGCCCACTTCTAATGAAAATACTTACCATGCAGTACAGTATGTCCAGCTTATCCTACACCATGGTTCTTTATTGCAATTGAGTGCAGCACATTATTTCTTTCCTGTTCCTGTGGGTTTTGTGTGACTTTTTCATTCTGTCAGGTCCTGTACTTGATTTGAATTTAGTATAATTTCCTCAAATCCTTCAGAAACTGTCTCTACTTGAATGGTGGCATGCTAGGTAGCAGTTTGCTAATTTTCAAAAACATTTAAGTATTAATGCTTGGTGCATGTAAAGAGCAGAGAAGATAGCATAGATTCCTGAGATGATAGAAATCTATTAATATCTGTAAACAAAAAATGTGGTTATATGTACGAGTTTTTTAATACAAATATTCCGCTTAAAGAAATGGTAACATAAGACAATGAGGCAGAGACATGCTGGGGAGTTAGTGTATATGAAGCTCAGAGCTTGGAGCAATAAATACCACATTACAAAGGGTCAGGCCCCAAATGTATAGCTGAAGAATAAAGGCCCCTACTTGCAATCTATCAGCAGTGAGACGACAACCCAATAATTGTGATATTTTTGTTTTAAAATGCCTTTGTTTTCATCCTATAGGGCATTCATAGCCAACACAATAGACCAGGTGCCAATTTTGTTTAAGATATGAATAAATATGTGCCCAGCTCTTGAATCCAAAATGGTAAAATAATTTTAATTCAATTGGACCATTTCATTGTTTGGTTCTGCTGATCCTTTAAACTAGCCCTTCAGATCATCCTGTAGCATATCTATAGGGTGAAGTGAGAGGTAGTGTTAATAAATTTAAGATGGTCTAAAAAGAATTAAAAAAAACTTTTAGGGTACACAGGAGGCTTCACAGATTAGCTGGGAAAATACATTCATTAGACAGCAGCAACATATTACTGCTACTGTTTGGTAGAAATGTTTACTGCCGGTTCTTGAATGGACCTTTGCACCCATATTTGCACCCAGTTCTACAGCAGCTCATACAGCCAGAGCACAGTGCTTCCTTTCGACAACATGCTTAAAATATGATTTAATTGATGGAGAAAAGGTGGGGAAACTAGGACTTTTTAAAATGTACTTTTTTATGCCACTTCTCTACAGTGACTAACAAACCTGATCTACCTAGCAGTTACATAAAATGTATGTACAAATGACTAGTACTGTGAAAAAAACTTGGTCAGGTGGTCATCTGAACAATAACTACAGTAGGTCACATGGGCATCTGCTGAGTTACTCTAGGCTTGCTATAACGTATACTACCAATACAAATGAGAACTGTTTCCTAATAATAGTTTAACAAAATGGCACATTATAAACCAACCAAAGAATTCCTTTCTGATCCACAATAGAATATTGACTTCTGCCTAAATAACACCAACTTGCATCAACCATCAGCTAAGCTTTGCTTTACTCATCGCAAAGCAATTATATATACGTCCATGGCTCGGTTAGACATTTAGATGTCCACCAATCAGTTTAAAGACCAATTACGTTGGGTCTCAGTAATTCTTTTTTCAAGTATTTTAGTTGACATTTCAACAGTAGCAAATTATTGCACATGATTTTTTTAATAACAATGCACCCCACCCCCCATCTTATGTAATGTGATCCTTTATTGGGCAATGTATAGAGCTGAATCCTGGTAATATTACTTTCCCTTTTCTCAGAAGATTGTCTTCTGTCCCTTGATTAATCTTTTGGACGAGCATTTTTTCATACAGTAACGGGTGGTAGGCTCCCAGGGTACAAGCTGCATCATAGTATTGTTCATGATAGTGACACAGGTCTGTTTGCCTGTAGGAAGGAATATATTCATACACGTGCACCGTCTGGCACATGGACATCATGATGAGGATACCTAAAGAAACACAGAAAGGCAAAATAAAACATAGCATATTTATTTTGGTTGCAAGTTACACTGTAATTCTAATGTGAAAATAAAAGCCATAATTATCCTGTAGATTATATAGTGAATAAAGTACCCCCTTTTGTAAATTATAAGGATATTATAAGTTACCGAGGAGTAACTCAGAGGTATCCTCTAATATCCTCATATTCTGCAACTGGGGGTACTTTATTTATTATAATACACACATACACAAGTTTCAGTGAGTTGTGTGAGAGAAATGACATCAGAATTCAGCGTTTATAACTGATGACATCAGAACTCACCGTTTATAAGGATATAATTTACAAGATATTCATGGCTTTTGTGTATTATATCTAAACGGTGCTTAGTGATGCTATCTGTTATATTCGGAGCTTGGTGATGTCATTTCGGTCAAATGACTCACTGAAACTTGAGTATTATAATAAATAAAATAACCCCTGGTGAAGTGTTGCCAGCGAAAATTCATCAGCGCGAGCCGACTCTGGCGATAAAAAGGTAATATGGTGCAAAATATACACTTTGGAGCAAATTTACTAAAGAGCGAAGTGGCCATCGCTAGCAAAAATTCGCCAAAACAACACTTTGCATGGACATTGCCAACTTACTAAAAGGAGAATTTTCACACCCTTTTGCCAGACTAATTTTCATTCAGGCGAATGGTCTTTACTCCGCAAATTCATCAAAGTGCGAATTTTCCACTATGTTTCCCTTTTTGCCAGAGTCTGCTTCACCAGGTTATACCTTGCAAACTGATAAGATGAAGCTACATCCTCCACAATCTTATGTCAGTGACATCATATCCTGTATGCCGAAAAGTCATAAAAAAAAAGAAAAAATGCTGGCGTTTTTTCATATTTTAAAGTGGGATTATGTTGAAAAGTTTTAACTGTCATTTTTTATAACCATTTGAAGGTCAAGCCATATTTGTTTTTAGGTGGGCTCATGTCTAGGACATTAGATGATCTCTTTTGTCTTTATGTTGCTTCCTTGGACATTTTTAATAATAAGTGGCCACTTCAAGCAATTTCACCAACATTACTAATAATGAGATATATATGACCTATATGTACAAGTCCTATTAAAATTGACCTTAGTGAAAGTGTGTTAACCAAGTTTTGTTAGGCAGTAAGTAAAGCTAGTGAAAGTTCACTATGAATTTTCACTGGTGAAGCATCGGCAGCAAAAATTCGTTAGCGCAAACTTTCACAAGCTTTCATTTCTGCCTAGCGAAACTACGTTAACACACTTTTGCTAAGGTCAATTTGAATAGGGCGGGTTCATATAGGTCATATATATCTCTTTATTAGTTTGTCTGGCGAGACGTAACTTTGCATTTTGATGAATAAGCACTTGCGCTGCAAATTAATGTCTGACAAAAATTCACACCTAAGTAAATCTGCCCTTTGATTCATTTGCGGAGTAACGATCGCTCGCCTAAGCAAAAATTTGCCTGGTGAAAAGGTGCAAAACTTTGTTAGAGCTGTCCTCTACGCCTTTTAGTAAATTTGCCCCATAGACTTGCTAAATTCTGCTTTACTTGTGAAAGCCACAGAAATAGTAACAGATTTAGAGTGAGCGATAAAATGTATTACATCCATAATGCAACTTATTTTTCTTTTTTCCTTCTAGTTCTACAAATGCTTTCTAACACTTTTCCATTGTCATCCTACATCATCAATGGATGAGAAATCTATGTGTCAGTCGAATTATACCGTCATCCAGATGAACCAAAAACTTAACAATACAGTGGCAATCCCTGGACAGACTCAGATACCTGATAGTGGAAGTATAGACAAGATGCCTTGCATTCATAGACAAGACAACGATCCATCTGATCAAATGCTTAAAGCTACAACGGACCATTTCATTTCATGAACGTGGTATATTATTGGAATTTTTGGTCAGTCTTCATAGCAGTACCAGATAAAAGAGGAGGCAGTTTCTTGAAATATAGAGATATTTTGCCTTTAAGATGTTGAAGGCAGTGGCAATACAAGGTTCGTTCATTCCATGGTGTATGTAGAAGGATCACTATGTGAAATTGCACCCCAGTATCTCAGGACACTTTCTGAGGAACACAAGCTTTCTCCTTGTAGACTGTAAACCCATGTATGTGTTTTGCAAGATCTTGTGTTTTTATATCAGGAGTGTCTGAAGCAGCAATTTAATGCACAGTGTTGTAGTTTTCTAACTATGTAAACCACATTAAGGCACTGGATAAATGTCAGTCACATGCTGCCGTTTTTCTAATGTAAAGTAAAGGAGAAGAAATATTAGAGACCTGCCTGTATCTACCCATTCCTAAAGTGTGTGTGTATTTGGGACTGAATAATAACACATGCTTGAAAATAATAACTAGGAGAGGTGGCAAAATACTTTGCAGATACTACAGAGTTCTACAATAAAATAAACGTATTACATGCAACACAATCCTATGTGCCTGTTGTAGCAAAATGGAAACAAAACACAACATCTGACCAAGATAAAGCAACACATTTGCTATGAGGGCATCTTGTGCTAATCATCTACACATTCCAGCCATTTGCCAGTTATCAAACCTATACCAAATTTATAGAACCAAATCAAAATAACAAAATATAAGTAAAAATAAGTGTACCAGCACATAACTGGCATAAAGTTTGTGCTCAAAAAATTTCCTACAATGTGTTTGGCTAATGATAAAACCCATGTGCTAAACTTGCTGGGAAATGACACATGAAAAATATGTGACAATTCTTAGGCTTTTTTTTTCCTGGGATAAAATGCTGATAAACTATTACACAATCCTCATAGTCAGCTGCATTCTACTTGGTTCAAAGTATCCCATCCATATTTTAGAACAATTCTGTCCCACATTCTTACCTAAGACAATCGTACAGCTATTCTTCTATTCTGTTTGATCAACAAGGCTTCTATTAAAATACAACATGCCACTATGCTGGACTGTACAGCCCTATTTACTCACAATGTATCACTGGATCACTATCCTATATTTTAACACAGGACTTGGGAAGGGAATGCAATCATCATGTCTACCATTGACTTTGAATTAGTATACCCAGGCATTGTACAGTATGAGAACACTCCTATTCTGATTTCTAGGGATGCACCGATTCCACATTTTTGGATTCGGCCAAACCCCCAAATCCTTTGTGAAAGATTCGGCCGAATACCAAACCGAATCCAATCCCTAATTTGCATATGCAAATTAGGGCTAGGAAGGGAAAAACATTTTCTACTTTCTTGTTTTCTGACAAAAAGTCACGCAATTTCCCTCCCTGCCCATAATTTGCATATGCAAATTAGGATTCGGTTCGGCCAGGCAGAAGGATTCGGCCGAATCCGAATCCTGTTGAAAAAGGCCAAATCCTTGAACTGAGTTTTTAAAGAAACATCTAACCAGTTTGAACAAGTGGAAACCTGCTTGGAAGAATGTTCCAGATGACCACAGAACAGTGTGCACAACTGGGGCAGAGGAGTGGAGAGATGTACCATGTTCTATTAATGCCGCAAAATCTGAAAGTGTGAGGATAAATTATTTATGAAAATGGCATTTGTTTTTTTTTTTTAAAGATTATGTTATAACATAAAACAATGTCATGTTACTGTAAATAAATTATTTTGAGTTTATTTCTACTATTCCAGAGAAACCACAATTGTTCTTTTTTTAAATCATGCCCGAATCCAGAATTTGTGTATATTTGAAAAAAATCAACACAAGAAAACGTGAGTGAAGAACAAGAGCTGACAACTTTTGAAAGTCAATGTATATAACAAATACAAACAAACACAGTGGATAAAATATAATTATTGTATTTTATGTTACTTGTCTATATATTTTGAAAAAAAAAACCTGCATTTGAAAAGTATGCTCCTACTGTAATTCTGTCTCATTTCACAGTCCTTTCAACGGTTTCCAGCATTTTTATTACAAATAGTTTTACTGTGGTTAATTTATCCAACAATTTAGAAAGTATGACTTCTGTTTTGTGCTGTCACAAAGAATTTAATGTAGTGCATAAAGCATATTGTGTGTTTTGTTTGGTCACACATAATGGATGGGATACTGTATTACTGTCCCTGTATGTATTGTAATATTGATATTGATTATGTTACTTAGATATGTTAATATTTTGGAGACTGTGGACTAAGACATAAAACGACTTGTCTACCATCTTAACATTTAAAGGAAAGAAATCAAAGTATGATAGGATTGTACTTAATGAACGTTTCCACAACCCCATTAAATCATGTTAACCCCATTAAACTATCATATTTTTAGTTTTAACTTGAACTTGACTGCAAATACTCACATAATATGGCACATATGCTACGCATTTTTAAAATAAAATATCCTTTTATGGAAAAACACATAGGAAAGACTTTACATTCGTGACGGGCAAAAAGTGTGTGAAAATGATGCCCGTAGACTCCAATGGGTGGGAAAAAAATGTGTCACTCATCAAAAAAGTTTTTGTCGCTCATAGGCTTCAAAGTATTTCAGCAAATTTTCACCATTTCATGAATTGGTCAGGGCCCCCCTACAAGCTAAAAAAAAATCATTGGTGGTCAGGGTCCCCCTTTAAGTTGAAAGAAAAAACATTGGCACCAGGGCCCCCCATAAAAGTTTTTAATAAACATTGGTAGTCAGGGCCCCCTTACAAGTTAAAAAAAAAATCATGGCTTTGGGACTTCAACTTCGTGGCTTCGGGTCTTTTTGCAGCTTCGGCTCAGTTCGCATCTTTGGGAATTCGACTTTTTATCGTTTGGAACATCACTTCAGCGCTGTCGAGGGGGGCCTGGCTAATTAAAAAAGGGCAGCACAGCTGGGCCCACTTTAGGCCTGGTACGACTGTACCCCCCTGATGGCGGCCCTAATGTTAAGATTAATGACTGATCTTGATATGTTATGCCTCTTCATGAATACTATCTGGGTCTGCCTCAAAAAACTTGGTTAGGAAATCTCTCTTATACATGACATAAAGTGCTATTCAATGGAAGTTACACATATCAATATCTAACAACTAATAGATGCTTGCAAGTCGTTTTTGCTGATTTAATCAATGGTGCATCTACAAATCATTTCCTTATATGTCCATTAGGCAATGTAAGTATTTCTTTTAACAAGTAAGTTAAGTATGGGCCTTTGAATATGCCTACCCAAAGGTAGTTATATGAATAAATAACTAGTAGTGATGAGCTAATCTGTCCGATTTGCCGAACATATTGAAAAACATTGAAAACTGGCGAAATGCATTAAAATCAATGGGTAGCAACGTTTTTCTTGCAAAATATATTGAAAGCAATGGACTTTTTTGTGGCAAAATTTTCCAGTGCATCTTAGAGAAGAATTCTTATGTAATTACAAAAATATCAGCTGCTCCTACCTTCATAGTATTTTACTGAGGCTAAAATGTAATGAATTGCAAATTATCTCACTCAACTATTAAGGGGGTAAGAATCAACTTTCTAATAACAAAATCTATGAAAAGAACTCCAAGCTCTGCATCCTTCTAGTACCTTTAAGGAGACCATTTCTAGCTGGCCATACAAGAGTGAAGAAATCTGGAAAATGGGAATGGCCATTATTAAAGAGAACCTACTAGAGTAGTTTTAAACGTCACTACCCTCCTGATGATGGAATGGGATAAATCTCAGAATGTATTGCACTGAGCTACAGCTTATCGAGTAAATGTTATTGCTGAGAGCCTGGATGTTTGCTGGCAGTAGACCTCTACATTAGTATTGTAGAAGAGGAGAAGACAGGTATTCTTTCCTTAAAATGTGGGTTTCCTAGGAGCAATTTGATTGCTTTGGCACAACTTTCATTTTATGCATGGCCTCATCTTGCCTTTGACACTTATCAGCTATTGTGTTTCATATTTATTAGTTAACCTGTAGAGATGCTCTTTCTATCAGTAAATCCCATTATGGCTGCTCACACTACGTTTTGTATTACTGGTGAGAATTATACTTGCAAATACTGTGTGAGATGTGTGATTTTTTTTAAATGTCAGTTCAGTACATGGCAACAAATTCCAGTACATGAAGCTAAATGGAATGTAAAATAGTTGGTTGAAATGTTCATGTATACACAATACACAAAGCATTTTCATGTGAATTGTTCCTTGTACTCAGTGTATCTCACAGCAGATTTATTAAAACAATACCAAAACGTGTCTGTTTGTATGTCTGTGAATGTTGTGAACCTTGTTATGAAATTGAGTTACTCTCTTCGATCTGCAACACAACATTTTAGTAGGGATGCACCGAATCCAGGATTCGGTTCAGGATTCGGCCTTTTTCAGCAGGATTCGCCGGAATCCTTCTGCCTGGCCGAACCAAATACTAATTTGCATATGCAAATTATGGGCGGGGAGGGAAATTGTGTGACTTTTTGTCAGAAAACAGGAAAGTAGAAAATGTTTTTCCCTTCCCAGCCTTAATTTGCATATGCAAATTAGGGTTCGGATTCGGTTCAGTATTCGGCCGAATCTTGTTTCTAATATAGTTAGTTAGGCAAAAATGTAATGTATAAAGGCTGGAGTGACTGGATGTGTAACATAATATCCTGAACACTACTTCCTGCTTTTCAGCTCTATAACTCTGAGTTAGTCAGTGATTTGAAGGGGGGCCACATGGTACATTTCTGTTCAGTGATTTTGCAATTGATCCTCAGCATTCAGCTCAGATTCAAAAGCAACAGATATGACCCATGTTGTCCCCCCCTCAAGTCTCTGATGGTAACCAGTTAGTGTAAACCAAGAGAGCTGAAAAGCAGGAAGTAGTGTTCTGGCTATTATGTTATATAATTATATTTATACATTACATTTTTGCCTAACTAACTATATTAGAAACATTTTTTATTTTGCACAGCCTATCTATTTACCCAGTTTTTATTTTTATACTGAACAATTCTTTTAAGTGGACCTGTCACCCTGACATAAAAAGCTGTATAATAAAAGTCCTTTTTCAAATTAAACATGAAATCCAAATTTTTTTTTTTTTAAAGCATTCATAGCTGTTGTAAACTCATTTAAAAATCTCAGCTGTCAATCAAATATTCTGAGATGATGCAAGGCTTATCTTAATAACAGTGTCCACAAAATGGCGCTTGCCTGCTTGCTATAATTAGGACTTCCCAGACCGAACAAAACAAGATTCAAATAATTTATATAGAGTAATTAAAGTTTATTTTGCTTGACTAATGTCATAGAATAGTATTTGGAATATTTTTTTGGGGCGACAGGTCCCCTTTAAAGACATTTTCAAGCCAAGAACTGCAAAAAAGTACCATATCATTCTGGGAAGTAAATGCTGTTTACCCACAATATATCCATTTTATGTGACTCGTGAGTAATATGTTACATTTTAGTTGCACTTGTTTTCTAAAATCGGATTTATAATTCCTGCTTTGTAAGGTTCATAGCATTCTTAATGTACCCTTGGGCACAATAACCTTGTTCAATGTTAATTAATGACTACACTGAAGTAAACCGTCTCACTAACAAAATATTTCAGCACCTGCTTGTGTGGTGGAGAGCTTTAATTTTCCTTAATAGAATTATATTTTAATCAATAGGGGCCATTAAACTTCGCTCTTGAGGTTAAAACTAAAAGCTGTGAAATGCAATTATAAAAAGCACAAGTCGTTCTCAATCAATGAGCTGAACTAACGTACCAATGAATCCAGATGAGGGAGGGTTGGGCTGTATTTTCTCGTCGCTGTTCTCCTGAATTATCTTCCACAGCTCCCATGTGAATTTTGGGTGAAGAATATAAAAGGGCTGGTCCGGATTCCTTTTACGATGTTTCTCGTACGGAGGGAATAGGTTGTAGTCTGGCTTGTGGTACCACTATAAAAAGAACCCTTAGCTTATGAGAAATTGCCATAAGAATATTGTATTTTACAATCTTGACATTATCAAAAGAATCTATCTCACCATGTGAAGATCTGCATAATATGGAGAGGGGTCCCAAGCGATTAAAGTGACATCTTTATATAGGGAGCTGTCAGTAAAATGGTGGTTTGGGTTGGTAAGAATCTGCAATGAAGAACAATGGCCTCGTGAGCACAAAGCAGTTTCACTTTTCCTTCTGCTCAGTAACACACAATGCCTTACATATCAACATTTTCATATTTTTATAAAAACAACATTATAGTTATTTTTATTATCAAGCATGAAAAGGAACCAGTGTAAAGAGCTGAATAATATATAAGGGATATAGGATGATAATAATATGTAGAGGAATCCTTTTACTAGACTGGATAGAAAGTAAGATCACTTGTTTACCACTTCATATAACTTGATTTTTAAAAAGGTTATAGCCACTTATCTGATTGCATTTATCTTGGTGCACATGGGCCTGTCTATCTCGTTCATTTCATTCTACCTTAGTCCCATCATAAAAAAAAAAAGTCTGGGAATTGACTGCGTCTGATAATTGTTTGCCCTTTTTTTCTCCCCAGGTTTGGGGATAGTTTAACAATAATTAGTATAAGGCCTAATTTTCTAATATAGAAACATTTTATTTTTCAATGTTAAATATAATATATAATGGATTTCAAATAAAAAAAATTCCACACTAGAATATTATCATCTCACTGTTGTTTTTCTAAAATGTAGATAAAATGGGAGAATGGGACAGAGACAAGTAGAAATAAGGTTCTGTTTACTTCTCCATTCACCTCTAAATATCTATTAGACAAATATAAATGGAACATACCATAAAAAGTTAATTTGGTCCTTCAAGAAACTAACAGCAACAACAACAAATGTGTTCCCCGCCAAATATTTTTAATGCATCCCTGCTTTATAATATATAAATGTGATTAGTATGACAGGATAAGACACGGGACAGACAAGTATTTTTATAGCAATATTTATATTTAATATATATTCTGCCTACAGATTAAATGGTTGAAAAATAACCAGGGAAATATTTTATCTGTCTTAATAGTCTTTTATCTGTCAATTTGTAATTATAGTTTTATACTTAACTGTACTTGATGGTAACGAAGCTGCATGGATCCATATTGGAGGTAAGACAATCCTAATTGGGTTTATTTATAAGGTTATTTACTAAAATCCAAATTTATCTCATTATTTAAATAAAAAACCACAACCAACTCCCATACCCGATATTATCTTATTTTTTTATTAAAAAAGCTCAATGTAATCAGTTTGGGTAAAAACTCGAGCAAAAGCCTGAATAGTTCAGTTTTTTCAGGGTTTTTTTCCCCAAATCGCTCAATTTTTTCTGGCTTTTTCCTGGAAAGCCTGATTTTTTAGAATTTTTGGCCAAAATGGTCGGATTTTCAGCCTAACTCCAGCACAGACCACTGAAACTTCCAAATAGGATAAGGACCTCTGACACTGAATTATACACTACCTCAGCAGGTCTGAGATGGCAGAATTTATGGATTTAGGCTTTTTGCAGCATCGAGCTTTAATAAATCATGAAAAATTCGAGGTTTTCCAGGCTTGCCCCAAAAAGCCTCACCATACTTTAGTAAATAACCCCCTCAATGTTAAAATGGTTTTTAGCAGACTTAAGGCATGGTGATCCAAATTATGAAAAGATCCCTTATTTAGAAATCCCCAGGTTCCAAGCATTCTGGATAATAATATATTACTAATAGATAGGTTCCTATTATATTTAATTAACTTGCACTCATCTGTGTCACAGCTCTGTTAAAATGCTTTCTTGTCCTGTTTCAGTACAGATTGATCACAGTCCTTTTTTGTGGTAGAATTATGCAGATGAGTTTGTCAGACACAATTGATGACTCAAAGCAATGCACTAAGAGAATACAGGATCTATAAATCTGCATGCCAGTGCTGCTGTTAGAATCCAACTATAAAACACAAAACAGTTCCTTACTTTACAGGAGTGGGGAGGAATGTTGGAGCTCGCAGAGGAGCATCATTAGCACAAGAAAACTCTCCAAATTCATCCACAGCTGCCCTTAGAGCAGTCAGCATAATAAAACCATTTCTGTGTTGGAGAATCTTTGTTTCTACATTTCACTGTACTTTGTGGGAAACCCTGAGGAATAGATCTCCTTTGTATTAACTTCTACAGTCTTGCAGACAGTGATATTTTAAGACAATTTTTAATTGGCCTTTTTTGTGTAGTTTTTGTGTGATAGTTTTGTGAAGCAGTTACGGCTAAAACAAAGGCAGATATTGTTATGTTTTAATTCAATAATGGACAGAGCGCCTGATTAATACAAGACCTCTAGACAGTTATACATATAATGCTGAGCATTTGTATAAGTGTCTAGGAAGAAGCTGTAGCGGAGCATGGTAGTAGTGTTGCTGCCTGTAGTGCTAGTTCTTTGGATGTTCTTCCTGGTGGTTCCATCTCCTTTCACAGTCCAGAAACACACAGGAAATAAATTGGCTACTGATATCATTTCCCTAGTGTGATTTCTTGCTTGTGTGACTGTGATAAGAAAATCAAATTATAACCTCCAATGGGGGCGGATACTGACGTTAAAGGAGTGAATGAAAGCAGTAAAGCACTGCAATGTATTCTGAGAAATGTGTGATAAATAATAATGTCAGCTGCACATCTGTTTCTGGGGAAATAAAAAATGCAAACAGGGGCATTTATGCATTTCTATCAGTGTGACACCCCCACTTTTAGGGGGTTATTTATCAAGTCCGAATTTATCTCAATATTTTCTGCTACAAACTCCGATGCCTTGGTTTTTTACGCTTATTTATTATTACATTTTCACCCGAAAACTTCGGGGCATTGCACAAAAACCCAGCGCGCATCAAAAAATCATTGACCTCGACAGGTCTGAGATACAGAATTTTCAGATTCTGACTTTTCCATCCTCAGGGTTTAAAATTCCAAAAAATTCGTGATTTTTTTAAAAGTCAGATTTTATAATAAAAAAAAAAATCAGGATTTTTTGTGAGTTCAGTAAATAACCCCCTAAATCTCCTATTCTATTTAGAATACTCAGTTGAAGCATTATCATTGAAATCTTGTATGTAACGCTTATTAAAAAAGGTATCAAATATTTAGTAGTTAAATATTTCAGGCATGGCATCCGTTATCTGGAAACCTGTTATCCAGAAAGCTCCGAATTACAGAAAGGCTGGCTCCCATAGGCTCCATTTTATCCAAATAATGAACATTTTTAAAAATTACTGCCTTTTTCTCTGTAATAATAAAACAGTACCGTGTACTTAATCCAAACTAAGATAATATTAATCCTTATTGGAAGCAAAACCAGCCTATTGGGTTTATTTAATGTTTACTTGATTTCCTAGGTATGAAGATCCAAATTACAGAAAGATTCATTATCTGGAAAATCCCAGGTCTCGACCATTCGGGATAACAGGTCCCATACTGTACTACTGTCAGGCTATTTGAGCCAGTTGTTTGCACAATAACCACTGGGTGTCACTCTAACTCTATCAGTAAAATTCTCCAGAAGCCGCAGGATGAGGTTTTCATTGTAACAGTATAAAAGATATAAAACTGTACCCATAAATTGGAACTACAAAAACAGTGAGCACCAGCAGCAGGTCTGAAAAGTAACAATTTACATCAAGAAGAAGAGCAGACATATCTGAAATGAACAAAGGGCAACAGCCATTTCTCAAAATACTAACGGTTATTCATAATGCATTATTGTCACCCGCAGACTGTTTAGAGAGTATCAAGAATGGTGAGGGTCCTACTCATGAGAGCCTAAAAATGTAAATATAAGGGTGGACAGTATTTAAAATAAGGAGTTATACTTATCATTAGTGACGGGTGAATAAATTCGCCAGGCATGGATTCGCCGCAAATTTCCACGTTTCACTGCCAGTGAATACATGTGCGAAACTTCAGCGAAAATGCACCAGCAAAAACTCCGCCACAACAAAAAAAATTGGCACGCATCAGAATCGTTGCACGCATAAAATCTCGCGCATCAAAATTATTCGGATGGTCGTTGACTTTAATGCTTTTGGACAAAATAGACGCGTTTCAAAATTGTCAAAAGTCAAAATTGTCGCACGTCAAATTTATTTTGACACCCATCGACTTTAATGCGTTTCACAAATTTTTCGCTGTTTCACAAATTTTATGGTACATTCATGAATTTTTGGGTGAAGTGAAACGCCACTGATTCGCCCATCACTACTTTTCAATACTATGTGACATTATACAATGAGCGTAAGTAAAAGTACTGTGTCTGTATTTGTTCACAGTTTGAACATGGCACTTATTGTTCTTATTCTTGAAAACATAGGGCAGTACTGCATTGCAGGAAATAAGGTGCTACATAAAATCCTGCAGGACGAACCAGAGAATTCCTATATGAGTTTGACCCAGGATGCAGTAGTTTGTAACTGAGGATGCACCAAATCCACTATTTGGGATTTGGCCGAATCCCCAAATCCTCCGTGAAAGATTTGGTTGAATACTGAACCAAATCGGAATCCTATTTTGCATATGCAAATTAGGGGCTGGAAAGGAAAACGTGGATTTTTTTTTTACTATTTTACTTCCTTGCATTGTGATGAAAAGTCACATGATTTCACTTTCCCCTATTTTACATATGGAAATTAGGATTCCATTTAGCCAGAAACAAGGGGGCAAATTTACTCCGCCGATTTACTAAGGGTCAGTGGCAGAACTAACGGGGGAGCAGGAGGTGCAATTGCACCAGGGTCTGCACCCCCTGCAAGCCCACCGGCAGTCTGCGCGAGCGTGAAAACGCTGAAAAAACTGCTTCCGTGCACAAAAAACTGCTTCCGGGGTGGGTCTGCAACCGGGCCCGCCTCCCCATAGTTCCGTTACTGCTAAGGGTCCCTGGCGTGATTTCGCTAGTGAAGGAGTTAGACTGTAGCACTAGTTCGCACTCTAATGCCAGGCAACTTTTCGCACTGGTGAATGGACGTAACTACGCTTATATACTAAGATGCGGATTTTCCTGAAGGTTACCTCTTGCGCCAGAGTTTACTTCGCCATCTCAGACCAGGCAAAGTGCTACATTTTTCTAAGTCCCAAAAAACGCTAGCGTCTTTTCCTTTTTCAGGGTGATAGGAAAAAGATCGTAATTTTTTTTGGGGTACTTATATTTCCTTACATATGGCACATAAACTATACTGTGGGCACATGTGTAGGGCAATATAACAACTCTATATAATTTTATTAAGGTTCCCTCGGCTTGTGTAGTGTAATGTTTTTGCTGCAACATATACGTCCATTGTACTGATCGTATTATCGCTAGCACAACTTCACAAGCGTTCGATACCCTGTGCGCAACTTTGGATCTTCGTGAATTAGCGTTGTCTAGGTGAATTTACGCCGCAAAGTGTTGCGATGTGCGCAAAGCCAGCGCTGGTGGATTTTCGGAGGTAAGTAAATTTCCCCCATGGATTCAGCCGAATCCCAAACTGAATCCTAGATTTGGTGCATCCCTATTTGTAATCCATGCATGGTATCTAAAGCCATTTCAGGTGCCAAAAACTGGGTAATCTTCTTTAATTATATGGTATTATATATGGAATGGAATTTTTCGGTACAATTGCTCAGAGCAAGCACATTTGGAAAGAATATATTTTTTTGTTTTGGGCTGATTCTTTCCCATATCATGGCAAGTTGCCAATGTGTGGATGATAGTGGCACAAGTTTCTAAAAGGTGGTTGGGGTTAGGACAATTGGGGGTGTAACTCAGCACAGCTCAGGTTGATCAGGGCACATTTTAAAGTGTAATCAGTTTTCCATTCTGTGAGTGTAAAGAGGTGTCATTCTCTGAAAAGCTATACACTGAGTTCATCATATAATTATTAACTGTATGACAAATCTTGCATATGACATATTACTTTTCATGTACAGGTATGGGATCCGTTATCTGGAAACCCGTTATCCAGAAAGCTCTGAATTAGAAAAAAGACCATCTCCCATAGACTTCATTGTATCCAAATAATCCACATTTTTAAAAATGATTTCCTTTTTCTCTGTAATAATAAAATTACCTTGTATAATATCCAAACTAAGATATAATTAATTAATATGGAGATCCAAATTATGGAAAGATCTGTTATCTGTTAACAGGTTGTATACCTTTACAGCCAATATTTGAAAGGGATATTTAACACCTATTAGTATGGCTTGTAATCAGTGCAACCTTCTAATATTTGTTACCCTTTTTAGTAAGAATCAGAATACAAGGTTACCTGAGAATTTATAATTCGCAACGTGGTTTTGTTTCCGACATCTTTTTCATAGTTCCGTGTTGGTGCAGAATTAAATCTCAGCACTGCGTCATGAGAATCTGTGGAATAATAAATAGATATAGTATAAGTAGCTCATGGATGCTGTTAAATATACTAATATGGGACCTCTTATCTGGAAACCTGAATTACTGGAAGGACACGTACTACAGGGTCCATAGGGAGACTTTTAAAAATGATTTCCTTTTACTCTGTAATAATAAATCAGTACCTTGTACTTGATGGTGCATGAATCCATATTGGTGGCAAAGCAATTCTATTGGGCTTATTAAATATTAAAATATTTTGTAATTAGTCTTTCCAAATTATAATAATCCAAATTACAGAAAAAGACCATGTCCCAAGCTTAACGGAATAGATCCCATTTCTTTACCTTTAAAAGCTCCCTGTTTAACCTAAGAATGTGAGGCTTTCCAGTGGTATGGATAGACATAGTCTGGCAGATACTGGCATGACCATACACCCAAATTTTTAAAATGGGGAATGCTGAAATCATAGGGGAAAAATAATAAAGATCAAGGAAGGCTTAGCCCCTCCCCCTTCTGCTTCTATATACTAATATATCATTACTAATTATCTAGTAGAAAGCCTTTTATTGATTTCCTTCCCAAGCAAAAATGTCACCCTCTACCCTTAGCTGGAAGGTATGATACTAGAGCTCTTATCAACGGAAGTCATGGTACTAAGTTATAGTATGGCTTTTCTTGTCCAGAGTGTTATTAAGTATGCATTTAACACCTTCCTACACAATGATAAAAAATGACTTATCCCTAAGTATCTTAAAAGGCCTTGCTTATTTATTTAATGTAATCTATCTATTTATTTAACTCATCTATCAATGGAATTTGCTGTAGTAAAAAATGATGTGCAGCTATGTTGTCAAGTACAACTTACACTGAAAGTTTAATCCAACATAAGATAAAGATTCTCAGCACCTTATTTTTTACATTCATTTGGGTCAGTCAGCATAAACTCTAGGGCAGGGCTTGAGCATGCTCAGTTTGTTCCTCTCCCTCCTCCCATCCCTGCTGTAATCTGAGCTCAGAGCTGTAAGTGAGCAGGGAGAGACTTAGGCAGGAAGTGGTGTCACACAAAGCTTATATGGCAGCTTCCATCCTAAACAAACAGAGGCAGTGTCTAGAGCTGTTTACTCAGGTATGGTAAAGCATTCTGCAGAATAAATATAGCGTTATAGCTTGCACTATTGTGGCTAATCTGTTGGCAATAAATTGTCTTGGAGCTTTTCTTCTCCTTTAAGTGCTTCTAAATAAAACAATCTAGCATTAGTTTTAGGGAGGAATATTGCAGAACAGAAGCTCGAGAGCATTTGAAAATAAAGGTAGTTAGGTTTCCTGCTATTGAACTGGAGAGATGTTTTACAATTGTGTAATGTTTGCTAGTTAACCCAGTAAAAATATTAATAGCAAAAAGACATAAACAAAGTAAAAAGCAAACGCCCTCCAATAGATGTCCAATATGTAATTATCCCGTAACAAGAAATTACATTTTCCTGCCCATTGTTATTTGAATAAAGTGGCTAGTATTACAAGGAAAAATAAAAATCAACCCTGACAGCATCCACATTGCTAAGTTGACACCTAGACAATTTGAAGACTAGAAGCTGAGAAAATTGTCCCAGGAGGGTGCTGCTTCCAAATCTTATCGTCAGAGGACTGTCTGATATCTTATTTTAAAGTACCTGCTGCATCTTCAGACATCTCAGCCACACACAGCTGGTTATTTAAATAAAACAATTGTGAGACATGGGTGGTACCTATAAAACAGCGGTGTAAATGTTACTATCATGTGGAATGAGCTAAAGCTAGCTTACTATTGAGATGGCCATTTTGCATCTAATACCTGCGGTTGGGAGTCTAAGCTTAGGGATCATCATAAATTATCAAAACAGCACAAGTCAAATAATATCTGCCAGAAGCCGATAGAGCAAAACTGATTAATAATCAGAATATACAGACTGCACTGGGTCATGTGTTGTGTTGTCATGTAATCTAATGTGGATTTTTTAGTTTTTTATATTGTTTAACACATACTTTCTCCAACTCTGCAGAACCAGTGGCAAAATAATCCTCCAAATAGAATCCCAGTTTATCTGTTTAAATCTGGCTCCATGATCTTTGTCCCTGCAGCTGGAGTTGGAAACAATAAAGGCAAAAATAAAATCCAATACAAATCTCTACACAGTCGCCAACTGCTCTACAGGGAAACAAACAAAGCTTCTTGAGTTCTGCATGGCTGGGAAGTAAGGCAGGGACTCCCCCTGCTGTTCATAAGTATGATTTTTTTTCTGCAGATCAGAGACTGTCTGACAATTCCTATCCACAGCAGTAAGTGAAGGGAGACTTTCACTGCATAATACAGTCAGGTTTCTCATAAAAATGGTACACAATTTTTAATTAAAGTATATTTGAAATAGCTTTCTTTTTCATTAAAGAAAATAAAAATTGGATTTTATTTTTTTGTCTTTACATGACCTTTATGTACAGGTATGGGACCTGTTATCAAGAATGCTTGGGACCTGGGGTTTTTTGAATTACGGATCTTCTGTAATTTGGATCTTCATACTTTAAGGGGCAGATTTATCAAGGGTCAAATTGAAAATTAGAATTTTTGATTTTTTTTTATGGTCAAAACTGTCAAATTCGACTAGGGAGCTATCCAAATTCGATTCGAGTTTTTTTAAAAATTCAAATTAGATTTTTGAGCTTTAGCATACTCTGGCACTTTAAGAATTTGACTATTTGACACCTTAAACCTGACGAATTACTGTTTAAGAGGAGAGGAGCAGGGATCAATTTGGGGAAGTTTGCAGCCTTCCTGGCATTCGAGTTTCGAGTTTAAATCAATTTAATCAAATTCGATTCGAATTTTCAGGTTGTTTAAATTCGTCTGAGTATAAAAATATTTGATTTTATTAATAAATTTCGACTAGTCGAATTTAAAATTCATGGCAGTTTTAAAAAAACTTACATGAATTTGAAATTCGAACCTTGATAAATGTGCCTCTAATTCTAGTAGAAAATCATTTAAACATTAAATAAACCCAATTGGCTGGTTTTGCTTTCAATAAGGATTAATTATATCTAAGTTTGGATCAAAAGCTACTGTTTTATTATTACAGAGAAAAAAAAATTAGATTATTTGGATAAAATTTAGTTTATGGGAGATGGCCTTTGCATAATTCTGAAGTTTCTGGATAACAGGTTTCTGGATATCAGTTCCCATACCTGTATAGGATTCCTTATCCGGAAACTCGTTATTTAGAAAACTCTGAATTATGGGAAGGCCATCTCCCATAGATTCCATTTTAAGCAAACTGTCATTTTCTTAACGATTTTTTTTCTCTGTAATAATAAATCAATACCTTGTACTTGATGGTAACCAAGCAGCATGCATCCATATTGGTGGCAAAATAATCCTATTTAGTTTTGAATTATGTTTAAAAGGTTTTTTTTAGCAGACTTAAGGGATGGTGATCCAAATTATGGAAATATCCTTTATCCAGAAAACCTCAGGCCCCAAAAATTTTAGATTGTTTACCTGTACATACATACATGCAGTAGCATATTAGAAAACACTACTCTAGTAAAAACATGTCTGCAATTACTTCTTGCTTCAGAAGTTAAAGTCGGCAGAGCCGGAAGATCAATTTCATTGTCAATTTATTAAGTAACCTAATTTGTTTTGCACAGGCAGTTGATAATACACTGAGCTGTGTGTGAGGGAATATGCCTGCTTTACAATAATGGCTTTAACATTATAATGTGCAGTGCAGAGCTTTCCAGCAAGAAGCAAAGGAACCTTTGTTTCTTATCAGTGTTATTGCAGATAAGTACTGCTGTATCAAGGATTCTTCCTCTGTACTATAACTAATTAAATTGCCTGATTAATTGAATTCATGCACAAATGACTTTAATGACTACCATTATATTAGACTATTAAGGCCATTCCATGGAGCTGATATTGCAGGGCAGAGATATCTAAAACGATTAGACTTGGGAGAAAATCACAAAGTGATAGGCTGCTTTCAGGATGACAAACATATAAATGATTACTACTTTCTGTAAAAAGTTATTTAAAGGAACAGTTCAGTATAAAAATAAAAACTGGCTAAATAAATAGCCTGTGCAAAATAAAAATGTTTTCTAATATAGTTAGTTAGCCAAAAATGTAATGTAAAAACACTGAAGTGACTGGACGTCTAACATAACAGCCAGAACACTACTTCCTGCTTTTCAGCTCTCTAACTCTGAGTTAGTCAGCCACTTTAAGGGGGGCCACTTGGGACATAACTGTTCAGTGAGTTTGCAATTGATCCTCAGCATTTAGCTCAGAATCAAAAGCAACAGTTATGATCCCCCCGCTCAAATCTCTGATTGGTTACTGCCTGGTAACCAATCAGTGGAAATCAAGAGAGCTGCAAAGCAGGAAGTAGTTTTCTGGCTATTATGTTGCACATCCAGTCACTCCAGCCTTTATAGGTGACATTTTTGGCTAACTAACTATATTAGAAACATTTTTTATTTTGCACATTTTTTATTTACCCAGTTTTTATTTTTATACTGAACAATTTTTTTTAAAACACACACACATATATATGACTTAGGGGCAGCACTCCACTATATTACTTGCCTTGGGTGCACAACAAACGATCCAGATACTTAAAATGAAGACCAGTAACACTGAGACGATTTGCAAAAAAATCAAAGTGTATTTAAAACAGCCAACACGACTTTCTCGGTCCCCACTGTAACCTTTCTCCAAGCACTTGTCACGTTAACTAAAGGATACAATATGAAGGACAGTGTCCCTTCTTTTCATTTAAATAAAACATGGTACTGTATTATACATTAAAGCTGTAGTCCTGCTGTCACCACTGGCTTAAGGCAGTACTTAAGCTCAGACACATATAATGAAATGAAATATCTATGTTCTGTATATTTTTTAAGCAAATAGATAAATGCACTTTGCAACATCTCCAAGTAATGGCCTTGCACATCTGGAAATATCTGCTGCCTCTTGTTGTGAAGAGTGTAATTATGATGATGATGATGGCTGATTTTGATTACCACTGGGCTGGAATTAGCAGAAATGATGCATATGGGATGTATATAAGTATAGAGTACTACTGCATGAAAGACCTGGCTTTGAAACTCTGCAGTCTAATTGGTGATAACATGAAGAGCTTTACTAATATTCTAAACCCTCCTCATCATGCAAATATGATTTCTCTAATTGAACAGCAAAACATATTAAATTGATTTCTCCTCTGCTAAATACTGAGAAGCAACCAGCTCTTAGAAGCATAAATTGCTACAAAAAAAAAAAAAGACGCTTTTGGTGGCTTTATAACAATGGCAGCTCTAATCTATCACAGACGGTTAAGAGTGACTCATTTGTGTCAAAGTGAGGAAAAATAGATAGGAAAATGCACATCCCGAGGAGCTGCAGTGATTCGATGATTACTCTCGGTTCACCCAGTGAAGGAGTTAAGGTGTTCCAAAAAAAAAAAAAAAAAAGAATTGGAGACAATCAAACGGCAAAGAAATTACCTCTCTAAATGCGTTTCACTCAGGCTAAATGACAGCATCTTTAAGTGAAGAAGTGCTAATGTAGAAAAGTAGGGGCTGCCAAGCATTCAGGACAGACCCATAAATACAGCAGTCACATTGATTTAGCTGGCAGACCTGCAGATAATAGGACACAGCTTCCTGGCATTACTCTATCACTTGAATTTAAAGTGCCAGAACAGCCTGCTATAAGATGGTAGCAATGAGATATGGACTGCACAGCAGATAATTACGAATAAGACTATTACAGCGAGAGATTGTTGTTGATATATACAGCATTTATTTTTAATTATAATACCATATCATATAACTAACATGGTACCTGTATTATAGTATCTGAGTTAAAGCTTTAATACTAAATAATACTAAAGGGATCTGTTTTTCACATTTTGTGCTTGGAATCTATCACCGTTTGACAAGCTCTCTCACAAAGTATTCATATGCAAAGTGCTAATGAGAAATTTGAACAATTATATTATTTGAGCTGAGTGGCCCACAGACTAGTTGTATATCCCCCATCCAGCTTGTATGAGACCACCTTACAATAAATAGAGCCAACAATATCCTGCCCAGAAACCTATTGATCTTTTAACATCTCCTACTCTGATCAATAAAACTTTATAAATCAACTGAATTACAACCTTTTGTTATAGAACAATGCCTATTATTTTTTTCTTGCTCGGCTAGGGTCCTAGATTCAATTCCAGCTAATGTACCATCTACAAGGTATGTGATCTGTTATCCAGAAACCTGTTATCCAGAAAGCTCCGAATTACAGAATGCCGTCTCACAGAGTCCATTTTATCCAAAAACTCCAAATTTTGAAAAATGATTTCCCTTTTTTCTGTAATAATAAAACAGTAGCTTTTACTTAATCCAAACTAAGATATAATGAATTCTTATTGGATTCAAAAACAGCCTATTAGGTTTATTTAATGTTTACATGATTTTCTAGTAGACTTGAGGTATGAAGATCCAAATTATGGAAAGAGCCATTACCCAGAAACCCCCAGGCCCGAGCATTCTGGATAACAGGTCTCATACCTGTATAGCCTCTCTGTGCTTGTGTGGGTTCCTCTGGGTACTTAGGGTTTCCTCCCACCCAAAAACATAAAGAAAAGTTAATTATCCAGAATGCTCAGTACATGGGTTGAATCACACCCTATATAGAAACAGGGGTTGGGTGGAGTTTGGGGTATATTACAACTGATGTACCTGGCTGTGGACTGTTTTAAGCAGGCAATTAAAATGCCTCAGCACACCACAGGCAAGCAGCATGGCTCCTACTTATGCAGAAAAGCAGCAGGCATACAAATCAACCTCAAAGTTACTGTACAAAAAGTATTCGAATGGATGAACTAATGTTTACGCTTAGACACAAAGAGCATTTTATGATGCATTGTCCCTATAATGCCAGTAACTAGTCTGGAGAAATTACCATTGTTATTGTACCTGCACACAAATAACAGAACCTTGGATGTCTGTGTTTTAGGACACTAATAACCTGTTGCTCTACAAACAAAACAATTACCAAACTTTTCTCTGAAACAATTCATGCCATTATTATGTATTTGTGTTTTTTCCCTTGCGAATATTTACAAAACATCAAAAAAATGCTTCATGTGCCATAAGCTTGGTATTTAGTAGCCACATACAAAACTTTGTATGGGAATAATGTACCCTGTGTTGTGAAACATATGGAAATTAGTAAGTTGCTAAGGTGTTATCTCAGCCATATACTGGCACTAAGCCATAGCACACGTGCCTTTCTACGGGTCACGGAAATCTGTTTTTTGGATCAGCTATTTCTCGACTTGCGTTTCTATGTAAGCAGAGAAACAGCCTTCCGTGCCATTAGACTTAATAATACAGTTTATAATTATATTTCAGAATTGTTTGTGGTAACAGTCAGGAAAGATGTACAGAATTGTTTGCTAAGATGGAAGTGGAAGAAGCTGTCTGGCCTTCTCACCAATGTTCCCTCTAAGCTATATGACTTAAGGCACCCAATTTTTATCTGGTATGTCTCCCCAGCCTTGTGACTTCTACTCTAATAAGCTTCTATCTCTCTTCACTTTCACACTGCAAGATGGAGTAATGTCTACCCATGTCAGCCTATCAAAAAAGCAGTAACGTAACTAGAGGGGGGCAAGCCCTGGCGTGGGACGCGCAGCCGGGCCCACCTGCCCCCGTCCGTACGCTATTTTCGTCCAGAATCCAGTGGCGCGCGAGCTGCCGGGGGGCCCTGAGGGGGTGCGGGCCCTGGCCCAATTGCACCCCCTGCTCCCCCGGTAGTTACGCCACTGCAAAAAAGTAATGGACAGGTAACAAGATAACAGTTCTCCTTGACGATTGTACTGAAAGATTCGGCGGCCTGAACTCCATTTTTCTGTGCTGCTAACACTGCTCTGCTTTGGGCTAATAGCACATGCTGGTGGCAAAACCACTTTGTACTTTAGTGAAGGGCAATGCACTCTCCTGTTTAATATAAGCACACATAGGAAATTTTGTTGCCTGTGGGGAATCTCACTCCCTGAAGGCAACAAAATTATTTTGCATGACACCATGAACCGCTGTATTCAAACAAACGGAGCCATGTATTTGTTAGAAAATGCCTTCTGTATTTTCGCACAATTACATGGTTCAAATAGCATATGTACTGTGCCATGCTAAATTGTCCATGCTACAAGGCAGATTTGGAAAATGTCAGGTGTTACAATATATAAATATCCAAGGCTATATATATGAAGTTGATCCATTCTTTGCTGCTGCTGCTGCTGCTGCTGCTGCTTCCTGTTCTAGTAAGGTTTTTCGTAACATTTTGGAACAGTGGTGGAATTTGCCTTAAGAGCAATTTAGGCTGATATTGTGGCATCAGGCCTGGTTCACAAAATTCATCCCAAAGGTGTTTCGTTGCTTTCTGGTCAGGGCTCTGTGCAGACAAGCCACATTTTCCACTTTCATCTCAACAAAGCAATTTTACACAGCAGGAATTAAAATTAGTGGCCCTAGCTAAAACCATTAAAAACAGCCCCAGAGCATTGTTTCCTTTTCACCAGACTTTACTGTCCTTATCACTATTCATTCAGGTAGAGAGTGTTCTCCTAAAACCTCATACCATACAACACTTGGAATTTTACACGGCAATGTCAGGTTTATTTGCTTCTGATTGCCCATTAAAATACCATGCTCCTTATGAATAATTCTTGCACTGACATTGTTGCCAGAGATAGTTTGGAACTCAGCAATAAATGTTCCAAGTCAGTAAACATCAATTTAGGTTAAATATCTGGATACTTTCAGCTACAAAATAAAAGAAAAGGGCCTAAGCTATTGTTTGCTGTTTACTAATTGTGCATAAGGTCCCTTGTAGGGTGGCTGCTTTAATAGCCTGACCTCCGAAAAAGAAATGCTCGTAGAAAAATGACTACACAGGCAGATAATTACAATAAATGGGCTAATTTATGTGTATTTTCTCTTCAGCCTTTCAGCTCCTTCTCATTAATGGAAGAATGCAGTTGATAGTCCTCTTTGAGATAGCTATAACAAAGCTAGTTCATTTTAGTTTTACAATTTTCATTATTGTCTACTTCTTTCTGAAGTCTTTCCAACTAGCACGGACAAACTTTGCAGTTAAATACTTCAGATGACATATTTTTTCTGAAAGATTCAACTGCTCTACCTCTTGACTTTTTCAGCCTAGCATTTGCAAAAACCTGAAAATGACACTTTTTAAGCATCAATCTCTGAGCCAGTTTTAGAAAATATACTTGACCTTTGGAAAGAAAAAGGCATTTAATCAGTGCTGTCATGTAACAAGTTTAATATTATGGGTTATCAGATATTGATTGTATAGTACATTTTATGTTCTCAGTGGCAGGTTGTGACATCAAAATATATCAGCAATACACAATATAGCATAAAGTTTTTAGGTACCCCTTCTAATTATTGTATGTTAATAGTTACAGCACTCATAACCGAGTTCCAAACTGTCTTCAAGAGATGTCAGTACAGGAACTATTTGTAGGAAGCATGGGTTTTGATGGGTAGAAAATTCTCTCCATGCACAATGCCAAGTGCTGGCTGGGATGGTTTAAAGTTCTCAGCCAATGGACTCTTAATGGGTTCACTGGAGTAATGAGTCATGCTTCACCATATGAAATTAAGACTTACAAGTCTGAGTTTGGCAGATACAAGAAAAGCCTCTATCTGCCTAAATACATAATGTGAATTGCAAAGTTTGGTGGAAGTGGAAGTGAATGTTGGAATTCTGAGTGTGAATACTGTATAAAGTAGAATATGCACCATATAGTGCCATGTTTTACTAGAAAGTGTTGACATTCAAACCTTTTAGCAAAAGGATCTGTAGTGGTGACCAAAGACACACCTTGACCAAGAAGGACATTTGTGGCTGCACCTAAAGGTAGCCATAGACGTTAAGATTCTTAAACCAATTTTCATGTGACAATTTTCTCGTCATACAAATTTGTCAAATTATCGTGAGGTTAGTGGGGCACTGAATGATCATGCTTCTAACGATTTTCAGTCAAAAAAACATATTGGTCAGGTTCGAAAATTCTCATTGGTCACAGTGAAATTAATTTATTGTCCAATTATTTATAAGGCAAAGCTGACAGCTATGCACAGTTTCCTAACTTTAACTAGACAATATAAATTGTACATTTAAACAATTGTTTCAAGTTCTACCATAACAAAAAGATCTTTTAAAAAAATCTATGGCCACCTCAACTTTCTGACATCTTTTCTGGTTTGTTGGATTGGTGACATAATGTTACATTTTGACATTAATTATCTGTAGTTTGATTAACCCTGATTTGCTTATTTTAGTATCTTGGCACTCTAATTAGAATTATGCATTCAGGATTGATTCTATTAGTCACCTTTTATCAATTTGCTTTTAACTCTATGGGGCAACCGATTAAAATTTGTGTTTGTATTTTTTTCATGATGCAAGGAAAAATGTATTCTTTGGAACCTTGAATAGTCAGAATTTATTTAAGTTTGTCATAAAACACTCAACAACTCAATGGTCTCTAACAACTTTATTTATTTTAACAGTTCATTAAAACAGTAGATTTTTTTAGCCTCTTTAAAATGTGTTCCCTAAAATCATATTTTAATTTTCTTCTTTTATTTGCAAAGATTTTTCATAATCCACACAATAATCACTAATCAGAAATCTGTAACCCCCTAATTCCAGTATTATTCAGTACTACAAACATTCGGATTTCTTTTTATTCGCAAATCGTATTTTTTTTTTAAGCGAGTGTTTTAAAAATTTCTCTAAAAGTCTAAAATTCAAGATTTATTAAGTGTAAAAACCACAAAAAACTCTAGTACAAAACCACTCCAAGTCGAGATCCCATAGAAGTGAATGGAATTTTTTTGCTAGTAATTATCCATGAAACTCAATTTTTTAGAGGTTTTAGAGATATTCATATTTTTCTCCAGCACTTTTTTCCGTTCTTTCTTTTTATATTCGGAGCTTTTAATAACTTTCATGGAATTAGTGTGTTTATAGAATTAGAGTTTAAGAGTGGCTTCAAAAAGCTCTAATACCACTAAAATTCAACCTTTAATAAAAGTGCCTCCCTCTGTGAAATAGTCTGCTGCACATAAATTCTCCAACAAAGTTGCCTCTGGGGATACAGAAATTAAATATATATATATATATATATATATATATATATATATATATATATATATATATATATATATATATATATATATATATATATAAAGCAGAAGGTTTATGCATTTATTGTTTTTTTGGGTGCTCTTTATGTGTCTGGACAAGGAATGACCTGAGGCAAGGAACCATCCTCTCAGATTGCACCATTCCATAGTACTGTATAACCACTTGCAGCACATTGTGGCAAAAGACAAAATATGTACCTAGGCAGTACCTAGTGCTCAGTTTCAATTTCAGATCTCTTAACCCCAAATTACTTGCCTCTCTGATCCATTATACCGCACCATGACTTCCATAGGCATTCCATGGGACTGGAGAATTTCTCAGCTGCACAAATGTTTTGCAACGGAAAGTGCTTTATATAGTGAATAAAGTACCCCCTCTTGTAAAATATAAGGATATTATAAGTTACCGAGGAGTTTCATGACCATATAAAAACACGAGGCCGAAGGCCGAGTGTTTTTATACAGGTCATGGAACTCCGAGGTAACTTATAATATCCTCATATTTTACAACTGGGGGTACTTTATTTATTATAATACACAAATTTTAGTGAGTCATGTGACAGAAATTACATCACTACTCACCGTTTATAACTGATGACATCACTACTCACCGTTTATAAGGATATAATTTACAAGATATTCACAGCTTTTGTGTATTATAAAAAAAATATTCTATTATTTTAAGGAAAAATATAAAATTAAACTACAGCATTTTCTTCATGCCAGATAATAGTTGCTTGAAGTAGGTCTTAAAGTAAAGTGGACAAAATGTTCATAGAGAGGTGTGTCAAGAAATTATCGCACATTAGAAAACAGTGCTTAATTATTTACTGTATGGAATGTTATTTGAAAGAGCCTCATATAACGCTCTGTATTTCTGTGACAGGGTCAAGGAGAGAAACTTTTACTTGGTTTGTGTTGGACTAGGTCATTTGCTATGAGATGTACTTAAACCATTGATGGCAGCTTATAGGGAAAAGGACAGGTGCTCTGTAATTGTAAATTAGACCAAGAGAGTGAGGCTCAAAATCATTAATAAACAACTTTCATAAAGCATTTTAAATCTAATGTAAGAAACATACTTGGGCCCTTTTAAAGGAGAAGGAAAGGCTTGGTGCACTTGGGGGTGCCAAATGTCAGGCATCCTCAAGTGATTGTATTGACTTACTTTAAACCCCGGGCCGGTGCTCCTATCAGCAGAAAACTGCAGCAACCCGGGGTTATACCAGTGAGCACTAGGGAGCGATCTTCTTCTGTCTTCCACCTTCTTTGCGCGGCTGCACATGTGCAGTAGAACTAAACGAACTTTGAATTAAAATTTAACTAAAAATGTTGTTTAACTGCATATGCGTTTGCCCTGGGAAATTTGAAGAAAGAAGAAGAGGGAAAAGGATCGCTCCATGGTGCTCACTGGTATAACCTTGGGCCAGTGCAGTTTTCTGCTGATAGGAGCACTGGCCCAGGGTTTCAGGTAAGTCAATACAATCACTTCGGGGTGCCTAACATTTGGCACCCCCAAGTGCACGAAGCCTTTCTGTCTCCTTTAATTCACTTACTAGTGTAAATCTTGTTTTACGAGGTTTATTACTCGCTAGCTGATCTAGATTTCAGTTTCCCTCTAATGCAGTGGTTCCCTAATTTTGGGGCCAGTCCCCCATGGAGTATGTAGATGGTGGCAGCATGAAAGGCAGTTGTATTTTATTGCATCTAATTAAATCTATTGAAATACAACTACAATCTCCGTTAAGCATCCCTCTGTTTTTTCTAGTGTAGTTTACAATGCTGGTGTGCCCCAACACAGATATACATACTGTAACAGCATTAAAAACTTCCATAGCTAGGCAAGTTGTACAAGTCAGCACCGAGAGATAGCAGCCTGCCTTTAGGGGGATGGTACATGAGGGCATTTGTCACCACCAGAAATTTGGGCTGGTCTCCAGAACTGAAACTTAGTAATCGTTGGAAACTTCCTTTACAGGAATTTCTTTATTACCCATAAGATATCAGTTAGTGATACTATTCAGCTGAGTTTTTATTGACTACAATGGTGGCAACCCCTTTACATTTGCACCTTTGCATCTTGCTGCTCCACATCACAGGTTTGGAGACCTACAACTTTCTAGTGACAGATGTTGCAGGGCTAATAGACAATGTGAATAAACCAATAATAATCAATGAAGACTGCTTTGTACCTATAATTTCATGTAAAAAGGATGTTGACCCCAAAGTGCAAATTCTTTCCTTCATTGTCACCTTGAAGGTCACCTATCACAGCCAAAATCAAACACATATTAACAATCTGACCAGTACAAGCTAAACACATTTAATCAAACTACATATATAGTTTTTTGAAAAAACTGCAGGTTTTAAAAAAATCCCTTACTTTGTCAAATGGGTTCTTTCACTGAGGGAGTCCATACTGAGACTATAACAGAGACTATAATATGCAAATTTCAGATCTCATGCTCAGATTGTAGCACTGCCTTGAATATTCTACCCAGAATGCCTTGTTTTAGTAAACTCCTCCAATAGAATTATCATGAGATTTCCCTATCTTGTCCCCTGCTGGTGATGTTATTATGCAAATGAAGGGCACACACTAACTTCCAGCAGGTGGCAGCACTACTGAACAGCAGCTAACACAGGTTTGGCTGATTTGAAAATAGCTTAGAAGGGTTGATAAGCAACCAAGGAATTTCAACTGAGCATGTGCGAGATTTCAGAGCTAGAGTTGGCTGGGAAGATATAGGTAGGAGGAGCCAGTGAAATCCAAGATGCCTGCCTCAGCTAGAACTGCAGTGGGGATAGGGGAGATCATGCAGAAGGTATAGTGAGCTGATGATTTACATTATACAAACAATTCTAACTGTTTTAAAAATTGGATTTCTTGAACTTTCACATAGTGTATTTACTTAGTAAATGATTTTAGTGATGATTGGTGCCCTTTAAATGGACATTATTTGCCAGTTTACAGCCCACTTGGAACTTTAAAATAGTAATTTAAAGTCTTTCAGTGAAAATAGTAAACCCAACATTTTCCCTGTTTAAAATAAAAAAAAAAGAGTAAATTCTTATTTTCTATAAAAAAAAAAATATTAAACAGTGCTATAGTTCAAAAAACATGTCCCCAAAGAGCAGCCCCTGGAGCTATTTTTGCAGAAACTAATTTCATATGAGGGACTGTCTGCAGCTGTGCAAGCAGTTTCTTTTATTACTCTTCCATCTCGTTAGCTTCTCAAAAGCACTAAATAGGTCAAGGAACTGATATTTACTTTTCATGGTTTTTATATTCCCAGTGGAACAAGTCGATAAATATTATCTTCATTCTATATTTACAGACGATGTGCCGCTTCAGAGTACATTTATACCTAGCAGCATATATGTGGACTATTATCCATGAAATGAACACCAACTACAGTTTTAACAGCTATATATCTCCTCTGTAGTAATGTTGTAAATAACCAGTACTAGTACTATTAAATAGAAAGTAGAAATTGAAATACAGGTGTACAGGTATAGCACCTGTTAACCAGAATGCACAGGACCTGCCATTTGCCGAATAAGGGATCATTCTATAATCTGGATCACCATGCCTTCAGTCTATTATAAAATCAGATAAAAATTAAATAAACCAATAGGATTGTTTTGATCCTATACCTGTACATATATTCTAGTTTTATGCCCTGTCCCTTTATAACACTTGAAAAACACATTTTCCCATCACAGTTCCTTAAAGGAACACTATACCCCCAAAGAAATTTAGGTATAAAACAGCTAAGTAAAACCCTGCTTCATGAAAATAAACAATTTTCATAATAATATGCTTTGTTTTAGTAGTATGTACCATTGGATAATCCTAAATAGAAAATTGCTAATTTAACAACTAAGGGCAGCTCCATGGGATCATATCATTCATGGTGCACACAAAAAATCAAACATGTTAGGTCATATGAGCCAATTAACAGACAAAGTTCGCCATTTGCTTCCACACTCCTTACTGTTATAGTTAGAGCTGCATTATTTCTGGTCATCTCTAAGGCAGCACAGAGACATCACAAAATGGTGGTTCAAGGTAAGAGATGTAAAAGGGCAATATTTACTCAAATATATATTCCAGTTGGGTAAGATACTTTAATATACCACTTAATATAATAGAAATTTTTTGTTGCTTAAGTATTCATTTTGGGGTAAAGTGTCCCTTAAAGGAACAGGACACCCACATGTATTTTTGCTGCTAAACTGTAAGTGAATACCTATGCTATCACCATGTCACAAAAGTGCTTTGTACTGCATACAGTTACATCCGCTATATTGTGTGCCATTTCTGGCCCTGTTTGACTCGTGATGGCACTCATGACATGATACCACACACTTTCAGGTTTTCTATAATGGGCTTGAAAAACTGGAATCATTCAGGAGATGTCAAACAATATCTATGAATGAAGAAAACTTTAATCCATGTAAGCTGATGTAGAATTTGTATGTAGGTAGTGCTCTATTTTATTTGGTAAATCTGCTGCTTAAGGGGGGGTTATATATACATAAATCTTAGTATTTCCAAATGGCACTCACATGACCTGCAAAGTCCAATCAATGTGTAGTTTTATTCAAGACCCCAGCAAACATTTCGGGGCAACCCCCTTCTTCAAGAGAACTTGAAGAGGGAGGGTTGCCCAAAACGTTTGCTGGGATCTTGAATAAAACTACTCATTGACTGCACGTTGCAGGGTCATGTGAGTGCCATTTGGAAATATTGTGATTTAAATATGTATGAATGCACAGCTTTTTATGTCTGGGTGACAGGTTCCCTTTAATTCCCGTTACCACAACTATTCACATAAAAATCACAATTAATATCAACTTTCTTAAAGAATGATATGAGAATTTGCCCTATATCTACAAAAAAAAGTAGGTATCATTACAAATGACCTTCATTACATCACTTTTCCCACTTCTCTGTATGCCCTGATTCTCACCATCAAATTATGAGGGAAAAAACCCAATACAACTTACCAATCTCTGCCCCAAGGGAGGAGTTTAATATTGCTCCAGCCGATGAAACTACTGCACAGGTTGAGAAGCCACGTGGATATAATTTATTCAGGGGTATTTTTGGAAAATACTTTTCCCATCCAAGATTTGAAAATGGAGCCTCCTTTCCATCCAAAGTTTGAACTTGGGCACGATCTTTGAGGACACAAAGAAGTTCTTGCGGATTCAGTTTCTTGGAGTTCTGTTTGCCATTGAAGCTAACACCAAGTTTATTAGCTCTGAGGTACTCTCGTCTAGCTTTCTGTAGACGTGGAGTCAACATTTTGGACGAGACATTACCCTTCCACAGTTTCTGAAGAAATGATTTGGACATTGATGATGAAAATCCATTCCAGTCATAAGAGTCTTCAATCATATGATGTCTCTTGCGTTGAATATTCCTTCGGAATTTTTTGTGCTGTACATGTGCTTCACGATAATACCTTTTACCATATGCTGAAGCCTTCTTTCCAGAAACTGAAGCCATATTTTTGTGTATATAGAATTCATCATCATTTTCACGATTATTATGAACTGGACTTTTGACTTTTTCTGACATAATAAATTCTTGTTCACTTTCAAAATAATGCCCTGCACCAGCCATCTTTTTCATACTACCTGGGCCCAGAATAAAGGAATCTAAAATGCCTTCTTTAAGTAAATCTTGGTCATCAACAGCATAAGAGAATGATTGATCTTGATGTGCTCCCATTATGGCCCGCTGCTTACCCTGAATTGGTAAATGTTTCTTAGACTCTACATAAGAGAAAGGACTTGGTACAGGTTCTACAGAATTGCTGTCCGTAAAGTAAACAAAGATGACGAGGAACAGGAGACCCCATGCACAGATACCAAATAGCATGAATTGTTTCCATTGCTTCAAGTTTGGTTTCATGGCTCAGTTTTGCTCTGGTTCTTCTGGCACTTAATGATGACGATTCAGGGAGCACGATACCTGCAGAGAGCACCATGATACTGTCAGATACAAACAGCTTAAAGCACATGTATTCATTCACAAATAAACTTGAAAGGGAATTTACATAAAAAAAAGTTTTTAGTTATAAATATATAACAAACCTGGATGCTGATGAAGGGATCTGCGTTGACCCTTTCTGCACCTGAGTTTTAATTGTACATATCCACTGAAACATTCCCAGGGTTAGAACATCCATAAAACACAATTTCAGAGCTTTATAATTTAGGCAGGATTTGGATGTGAAAACAACATATTTCAATGAGAAACATATACCATGCTGGCCCGGCGGGACACCGGGAAAAAACCCGGTGGGCCCCAACCCTTAATGGGCCCCCGCCGGGCCATCCCCTCTCCTGTTCAGATTCGAGGGAAAAAAAAGTTTTTTTCTAGGCGCTGCACAGCGCCATCTGCACATGCGCGCAGCATCCCTTCATCCATGTCCGCTTGGCGCATCATAGGGTCGGAGGGGGCCCTGGACATAAGTCCCGGTGGGCCCCCCAGTCCCACCCTGATGCAGATCATTTGATCAAACTGAATCTTGACCAATTTAAATATTAGGGATGCCCTAAATCCAGGATTGTATTTTGAATCCAGAGGACTTGTTCGAAATGTAACTGTACCCTTACCGCCAAATGATTTTAAAGCACTCAACAACTGATTGTAATCATTTTATTTGTTACATTCTTTTCTCAAATGTGAATGTATAAATTAGTGTTCAGTTATTTGGCCCAATCATTGGTGGAGGATTTAGTATTTGGAAAAAAAAAAATTCTTAAATATATGTGCATATATTTTGCTTGACTGTGAAGAAGGCTATCTGTTCACAGGTGAATGTATGCAAACCATCTCCACAGTAGTACATCAGTATTCCTTCATTTTTAATCCCATATTTTATATTGAACCACTAGATAATCTTTTGCTATACCTCTGCTGGGTGGTATTTCTATTTTTCTCAATACTGGATGTGTTTAAGAGTAAACCGTTAAAAATGTACATACCAAGTATAATGCATGAGTTTTAGAATATATTCAATCTGGAGCAACCTTATTGCTATAAAAATAAAGGCTAAAAAGTAACTTTGATAGAGTCAAACCAGATAATCGTGTTTCTTATTTTGCACATTGTCCAAAATGGTATTGATTAATAAATTCTGAACCAAAATGAATTAAGAGCGATATAAAATAAAATTAAAAAAATCTCAAAATTAGTACACAGCAATGTCAGCTGATGAAAGATTTTATAAAGGAAAGACACTTAACTAAACTATAATCCTGAAAAGTGATCAAGCTATATTTATAAATACCTTTTATACCAATTCCTTTCATGTTTTTATACTTTCTGTTTATTTAGCACCATTTAATGCTGGCAAGACCACTTGAGTATCCTTTCCTCTTTGTTTATGCCTAATAGAACCCTGGCCACCTGTTGATTTTACTGCAATTACTGGAACTGTTTCCATTCAATAAAACCTGATGACAAAATAGATTACAGCTTCTAAATTCAAGGCAAACAGCTGTGGAGTACTTTGCCCCTCTCTCCTACCACCCATGCTATTATTAAGGCTTTGATTTCTCCTAAAGCCCTCATCAGATGTGAAAGCTCACTTAAAACCCTGGATTCTAACTCTGTAGCAGATGATAAGAGTGGCTGAATATGCAGTAAGCCATAAATACTCACTTTTACAGGGAAGGAACGTGATATGCATCTCTGAATCACACACTCCTATATTATAAAGATTTTTGCAGATATCATTTTTAATTGTAGTAAAGCAGTAGAATTCTGTAGTACAGCACAAGACAATGTAAAAAGAGTGTTGAAACATTAATACAGGGAAAACATTTTCCCTAACCAGTTCCTACTAATTGTTATGGAAACCTGACAGCTGGGGATTTTAAAGGGGGTGTTTAAAAATACATTGATGAACACTTTTCTAATTTAAAATATTTTTTTATTTTAAGCAGTATATTTTCTAGATATTTGCATTTGTAGAGTGCTAATACTAGGCTTTTTGCTCAATCCTTTTCGGTTAACTGACTATTCAGAAAATGCATAGAAAGAGCATAGACAGGTTCACTGACACTGTGACCTTCAGAGATATATGCTGAGCTGAAAGCCTTCTATTAACAGTCTAAAACTGCTAATATACCATTAACCACTACATATAGAAACTGAATGTAGCTGACTGTGCTTAGAGGGCTACACTGAATACGATTTTATCAATTTGTTTTCTGGGGGTTACATTTAACTTTAAAGGAAATTAACTGAGCAAATACAAAAGCAACATTTCACATTTCCACATAAAAATTAGTTCTGCTGTATACCTCTGGGGTACCACCATTGTTTTTTGGTAGACATGGAGACTTTGAACAAACTGCTAGCCCAAGAGTATTTTTATGTGCCTACATCATAAGAAGTAAAACACATTTTGTCCACTATTTTTTTCAAAAACGCCTACCACTAATTTCTACTTTTATCAATATTTAAAATAAGCATTGTTTTTAGTCATTTAAGAAATAGACAAATACATAAGGTGCAAATTACCTTTTACTAGTAAAGGCACACCAAATGCTCAACACATTTTACAGAATTTCTGAACATAGAACCTTCTGACTAAGGTTACTAATTTGGCATTTAGCAAAAACACTTTGTGTGGCCATATGGCTAACCTATAAATGTATTGTGCAAACATACACAACTACATCATTACCACCAGTGCTATATACCTCATATAATCCAGATGTCACCAAGACAAAGCAATGCTTGTGACCTATGTGCAGATGCTTTCACACATAGCAAAGTAATCAATGGGAAGGGTTGTAAGTTAAGGGCAGGGAAGTAAATGCCCACTTAACAGCTGGTAACTCAAATTAATCTAACTTGTTTATGAAAACAAATCCTACTAAAACTCCCTTTCATGATTTTAACTCATTTATCAATAATTTTTCTTGAAAAAAGCAACAAAATGTGACGACAAAATCAAGCGTCAATTCCTATGGTATGATTGACGCTCTAAAAACTCAATTTTATCTGATTATTGGCCAAAAACCCATAGTTTATCGACATTCCATATTATTGGACGAAAACCACAAATTTTTCGGATTATGCAGGTCAGATCACAATGTCAACAAATTTCAGGGACATCTGCCGTTGACTTCTTCACAACCGTGACAGGTTTGAGATGGCGTATTTTCAGATTCGGATTTTTAGAAACTTTGGGGTATGATAAATTTCTAAAAAAAAATTCCAAGAAAAACTTCAAACAGAAAAAATCAAGGTTTAATAAATGGGCCCTTAAGTGTTGCAGATATTATACAGAGGATACAAACTGCTTACTACTAAGCCGAGATATTGTTGCCCACTAGAACACCAACGAATAGTCTGCTCGTTGCAGAACTGCAAATACAGAGCATAAATGATAATGAAGGCAGTTAGACTGTCTTCATTAAAACGTGTTCTCTTTTTTACAGTGCAAAAATAAACATTCTCCATTTGTGCTACAGATCTTCCCTTAAACATGCTCCATTTCTATGTGACGATAAAGTCTGCAATGTGTTCTGCATTTTGACCAGAGTTAAAGCTCCTATTCTGTGTGTCTGTCCCTGGATAAAAGGTTTCTTTGTCTTGCACACAGATCCCTTCCAACAATCCTCCAAGCAATGTGTAATACGACTAACCAGACCTTCTGAATCACTGGCATTTTTAAAGGTAGATTTAGTGTTGACCACAATGTAACTTTAGAAAAGAAAGCACTAGAAGCCAGCGACTGTAATACTTGACAAACTGGCACACTGAGCTGGAAAATGTAGAATTTCACTTTACCAAACATTCTAATGCTACACTGTATAAAAATGCATACACAGACACGAGATACTTAAATGGATGCATTCATAAATTATGTCACAGCGTTGGCTAATTAAAGAAAAATGTTGAAGTGTGTTGGAACACCCAAGCATAAATAAATACTGCATGTAAGGAAGACTGGCGTTTGGTTTAATCACTTGCTGAGCATCTGGACACCTGAAACGATTATGTTGAATGTGATTGCAGCTAACATTACAAAAACAACAATAGCCGATGCTTGAGTTACAGCGGCATGCCTGCACACTGATTGTTAAGAAGCCCTTTCACATGGCTTGACAACTGCCATTGTTCAGACCTGTCAACTGCCATATGCTATCTGTAAGCCTAAAGGCTGCAGAGAGTGACCTCACAACCCCAAGCTCAGATGTGGCTATTCCCATCCCCATGTTCAGGAAACGTGACAGGTATTCAAAGGACAGTTCTTTCACCATGGTACAAAAGAAGAGAAACTCAACCTTCTGAATAGAACTTTAAAAAAAATCCTTTATTTTCTGATGAGGCAGTAAGTACAATTAAAGGGGTTGTTTACACTTTTTTCAGTTCAGTTGTTTATAGATACATCACCAGAAATAAATAGTTTTTCCAATTACTTTCTATTTTCTGTTTGTTTTTCTAATAACAGTTTTTCTAATATTGAAGTCTAAAGTTTAATATTTCCCCTTTTTACGTCTTTCTGAATCAGCTCTGGGAGGGGGGGTCGCTGTCTCTGTCTCTGATCTAAATTTATACATTTAGTCGATGCATTTTTTATCTTTGTTCCTTCTGATCTGAAACCCTGGGTTTCATTAAAGGCAGCTGTTATAACTGATACAATAGTTGCTAATATTCCAAAGATACTGCTGAAAAATGTAGCAACTAAGGGGGTTGTTTCCTAAAACTCGTTTTTTTCTGGTCACGGTTTTAAAGGGAAAAAAGTAAAAATTTTTAGAGGAAATTAAAAGCTCTGATTTTTTTTGATACTTTATACCCCAAAGCTGTTAAAAGTCAGAAAATCTGTCATCTCAAACCTGCAGTGGTCATGTAGAAATCAATTGCATCAAAAAGATGAGATAAAGTAGTTTTTTGGGAAAAAAAATCCCCTAAATGTATCAGATTGCAACAGTTCAGATTCTGCACCTGAATTACTGAGCTGCCAGACTGAAACACTGAAACACAGGATCTAGTGATGTGCGGGTCGAGACACACACCCAACCTGGCCCGCTTTTATACATATATATGTATATATACCCACCCTGTCTCTGATGTCATGGAGGAGGCGGGGCAGGGAGAGTCCAACTTTATGTGGAAGTTGGGGCACTGTTAGGACGCGAGCAGGGAGCAAGGCAATGGCAGAAGCATAAGCTCAGCCTGCACCCGCCCATGGTCCAAATATTGTGCTCGAGTAAACCCCCACACATCACTAACAGGAAACTTTAAACTTCAATTTTGGAAAAATAGTAAAAAAATAAAAAATGGAAAGTAATCGAAAAAAGTCTTTATTTCTGGAGAACAAAAGTGATTGAAAGGTTCAATTTTGTAAATGTGTGTTTCATTATACATATATTGATTCTGCACTTATTCTAAACTGTAATATTTAGTATGGTATTGTTATATATTGCTTATATGCTTAAATAGACAGATATTGTACTCCACTAAAAATTTACAGGGTGAATGTTCTGTTTTCTAAAATTTACTTTAACAAAAATTCTTAAGACCTTCCCTCAAGTTTTCAAGAATTCAGAAAAACGTGTTACCAACTTTCTGAATAAGCAGCAAATTCTGCCCTACTGAGCACGTTCACTTGACTTGAAGCTTTATTAAAGTCTGTTACTGAGCAGCCATTAATAATAATTTGATACAATAATTATACAGCAATGTATCAAGGGCTGTTTCATCAATAGTTTCCAGTATCTGCAACCTTAACCCCAAAAGGAGGATTATTTTGTATATCATATGGTCCAAAAATATTCATTGTCTATCTAGGCTTACAGAGCTGCTACTGAGACACATTAGAAGGGGATAAAAATTTTATAATTAATTTGAAAAAAGCAGTCAAAAAGTCATTATCTCTGCTGCATTATTTGAATATTATAAGATTTATGAAGGTGAATTATCATTTTAATGGCTCTGTCCTGGAGCCAAAGACTCAATTAACACCAATTAAACTTTTAGTATGATGAAGACATTGCACTTGGCTTTCATTTTTATTTTTTAACGTTTTAGCTTCTTGTTTAGCAGCTCTCCAGTTTGGAATTTCACAAGCTATCTGGTTGCTAGGGTCCAGCTTATCCTAGCAACCAGGCAGTAGTTTTAATGAGAGACTGGAATATGAATAGGAGAGGGCCTGAATAGAAAGATAAGTAATAAAAAAGTAATAACAATTACACAATAATCACAAAGCAACCATTTTTATGGCTGCCTGAGAAAACCCAAAAGTAGTAAAAGGCAAATAATCCAAAAACCATTAAAAATAAAAAAACAAAGACCAACTTAAAAGTTGCTAAGCATATAACATTCTACAGTATACTAAAAGTTAAGGTAAAGAATAACAACCCCTTTAAAGAAGCCTGAATTGAATTTTGGTTCCATTTGACCTTTATTTATAGTTTATGATATTATGCAAAAATATAAATGTGGAGAATACTCAACTGATCATACTAGAAAAAAAAAAGATTTGTTTTCTGCTGTGCTCCACAGAGTCTCATGAGCTGTTTACACTTGCTTTTAGGACTTTGCTCTTATGTTTTCTTCATTTTCATAACATTTAACATTTCTTAGTTGAGTCAAGTCCATTACTGAAAACTGCGAATGAAGTGTTACACAGAAAATCATCAGTAAATGAACCGAGAACAAGATGTTAGGTTAAACTGACAAAAACGCTAACGTCGTTGGAACAAGATCTTGGCTGTGGACATAATCAAATATGTAAATCCTTCAGAGAAGAATGTAAATCCACTCAGCATTTGTACACAAACTGATATCCCCAAGACAATGAGACATAACAAGAACTGATTCATAGGTATATTTCCCTTCAAACTGGGGCCAAGTTTTCCCATCTTTGCAAAGCCAAAGTAATATCCTTACAATAAGAAAAATTATTGTTTTAATAGAGATGTGTAAAAAACTGTGTAGTGAAAGTAAGATGGAAAGATGCTTAGTATACATTTTGTTTTCAATATTGCAAAGTTTATTTTTAAATTTTCGAATTTACAAATCCTTTAAGTTATTTTACATTCCAAATGTCCTCAGCAACCTTTATCTCAGTAGTGTGTTAGAGCTGTTCTATCTATATGTAAATATACAGAGTAACTTACTCATCTTATTCCCAAAGAGAAAACTGATCATGCACAGATGTAACCGCCACAGGCAATCCTAGAGGATACTTAAAAGAAATACTTCCAAAAGTGCCATACAACTTGCTAGAAGTTTAATTTTAACTTTTCTATCCTGACATTAAAATCATCAGCTTCATGGGTTTTTGGGGCCAAAAATTATGAAAGATAAATTCAATAGAACCGGGTTTAAAAATCCCAATTCTACATTTCACAATTTCATTGTTAATTATACACAATGAACTAGTAAAAAGAGCAACACAAAGGGGCAGATTTACATATGGTCGAATATCGAGGGTTACTTAACCCTTGATATTCGACTGCCGAATGTAAATCCTTCGACTTCGAATATCGAAGTCAAAGGATTTACCGCAAATAGTTCGATTGAATGAAAAATCATTAGATCGAACGATTAAATCCTGGGAATCGTTCGATTTGAAGGATTTTAATCCATTGATCGAACGATTTTTCTTCTACCAAAAAATTGTTGGAAAGCCTATGGGGACCTCGGTAGGTTTTAGGTGGCGAAGTAGGGGGTCGAAGAGACAGTACTTTGACCATCGAATGGTCGAATATTCGAACGATTTTTAGTTTGAATCGTGCGATTCGAAGGTCGAAGTAGCCAATTCGATGGTCGAAGTAGCCAAAAAAACAAGTTTTTTTATTCTATTCCTTCCCTCGAGCAAAGTAAATGGGCCCCAAAAGGTCATTTTTTTTACTATGGCAGATTTTTAATAAATCTACCCCAAAGGTCAGTGGCACATGGGGCAATTTTAAAATACCTGGAGCCAAAGCACCCTAAACTGCTCTAATTAACTTCTGTGTGAATCGCAGGTTAAGTACTAGAAAATATTTCACACAGAAGTAAGTGCGAGTGGTTTGGGGATTTCTTTTTGTGGCAATTGCTTGGGTTACATTGAAATCTGGCTTTTAAATTGCCTGAATCTTCCATATGGGCTATCACCCTAAGTATCTCCTGTTAAATGCCATCCAGCCACTGATAAACCATTTATACTGCTGCAACCTGGAACCAGAAAATCATAGCTCACCCAAATTAACTTATAAGTTCATCTACTTCAATCTTTCAAGGAGTATGCCCCTCATCTCATAGGTTCCCCCCCAGCTATGTGATATTGGCTTTATTACTCCAGACTAAGATGCAATTGACTTGACATTTTCCCATAACATTATACATTCGAAATTCTGATTGCTTGAAACAATCATATTATCATCTACAACTATTTGTATAGTGCCAACAAGTTACACGGAACTTTACAATAACACTGGCCCAACATATATACCTGTAATTATTTCTATCATAAATTAAAACCTTCTGGAATGGGAAATTGTTCCCCCCTCACTTATGCACACACATCTTATCTGTATATGGGTATCGCCACTTTTTAGTGCCATACTGCTTAGTTAAAAGCTGTTGCCCAGACACGGCTGATGACATTCTTAGGCCAGACTTGGCGTTTTTGCAGCGTTTTTACATTGCGTTTTTAAAAAAGAACAGCCAGGCGTAAATACGAATAAACTGCACTACCACTGAAACTAATGGAAAACGCACTATGGCAATTCACACAGGGCGCTTGCAAGCTGAAATCCGCCACAGGACGCCAGTATTGGTGGTTTTTTAGCAGAAACGCCAATACGTCAAGAAACTACCAAATCAATAGACTGCACGTTTGAAACCACACTGTACATAAATAGGCAGCGTATTTTAAATATGGCGTCCAAATTCAATGAGAACAATGAGAAGTGCATGTTGGGGAAAGAATCCTACGTGCTGAAAAACGTATGAAAAACGCATGTTGACAATCGCATGTGGTTTCAGTTGAGTATTTATGCCTGGCTGTTCTTTTTTAAAAACGCCACGTAAAAACGCCGCAAAAACACCATGTCTGGCCTTGCCCTTAATCTAAATCATCTGAAAAAGAGGCAAATGAAAACAGCTGTACGTGTTTTCACACACATCCTGCTAGTAATATTTCAAGGCTTGCATGCGTCTGTACCCTCTTTAGGAATGACTCAGATCCTTAACTAAATCTGGCAATCGCCTCTTTAATGCATTGGAACATCAGGCAAAGATATCCAGTTGCAAATATAAAGCAATTCCTTTATTGTATGGAATGTTTAAAATACTCTGTATGCTGTTATCACATTCTTTGTGCGTGTTGCTGAGCTACAGCCAGTTCTCAGCTGAATTTATCTTCCTTATTAAGTAATACAATAACCACTTAACAGTCTTCTGTGAGTTCTAACCTTAAGATCAGGAAACAGACAGCATGTTCAATTACAGCTGCATATACAAACACCAGCTTATAGACAGCGTGTCTGGGAATATAGAATTTACAGTGAATATACAGTGAAACCTCAACTTTAAATCCCATGATTTTGTTTCCCTCCATGTTACACTCTTTTGCTTCAACACTTCTTCCTGTTACAGTTAGAGTTGTAGTATTTCTGGTCGGGTGATCTCTAAGACAGCACACAGACCATCACAAAATGGTGGTTCAAGGCAAGAGATGTAAAAGGGCAATATTTACTTAAATATATATTCCAGTTTGGTAAGATTCTTTCATATGCCACTTAATATGATATAAACTATCTGTTGCTTAAGTATTCATTTTGGGGGTATAGTTTTCCTTTAAATATTATGCATAATACATTTCCCTGATTTTTACGTTTTCCCAGATTTTAAACCATTTTTTCTGGTCACTTGAAAAAAGGAAAATGGGGGTTCTACTGTAGTTCTAAAGTCTCACTGACTGACTTTGGAGTGCCACAGGTTTTTTCAAACATTACAGACGACCCGGATTTTAATGGGTATTTCTATCCTCTAATCAACAGCCCAGAATGACCCCAAAGTGCTACACAGCAATACATTGCTCAGTAGAGTTGAAACCTTTGCTTTTATAGGAATGGCAGCCACACACCTGGGTAAGCATTGGTAACCTGTGGCCCTCTAGATGCCTTTGAACTAATACAACTCTCAGTATTCCACTTAAAGCTGAAAACTGGAGTGCCATTGATTGCACACCAGTTTAGCAGGGATGGTAAAGCACAGACATGATTATCCCCTAGAGCACAGCATCTGTCTTACTGTGCACATCTGCCAAGCAAATAGTATAACATATATACACAGTAACTGAACAGCTCACAATCTAATGTTAAATATGTTTTTTTTGTTTTAATAGTCAATGAAAGATTAATTCCTTTTTCTAAATGAAATTGTGCAAATTTACACATGCTATGAAATATTATTTATGCTTAAAAAAACCTGGTGTAAAAAGCGTTCAAAAATAAATGGTGCATTTATTAATATGCGTGTGTTTTTTTTTGAGCCTGATAAAGATATTTAGCGCAATTACTTTACACCATTATTTTTTTAATGTAATGCATTCAAGTCAATTTGAAAAATTCAGGTGGCAAGAACATTTTAGAGGTCAAAAACTTATTCTTCAAGCAGTTGTTTTTTAAGACTGGAATTTTATGTTGAAAATATAAAAAATGAATACCCAGCTTGATATTTACACCATTTTGAAACACAGTTTGATAAATAGGCCCGTAGTGTTAAATTATAAGCCATCATTTTCTTAGGGAGAAGCAAGCACTGGTTCCATTATCTTTTACTGGTGACCAGCCCTTGGAATGTCACTACTAGTTGATTGCACATTACAGCTTTTTATTTCAACCACAACTAGTGATGGGCGAATTTGACCCCTTTCAGCAAAAATTCGCAAAATGGCAAAAATTTATATATTGAGAATATTTGACACTTATTTCAACCACAACTATCTATCAGTGAATGACTTTACAGATATATCCATTACAGTTATAATATATACTTTTGCATAATAGCATTTGAGTAGACATTCAGAAATAAGGCAAGAAGAACACAGTTTCATAAATAGATAAAAGAGAAGGACAAAGAAGAATAGAGTGCTTTCATTATAAAGGAACTGAACAGTCCATAAACACATTTCAAAGGAGAACTGTACACACAGAGACTTACAGGAGAACAGAGATCAGATAGGGAAGTGTGGGATATAATAAAGCCAAAAGAGAGAAGTCAAATGTCAAAAGACAACTGGGAGAAATTACGACTAGACACTTTTTTTAAAAGGTAAATTTAATCAAAGGCTATAAGTGTATAAATAAGGGTTGCAGTGACCTTATCTCAGACATATTCATTTTCCAACTGCATAATAAAACTGTATCCAAGGTTTTTTTGTGTTTCAGCTATACATCCTTGTATCAATGTCTCATAAGAATAACACAGCTAAGTGCTATAGTAGTATAAGTGATACAACTAGGAGTTTCAAACACATTGGACAGGCAAAATAATGTTTTTGAACTAGTGGTCCGGACCCCCAAGGGGGCCTGGAACAGCTGCAGGAGGGGGGGGGGCTCAGCAATATATTCTGCTGTCCTTTGTTTTTTTATGTTTAAACTAAATGTCTCATACACGAATGTTGTCTTATACCTTGTCATTTAAAGGGAGCCCTAAATGTAGACTGGAACTCTAAAGGGCACTGATACACTCCAACAACTGCTGCTATAGTGGGTCATATGCCACTGATGCTTCACAGTTGCAGCACTGAGGTTCAGCTACTGTATCATCAGTGGGTCTTGCTGTAGTTTTATTATTCTCAGTTAATGTTAACATGTGCACTAGAGACCAGTTTTAATTTCAGCAACCGTAAAATGGATGAAAATGGAGAATAAATGGATATGAAGATGTACTTTAGATTATAACCTTCACTCGAGCAGGACCTGATATGAATGATGTATAAACTTTGCAAACTGTTGCTCAATGTTAAATTTATATGAATAAGGCATAATAATAAAAAAATAATACAGAGCCAAGTTATCATTGGTGTATGCTATAAGCCACCTTGTATAAGTGACGAGTATGAAACTCAGCTACTTTAACAAATTGAAGTGGCTTCACAACTATTACTATGGATGACTTCAATTATCCAGACATTGACTGGGGTAATGGGGTTGCCAAGACATAAAAAGCTAGTAGGTTTGTAAATATGCTGAATGACAACTTTTTATTCTAGCTTATCAAGAACCTACTAGGAATAACTTTCTTTTGGACCTTGTAATAACTAATAATACTGAACTCATCTCTAACATTTGTGTGGGTGAGCATTTTGGGAATAGTGATCATAACATGGTCTCCTTTGAGATTCTGTTGCAATTCTATAAGGGAGAAACTAAAACACTAAGGGGCACATTTACTTAGCTCGAGTGAATGAATAGAATAAAAAATACTTCGAATTTCGAACGTTTTTTTTGGCTACTTCGACCTTCGACTACGACTTTGAATCGAACGATCCGAACTAAAAATCGTTTGAGTATTCGACCATTCGATAGTCGAAGTACTGTCTCTTTAAAAAAAAGTTCGACCCCCTACTTCGCCAAGTAAAACCTACCAAACATCAATGTTAGCCTATGGGGAAGGTCCCTCTCAACATGTTAAGATAAACAAAGGTCTGGGGCTGGATGATATGCATCCCAGGGTACTTAGCGAGCTTAGGTCTGTGGTTGCCAAACCTCTTTACTTAATTTTTCAGAATTCATTGAGGTCTGGCATGGTGCAGAGAGACTGGCGAATTGCAAATGTGATGCCGCTATTAAAAAAGGGATCCGCTTCTCAGCCTCAAAACTATAGGCCATTTAGTCTGATGTCAGTGGTAGGAAAGCTTTTCGAAGGGTTAATAAAGGATAAGATACCGGACTTCATCGCAAATTATAATATTATGAGTTTGTGCCAACATGGTTTTATACGAGGACGAAGGCAGCTGACAAGCTGTCTAATTTTGTGCAGTGTCATTCTGTGGCTTCTAAGGCAAATAAAGTTTTGTCTTGCATAAAAAGGTCATTAACTGAAGGGATGAAAACATAATTATGAGTCTTTAAAGGTCCCTGGTAAGGCCTCATCTGCAGTATGCAGTGCAGTTTTGGACTCCAGTCCTTAAGAGGGATATAAATGAGCTGGAGAGAGTGCAGAGATGTGCAACTAAACTGGTTAGAGGGATGGAAGACTTAACTTATGATGGTAGACTGTCAAGTTTGGGTTTGTTTTCTCTGGAAAAAGGCACTTGCCAGGGGACATGATTACAAGTACATTAGAGGACATTATAGACAAATAGCTGGGGACCTTTTTACCCATAAAGAGGATCACCATACCAGAGGCCACCCCTTCAGAATAGTAAAAAAGAACTTTCATTTGAAGCAACGTATGTGATTCTTCACAGTGAGGTTGTGGAATGCACTGCCGGGTGATGTTGGGATGGCTGATTCTGTTAATGCCTTTAAGAGTGGCTTGGATGATTTCTTGGACAGACATAATATCAAAGGCTATTGTGATACTAAACTCTATAGTTAGTATAGATATGGATATACCGTATATACTCGAATATAAGCTGACCCGAGTATAAGCCGAGGTACCTAATTTTAGCTACGAAAACTGGGAAAACTTATTGACTCGAGTATAAGCCTAGACACAACTACAGCCCTGTCTCCCAGCACGATCAACCGGACTTCTTTGCAAAGTTGATGGTGACAGAGAATTGCCAAACGGATTACTGTGTGCATTGTCCCACTGTCCCACTACTATGTGCAGAGGGCGCTGTGTGATATTGCCATCACTGTTAATCTTTCATATAACCAACAGAGGGTGCTGTGTGATATTGCCATCACTGTTAATCCTTCATATAACCAACAGAGGGCGCTGTGTGATATTGCAGTCACTATTAATCCTTCATATAACCAACAGATGGCGCTGTGTGATATTGCAGTCACTGTTAATCCTTCATATAACCAACAGATGGCGCTGTGTGATATTGCCATCACTGTTAATCTTTTGTTTAACCAACAGAGGGCGCTGTGTGATATTGCAGTCACCGTTAATCTTTCATATAACCAACAGAGGGTGCACTGTTATTCTTTCATATAACCAACAGATGGCGCTGTGTGATATTGCAATCACTGTTATTCTTTCATATAACCAACAGAGGGCACACTGTTATTCTTTCATATAACCAACAGAGGGTGCTGTGTGATATTGCAGTCACTGTTATTCTTTCATATAACCAACAGATGACGCTGTGTGATATTGCAGTCACTGTTATTCGTTCATATAACCAACAGAGGGCGCACTGTTATTCTTTCATATAACCAATAGAGGGTGCTGTGTGATATTGCAGTCACTGTTATTCTTTCATATAACCAACAGATGGCGCTGTGTGATATTGCAGTCACTGTTATTCTTTCATATAACCAACAGAGGGCGCACTGTTATTCTTTCATATAACCAACAGAGGGTGCTGTGAGATATTGCAGTCTCTCCCCAAAGGAACTGTTGGTATAGGAATGATTAAAAGTGACTGCAATCTCAGCTACTGCCCACTGACTCGAGTATAAGCCGAGGTAGACTTTTTCAGCACATTTTGGATGCTGAAAAACTCGGCTTATACTCGAGTATATACGGTATATAATTTATGTGAAAATAGGGAGGGGTGTGTGTATGGATGCTGGGTTTTCATTTAGAGGGGTTGTACTTGATGGGCTTTGTCTTTTTTCAACCCAATTTAACTATGTAACTATGTAAGTTTGAAAAATAACCCCCAGTATTTGTATAATTACAACCCACCAGGAAATGACAAGTCAACTTTAATGGAAATGTATTCATCTATCAAGAAGTACCAAGGTTTGAAAACATTTCGTTAAGTATAACAACCTTACTTGAGGCTTCATATAAAATGGCACCTAATGCTCCTTAAGTGTAATACCACACATTTCCATACATAAAGATAGTACAGGTATGGGATCCGTTATCCGAAAACCCGTTATCCAGAAAGCTCCGAATTACGGAATGCCTTCTCCCCTAGACTCCATTATAATGAAATAATCCAAATTTCAAAATTATTTTATTTTTCTCTGTAATAGTAAAACAGTACAGTGTACTTGATCCAAACTAAGATATAATTAATCCTTACTGGAAGCAAAACCACCTTTTTGGGTTAATTTAATGTTTACTTTATAATTTACATTATAATTAAGTTACGCAGATCCATATTATGGAAAAATCCATTATCCAGAAAACCCCCAGTCCCGAGCATTCTTCTGCATAACAGGTCCCATACCAGTAGAATAATACTAGTTTTCATCCTAATCTCAGCACTCAGAGCTATAGAGATCACATTTGTAGTAAATAATTTTTTTTTTTCTGCCACCTACTCATGCTGTTTGGTTATAAGTGCAAGAATTTTTTTAAAAAAAATGGCAGTGGTGGGATGAAACTGCGGGAGTTGTTTTCGAAATGCAGGATATAGGCTGCAAAAGAGAACACATGATCTGTATTGTATATTCAGATCATTTCATGTAGAGGTTGCAAGAGGCTGTGAATATGAAAGTCATTGTAACTGACAGCAGGCTGCCTATAGAATGTGAAGAAAAATGTCATGATTGGAAATGGTCCAGTGTTGTCTGAACTGGCCACTGGGAAATCGTTGTTAGTTTGATTTTAACTTTAAGTCACAATTTCCCACTGCATAATTGATTCCATTAGGAGCATGTGTTGAAAGAGATTTCAATGCATTGAAATGTTTGACTTTCTAAGATAAGCTGAATATGCTAAAAATAATTTAGCTTTGTTGAAAGAAAGCTTCTGTTAAAAGCTTATTTTTACAGAAAAAAACATATTTCTTTGAATAACTAGTGGAAGAATGTAATTTATGAACTAAAGCATTATTTATAACCCTTTACAGAAAAAAACTGATAAAAATTATGGATTTTTAAAAATATCCATAGTACCTTCATGCAGGAGACTAGTGTATAGAGAAAAATAATGTGGCACATCAGGTATCCTGTATCCATATAACTCACTGTGTGAGGAAATTGAAAGTGGATGTGAACTGGGACCATGTGCACAGTCAGTGCCATTAGAACATAAAAATGCAATAAGGTCCAGGTTCATATCGACCACTGAAGGGATATTAGAAGAATTATGTGACTCTACCAGATGAGGTCAAGTAGAGAAACATGTCCTGATGGAAGGTGTAGATTGAATGAGTAATATAGAGATGCTGAAAATGAAATTGCAGTGGACATTCAATGCCGTGGAGGCTGGGAAGAATAAGATGAAAATAAAAGGATAAAAGCGAGGAACTGCATACATGAAGTAGCTGAAAAAAAAGCAACACTGTTCACTTAAAGAGTGAGAATGGACTAATGAAGAAATTAAGGTGTAATCTAAAATTAATAAATGCAATATATACTGTATTTAAATATTATTTTACACAAATAGATTTTGTTTTCATAGTTTTTGAGATATAAATGGTTTATGGGTGTGCTTCCTCAGCCTTCAACCCTACTACTGCAAGCAATTCAACCATATTGTTATAGCAGGTGGCTTCTGACAGTGACTCGTAAGCATGTGTGTTTTGCCTGAAGCTAAAATAAAGGAACTCACAAATAAACAACTACAGGTATAGGATCCATTATCTTGAAAACCATTATCCAGAAAGCCCCGAAATATGGGAACGTCATCTCCCATATTCTCAATTTTAATCTAATAGCTGTAGTTTTTTTTTTAATTATTTCCATATTCTATGCCATAAAAAAACAGTACCTTGTACAGTACTTGATCCCAACTAATACATAATTAATCGTTAATCCTATTATTTTTTATGTTTAAATTATTCTTTAGTAGGCTTAAGACACAGTATAAAAATACAAATTAAGGATAGACCCCTTGTCCAAAAAGACCTGTTATTTGGAAAATCCCAGGTTCCAAGCATTCTGGATAACTGGTCCCATAACTAGATAAAAAATTCCTGTTTGCTGCTAAAAAAAAGAAACCTGTACAGCACTGTGCCATAAAAACAATGTAACAATGAAAGATAATTTAATTAACGGGCCGAATGGACAGTTCCCTCAAAATCATTACAGCTGCTTCTGTAACTGCCCTCAGGCTCTGGAGAATGATCATATTATTGTATTATATGCAGTATGCATAAATTCTGCCATCAATTCCAAAGGATGGAATATATACTTATACTATTATCAGTATTGCTTACACTTTGGAAACTGCATACAAATACCATAGCATGTATCTTTTTAAGCCCCATGAAATTGTATATGCTGTTGTAGGAAAGTAGTAATGGTCTTGTGTATAAACAAAAGAGGGCACTGTTTCTGAACTAAGAATACAGTATGTTTAAAAAATTATAACATGGGGCATATGACAAACAAACCCTTTTATATTAAAAAAATATATATACTCACAAACTATACAGTATAATTGTACTGTTAAATACATATACTGTAGCAAACACATTAAGGTCCCAGCTTTGGGGCTTGAATATTGTAGCAGCTGATGCTGAACAAAGAGTTTACAGTATCATTTCTTTGTTGTACCAGTGTATGTACATTATACATGCAAGTGCTCTCTCTGAGAGGACCATAACAGAGTCGTTGAAACCCAGTTTACATCACTGATGTATACTGAGCCCTTAAAGGGGTGGTTCACCTTTATGGTAACTTTTATTGTGTTTCAGAACAGCCAATTCTAAGCAACTTTTCAATTGGCTTTCATAATTAATTTTTTATAGTTTTATAATTATTTGCCTTTTTCTTCTGACTCTTTGCAGCTTTCAAATGGGCGTCACTGACTCCCTTCTAAAAAAACAAATCCTCTTTAAGGCTACAAATGTATTGTTATTGTTACTTTTTATGACTGATCCTTCTATTCAGACCCTCTCCTATTCATATTACAGTCTCTTATTCAAATCAGTGCATGGTGGCTAGGGTAATTTGGACCCTAGTTACCAGATTGCTTAAGATGGAAATTGAAGAGCTGCTGAATAAAAAGCTAAATAACTCAAAAACCTTCAATAATAAAAAATGAAAACAAATTGCAAATTGTCTCTGAATATCACTCTCTACATTATACTATAAGTTATCTCAAAGGTGAACATCCCCTTTAAAATGAATAAGGAAAAGTGAGATACAAAAGCTTTTTTAAAAACATTTTACGTGTGAAATTGTCGTTTTGTAAAATAATCTTTGCCACGGGGAACCACTTTCTGCCAGTCAGTAATTCTTAGGCCCTTGGCACACAGGGATTCGGTCTGCTCACAGACAAAAAAATGCCAAGGACAAAATGTCCCTCTCCACTTGTCATCGCTCTATCACACTGCTGAATGACAAGCAGCCTGCTGAACATACACATGGTGAATGGAGAATTTTGGAGCTCAGGTCCACCCATCACTACACCATGTGCGTTAGATGAGTGAAACCCTCCTAATTTTGTAGGCAATAATGTATACTATATGGGGCTGGTATTACATTTGGCAAACATTTATATTATCTTTAAAATCTATGGAGCTCCCTATAGATCTGCTACAGTCCCTATCCAAGTTTCAAATGAAGAGTGGGCGTGGACTAATGGTCCCTGCCAGAAGCACAGTAGGAGGGGGACAGCCAATCACAGCTCTGCAGTCACACAAGCAAAGACAGGCTTCAGTTCCTATCAGGTCAGCCTAGCTGCTGATTGGTTCCTATCCTACAGTGCAATGTGCTTACTGCCACCAGCTCCCCTGCACAGCCTGGGAAAGGAGGCAGCAGGAAGTGGAACAGATGGATGGGACTAGTAGGGTTTTTGCTGAAATTTTCAATAAAGTAACCAGAAACACAACTTTTTAAAGAACATTCCTTCTATATCTAAGAAAGTTTAAACTGGTACATTCTTGTTTTTTTACATAATACTGTATGTCTCCTTTAAAAGCTTGATTTAAGTTGTGGGTACTAATACCATAATACTGCTTACACATCCAATACCTTAGTTCTTTTGTAACTGTGGTATTTCATGCAGAGTTAATCCATTAAACACATAACAAAGGTGCATTTAAATTTCATTGCAAAGAGTTCAACAGGGACACAAGCACACAAACATTACACTGTGGTGGTCATCTATAATAAGATGAATTACACAGTACATTATGTCTATCATCAATACTCATTAAAGGACCAGTAACATCAAAATTTTTTTTAGAAAAATTAGTTAGAATACAACAAAAAAAACCCACCAAGACAAATTAAATTTTAAAATAGCAAAGCATTTATTAAGAAATAACTTACCGAAACTCCACTTCCTGTCCTCTACAGAAAAGGCGACACGGCGACCATCCATACTGCAGCGCTCGATTTCTTCTCCCTGGCTATTCACTGACAGTGTGTCCTGCAGCCGGTCCCTGATCTTCACGCGAATATCCCCAGGTCCCTGTGTTTGTCTGTATGTGTATCAGCGCAATGTACGACCCCGCCGTGCTCCTGCCGACCCCGCCGCCTTGTATGTGTCTTTGGTGGAGGATCAGCGCGGGAAGCGGGGCATCAGCAGGTCCTCATCCTCTTCTTCCTCTGCCCGCCATTCGTCCTGCATGATCTCCTCTGCTGTGCGAGAGCCCTATGTGATGCGCTTGGGAGCCGAACCGGTGCCGATACCAATTCCTGCGCAGGGTTAGCAGCTCCATGCGATGCGCTTGGTTTCTAGTGATCCCCAACACAGCAGCTCCCCAGGGCTTTTTCTCTGCCTGCCTCTTCTCCCAAAGCTACTGGAGAGCTGAATGAATGAGCAGCCAGAGAAGTGGCACGGGGAGCAAACGCTCGTCCACTTCTGCTGATCCATAACTTAGCAGCGACTGCAGCAATCCAGCTGGACAGCTGTTTGTGCAAACCCTGCGCTCTCGCAGGAATCTCGCTTGGGAGCCGAACCGGTGCCGATACCAATTCCTGCTGTGTTGGGGATCACTAGAAACCAAGCGCATCGCATGGAGCTGCTAACCCTGCGCAGGAATTGGTATCGGCACCGGTTCGGCTCCCAAGCGCATCGCATAGGGCTCTCGCACAGCAGAGGAGATCATGCAGGACGAACGGCGGGCAGAGGAAGAAGAGGATGGGGACCTGCTGATGCCCCGCTTCCCGCGCTGATCCTCCACCAAAGACACATACAAGGCGGCGCGGTCGGCAGGAGCACGGCGGGGTCGTACATCGCGCTGATACACATACAGACAAACACAGGGACCTGGGGATATTCGCGTGAAGATCAGGGACCGGCTGCAGGACACACTGTCAGTGAATAGCCAGGGAGAAGAAATTGAGCGCTGCAGTATGGATGGTCGCCGTGTCGCCTTTTCTGTAGAGGACAGGAAGTGGAGTTTCGGTAAGTTATTTCTTAATAAATGCTTTGCTATTTTAAAATTTAATTTGTCTTGGTGGGTTTTTTTTGTTGTATTCTAACTAATTTTTGTAAAAAAATTTTTGATGTTACTGGTCCTTTAAGTATTACTTTGGACATACTTTATATCTTCTAAAGGATTTATTAAAACTGCTGACCAATCTATAGCTGCAAACCTCATTAGCTAGAATAAATTAAATGTTACAACCCATGCAGCTTAACTTAAAAAATTGTCAGGGGGAGAAAATGATTCTAAAACTACAGTCGATGCAATGGTATATAACATTTTTGAAGCAGGTCAGCTACATTAGAAAAAGAGAAACTAAATACAAATACGCCTAGTAAAATTAAAAGTATTCAGTCATTGTGATGGTCAAAATATATCAGCTATAGGGGAAATGAGAAGATACAATTTTAATATTATGCACAGAAGGGGGTTATTTATTAGATTTGTTTTACTATAAAATCTGATCTAATTTTTTAGTGGAAATAAAACATCAAATTTATGAGATTTATTAAACCCCGAGGATGGGAAAAGTCTGAATCCGAAAATTTAGCATCTCAGACCTGCTGGGGGATGTATATAAGTCAATGGGAGAGGTCCCTATTCTATTTGTTAGTTTATGTGGTCTGCTCTGAAATTAGCCCAAAAATCCGACTATTTCCAGTTATTCAGACAAAAATCTGAAAAAGTCATACTTTTTGGGGGAAAATCCAAAAAAAGTCGCACAATAGGATTTTTTCATGTTTGTCCCTGATCCAATAAAAATGATTTTTTAATAATAAAAAAGGTCCAATTGTGGATTCTAGTTTGGTCAGACTTTTTTTCATTAAAATAGTCAGATAAATTCGGACTTTGATAAATAAGGCCATAAATGTTATAGTCACAGTTTGAACTTCTGTTTGTGCTGCATTCATCGGGACAGTTGTTTGTCTCTGGGGAGAGAGGAAGACATTGTGCAAAGAAATGGCGACTGGCCCGAGTTTGCACTTTGCACGCTGAGCCCTTTTGTCTATTAGCTATGAAAAGATAAGAGCTCTGACTTCTATGGCAGAGCAAAAAAGGAACTCCATTGAAAACTTTTTTTTTTTGCCTAAAAAAAGAAAATATAATTTTAGCAACTTTCTAAGATACATTAATTAAACAGTTGCATGGTTATACACTTTTATATAACACAATTACAATTGTCTGAACCAATGTAAAAAATGAAGTAGACAGATAATCATAATTTAATGATACCCCATGCAATAGGAATCCAGATAAATCACTAAACTGAGGAAGCATATTCTGTATAAACTGCAAATCTTTGGACCCGTGTATCATTGCCTTAGCTTTTCTGCTCAGGCAATCTAAACGTTGCATCCGCAATAAACGAGCAAGGTTAAACCTGCTAGTAATACCCATGTTGTGCCGGTGTGTTCTGTGTCTACGTTGTTTTTGAGGTTGCCCAATTCCTCTATCATCGAGCACCTGGGATTCGTTTGATTCTGGACGGCCAGGGTGTGCGAGTGTAAGTTTTTCTTTTTTGCAATCTAAAGGAAACCCCATGCGAGTTTATTAATCACATGGGATTTTCTGCTGAAAAAAGTCAGCAATCTTCATAAATTTGAATTAGCAGGCGTTTGGAACTAAGTATAACTTTGTTTTTGCTAAGAACAAAAAGTGCAAAGAGGAAGTATAAAAATTAAAATTATCATTAATATATGTGATGAAGTGTTCCCAGGTGCTAGCAATAGTGTGCCCCCTCCATATAAAAATCACTAATCCCACACTGTGACCACCTGGTATGAGAAGCGTAGACACTAAACTACTGGCAATATATGTAACTATCCGAAATTCTTGACCAGAGCTCACTGCATTGTTAGACCTATGGTCCCATTCTGACCAGTGTAATATGGTCTCTCCTGGTAAACAGTCTGTATAAAGTTCTGCCTAAAACTGGCCATAGACGCAAAGATCCGATCGTACGAATCAGGTATTGGTACGATTTTCGGACCGTGTATGGAGAGTCACAACATTTTTCGTCCCACGGGGATCGGTCATTTGGTTGATCGGCCAGGTTAAAAGATTTCTGTTAGCTGCCGATAATTTCTCTGCATGTATTGCCTATCTGACGATTTTCAGTGGGAGACTGTCACTAGCTTTGTTGGACATATCTTTCATACGATTGCTGTCAGGGGCAGAACATGGGCTGATCTGTTATTTTACTACTTTTCTTGATCGGAATGGTTAGTGGCAGATCGGGAGATGGGGATGTCCGATTGTTCCAGGATTCGAACGATCAGATCTTTGCGTCTATGGCCAGCTTTACATGTTGGTACTAAATAAATAAAGCAGAACAATACACCAATCATGCTTCCACATTTTTTATATGATTTCACACTCAGAAACAAATGGAAAATTAGCCTAAAAGTAATTTTAGAAAAATGGAATTTAATCTGGATAGGTCTAAATGTCTCTCTGTGATAAGAGCTTTACCAGTTAACTACTTTTGCATCTTTGTGCATCTGATTGGCATGTTTATTTTGTGATTGGAAATGGTGATACATGCAGGGCCTCCTGTGACTTTAACAACTGACTAAAATGTGCTTATGATAGCCGCAGGTAATGGAGAGCCCAGTAAAGTTGTGCCCTCTGTATCTCCCGGATAGAGTCTCTGACTAGAAATATCAGAAAGCTTGACACATTTTGAGTAAAGCTTGACACATTTTGAGTATTAGAGAGCTGCTTGCCCTAGCAGTTCTCTCCTAGCCCAATATTTTATTTGTGCTAATAGAACTGTGCCTTTCTTTCAATTATAATCGGTTGTATGGCACAAGACAAACTGTAGGGTGAAAATAATGTGTGATGTAGCAATTTTTTCTTTTCTGTTTCATAAATCCCTTTATATAAGCTTGGTGTTGATGACAGATGTTTATTCCCTTCAGCTCAGGTTACTGTTTAAATACTCAAACTGTTTCAAACACTTTAAGAATTACCCTTACACAAAGGCATATAATAAAACATAGTGTGCACACTGCCATGTTCTGAACACATAAACCCAAGAACAGCAGTATTCTCTTAAACACAAGAAATCTATGCTACTCTAGCTGTTTCAGAACTGCATCTCTAAGCATTCCCTAGCTGGTAAGCCTGGCATGGGAATTCTAGAATTTGCAGTTTTCCAACTGCAACAACAACATTCATCCCTGATCCATAGTACTGCTTTCCAATTGAGTGCTTCTTAATTGTAAGTCAAGACTACAGTATAATGTATAGTATACTGAATACATTATACTGTAGCATTAAAAGAATAATAAATTATCAAAGCAAAAAAGAACCACAACCCACGAATATCATAGACAAGACATGTGTATCACTGTCCAGCCTAAGTCCCACATAAATATGTTTATACATCTCCAACTAATTTAAGCCCAAATGACCATAACCATAACTGCAATAGCTATTGGATGCTATTCCTGAACCAGGCATCCATGAGCATGGCATGGTTTGTAAGGATCTTTTATTTTTCCTTTGCAGTCTATAGTATATATTGGGTTCAGGTCTCAAGGACAATTTTACCCACCATCATCGGTTTATAAGAACCTGCATCTGTAGACGAAAATGTTTTGTTTCCATCACAACTTTTCCTCATCTCAGATCTGGTGAAATTCACTATTTCCCCACAAGAAGTTGAAGAGCTTACAAGTAATGTAATTTCAGCAGTGTAACTATTTCCTTGAAATTTAACAAAGGGTGGCACATTTATCAAAGGTCAAATTTCGAATTCATGTGAGTTTTTTTAAACTCGTTTAAATTTGCATATATTCGAAATTCAATTAGGGGTTATTTAATAGATTATAAAATTGAATATCTAGAACTCGCACAAATTTTACCGACTTGAAAACTCGAATTAAATACAAATCGAATTCAACTAAACTCAATTGTCAGGAAGGCTACTAACATGTCCAAATAGGTCCCTGGACCTCTCCCATTGACTTATATATGAACTTGGCAGGTTTTAGGTGGCGAATAGTTGAATTCAAGTTCTTAAAGGAGAAGGAAAGCTACTTAGGCAGTTTATTATCAATAGATTAGCCATAATAGTTCAAGCTAGAACACTATTTATTCTGTAGACTGATTTACCATACCTAAGTAAACAGCTCTAGAATCTCTCTCTGTTTGTTTAGGATACAGCTACCATATTAGCTTGGTGTGACATCACTTCCTGCCTCTCCCTGCTCACTCATAGCTCTGAGCTCAGATTACAGTTGGGAGGGAGTAGGGAGGGGGAGGAGCAAACTGAGCATGCTCCCGCCCAGGGCAAAGAGGCTTAAGCTGACAGCAGGAAGTCTGATACAGAAGCCCTGTGTACACAATAGAAGGAAAAAAATGCAGTGTTTCTTTTGACAGAGGACTCAGAGCAGCATTACTTTGAGGGTTTACTGGTATATTTATATAGGCCTTTCTAATATAGCTTACTTAGTTTTAACCTTTCCTTCTCCTTTAAAGGGTCAGGGTATGATAAATCTCGAAATTCGAATTAAAACTCGAATCGAGTTTGGATAATTCACAATTTTAGAGTTTTGACCATAAAAAATTTTTTTAAGCGAATATCCCAAATCACCAGTTTTGCTGGAAGGCAGAACTTTTTTCATAGGCTGACGTAGAACATCACCACCGCCTATATTTGCAGCTTCAATGAATTTTCAATTCGACCCTTAATAAAGCTGCCCCTTAGGGTGTTATTTATCAAAGGTCGAGTTGTGTTTTTACCAAAAAAATTTAGTTTTCAAGGGTAGTTTCAGTAATTCAAATGTTTTGAGATTTATTATGCCCCGAAGCTGGAAATAGCTTGAATCCGAATATACTCCAGCTAAAACCTGTCGAGGTCATGCAGAAGTCAGTGACAGAGGTCCCTTAAACCATTTGAAGATGATATTCTGTTTTTTTCAGTGGTTTTTGCTCAATATATCAATAAATTTGATCAATTCGATCAATTCAAGTATTCGAGTTTTTCCCATTGATTGCACTGATTTGAGTTTTTTCATAAATAACAAAACATTCAAGTTGTGAGTTTACTTGAGGTATAAAAAACCTCACAAACTAAACCTTTGATAAATAACCCTCTTAAATTAACACTTTAACACTATAAACTAATGTGTTTCAAAATCTGAGACTTTATAAATTGGCCACTAAAAAGCATCCTGCGTTTTAAAGGGAATCTATAGCAAAACATGTTATTAAATGAAAGCAGCCTTAGCACAGTTAGACTTATGAAGTCTGGGATGTTTTTAATAAGATAAGTGAAAGGAGTCAAAGAACCTTATATTGCCCAGTGTCACAAAAGATTGGGAGGGTGAAGTGATTCACTAACAAAGAAATTTAGAACTGATTTAAGTGCAATTGACAAAGATTACTCAATTTTTTACAGTTTAGAGCCATTGATGGAGCTACTGTAAGAACACAAGGCATGACTAGTCTGAGGCAGCTCAGGATCTGAGATATTTTGTTACCTGAATATGTATGTTTAAGGGAGAATACTATGTATTTGTTATGCACTTGTATGCTGCAGTAATATTTTGTTAAAATTGTATTTGATTTCCTACATCATTTTGCAGCTTTATGCAAATATCATAGGTGGTGGTGATGTTCTACGTCAGCCTATGAAAAAAGTTCTGCCTTCCAACAAAACTGGTGATTTGGGATATTCACTTAAAAAAAATCTCAATTATGTATTATGCAGAAATAGCAGGCAGTACAATCAGTTGCCATGTTCGCTACAACTTTTATAGATAGGAAAAAAGGTACAAAACAAAATATTTCCTTTTAGGTTTGTGGATAATCTACCCTTAAAGAAATATATCATTTTGCCCTTACACTTCGTATTAACAGATTGCTTTTTTCCAGGCTAATATGGCAGTGAAACAATGGTAGTTCTGCTGCTGTGGAATAAAAGTTTGTCTATCTAGCTGTAAGCAGTCTGTGCGAGGGCAGAAGTAATGCACTCATCATCTGTGTTAACATCCCCAGTGCAGAAGAGAATGTAATGAAAAATACTATGGGTAGAAGACATGAGAAAGAGAGTATTCTTGTTTTCAGCATGCTCTCTTTGTCTTGCTCTTCCTCTATGTATTCATGACTCAAATTTTTAAGGCTACATATGTTTTCACAAGAGGAACACATATTGACTCTTTAGTGCCAGATGATGAGAACTCCTGCAGGTCATAAAACATTTTCCTGTTTCAGGCTCACTGTTAGCATCATACCCAGGAAAGCTGCAGTGCGGTCCACTGGAAATGCAGACTTGGTTGCCCATAAATATCAACTACTGTCTGCGGTTATTATTTCTCTGGTTTGCAGGGCAGATTTTTTTCCTGCACTTTAATGGTGGCTGCATATTACATAATGTGACATTAACTGTGGTTTTTAAGAGAAATTATGGGAGAACAAACAAAATTACATTAAACTGCGACAGGCAATAAAGCAGCAGGAAGGTGCTCTGATTCTAAATTACTTTCAAATTTAACACTTCAGCAATCAAAACATCAACTTACCATCCCTAACAATGAACTAGAATACAGCTCTCCATGAGATAAGATTAATGGGAGCCTGTGTGTATGGATTTTAGTCCCTTGATTCATTGATTTTGTAATATATGTCTGTGGGTCCCCCTCACTCTGACTTTTTTTGTAGTCTGGGCTCCAGCAGAGCTGAGGCTATTGAGTATCATATTAAAAAAAATAAATAAAGCGTGAATTTATTTTTCTTGTTATTTTATATTAACCCCCACCATATACAGTGCCTTGAAAAAGTATCCATCCCCATTGGCCCTCCCCTCTTATTTTACTGAAATGTAATTTTCTGACATTTTTATCAAGACTTTGAAACTCAGTATTTTTATTGTGGTATTTCTTAATAAAAGCATAATTATAATGCTTGCAACAATATTCAACAATTACATTTGGACAGTTTTTCTTAGTCAGAGAATACTTGCACACTGCAATTTTCAAACAGTCCCACAGATTCTCAGATGGATTGGCATCAGGGTTTGTAATAGGCATTGTAGGACATTAATCTTTGTTAATAATGTCTTGTGTTTGGCATCATTGTCATGCTGAGAGATAAACTTCCTCCCAAGATTCAGACTTAAGATGGATATACAAGCGCTGACCGGGTATGCACACCACCCAATCGCAATAAACCTGCTTCACTTGCCATTGTGTGCTTGGTTTTGTTGCACCACCCAATCGCCAAACTGGCAGAAAGGACAGAGAGTTAAGGGCCATTTATGGCTGTAGTAGATTTGCACAACACATATTGCTTTGAGCTTTGGCTAAAAAAGCTTTCTCCATGGCTAGTGGTTAGTCTGCTTTGTCAAGAGTGATGCAGTGATCCACCTGTATAGCGTGTAGGTGGGCAATACTGTGGAATTGCAAAGGAGACAGATAGGACTGTGGATGAGCCTTAACATGGTGCCCATAAAGTAATACTGTTCTCCAGTTCCCATAAAAATACTAAGCACCCAGATTGGAAATAAGACCACTCAGATCAATAACCAGAGAGTAAACCCCGCTGCCCGCTATGTTGCCTAACTGAGAGATTGCCCAGATTGAAAAGGATTGTGATAACAACAGTCCTGTCCCTAGTCTATATGCAAAGATTAATTCATCAGTGAATTATTATGAATTAGCAGGCATGAGAACAATCAGATTATATTTTCTTTTCAAATGTTACCTGTAAGTGCACATATATAACCTGTTTCATTCATTGTGCTTATTCTCTTTCTAAGTATAAAGTTCTACTACATGTGTATTTTCGTTGCTAGTTCCATGGTGCATAAGACCACATCCCTCATGAGGTCACCACCACAGCACCAACACGCATTCCAATTTTGAGTTGACTTTCTGCATGTCAGCACCACAGATTTGTCTAAAGCTGGCCATAGATGTTGAGATTTTTAAAAGATCCGATCATCATCGTGAGACCACAATTATCTCGGAACGATCGTACGATCGTACGAATTGGCCATCAAATAAAAAGACCAATTTGCCAGAAAAAAAAAGGGTAGCTGCCTGCTTGGCCCTGCAAACATAGATAGATTGCACTGGGACCGACAAAGATTTTTTTAACCTGGCCGGTCAATTTCCTGACAGATGTCGCCCCGAAAATCGTAAGATGTTCGATCGTTCGAAATCCCACTAACCGCACGATAATTTCGAAGGATTGGTCGGACTTCTGTAAAATCGGTCTGAGAAATCTTTGCGTCTATGGGGACCTTAAGTGTCTGATCTTTTGCCAATATTGCCAAGAACACAAGCTTTCCTACTTTTGCTCAGAACAGTCAGGAATAAATCAAATCAGGAGCATTGCAAAGATCAACTGCTGTGAATAAACATGACATCCAATATTAAATATACAAAGGTCCCCCAAGATGGAAAAGCTTTTACAATACTTTCAAACAGTATTTACAAATGTTACACGTTTTTTTCCCTTTTAAATTGTGTTTCTTAGGTTAACACACATGAGAAGTACACATGTTATAGATATTTAAAAATGACTACCGTAAATGTCTTCATTTGCTATAATAAACTCAGACAGTACTGTCTTGATCTCAAATTGAGTTTACAGGTTCAAAATGATGTAGAACAGCATGTAGTATGAAAACATTCAAAGTGCTGTTTTTTGTATATACAACATATTCATTATGCTTTCACTGTGCTGATTCAAAGGTTTGAGGCAATTAAGCTTTGCAAATTGTTTGTACATTTTGGGTACAGCTTCAAAAACATAATGGGCTGTGCATTTTCTGAGACCTGTGGTGGTTAGCAGTATCCTCTCCAGGGAAGTTTGTGTTATTTTGTTCTAACCACTTTAATTAGTTTTTTAAATGTGCTTGCATTTGTTTTCTCATTTACAAATATTAACCCAAAGTCTATCTCACTGTTTACCTATTCAAGCTAAGGCTATATATGCCCCATAGAAGCTGAGGTTGTGCCCCCCCATCCCTTACTGTATTATATAAAATAGAGTGTTAATAGACCTATTAGCTCCCACCTCAAATCTAAAATGTTTAATAGGAAGCTAAGGGAGAAGTCCACGACTAGAGAAAATTGATAAAATAAATAAACTGTAAGTTTAATATACTGTATAAGAAATTCAGTATCTTACATAAGTATTCAGAGACTTGACCAATTGTACAATTTTATTGAGTAAAAAAAATCATACACATAGGGGCAGATTTATCAAGGGTCGAATTTCGAAGTTGAAAATACTTCGAAATTCGACCATCGAATTGAATTACTTCGACTTCGAATATCGAAGTTGAAGTTTTTTTTTCATCGAATTTGGCCATTTGCGGTCGAAGTAAAATCGTTCTATTGAACGATTAAATCCTTTGAATTGAACGATTTGAAGGATTTCAGCGATCGATCAAACAATTTTTCTTCGACTTCCAAAAACTTAGAAAACTGCTCTAGAAGGTCCCCATAGGTTAACATAGCACTTCGGCAAGTTTAATTTGGCGAAGTATTGAAGTCAAAGTTTTTTTAAAGAGACAGTACTTCGATTATCGAATGTTCGAATATCCTAACTATTTTACTTCTAATCAAATTCGAAGTCGTAGTATCCTATTCGATGGTCAAAGTATCCAAAAAATTACTTCGAATTTCAAATTTTTTTACTTAGGAAATTCCCTCGAATTCACTTTGACCCTTGATAAATCTGCCCCAAAAACGCCATATTTATTTAAAAACAGTAAAACTTAAAATTAGGAGACCAAGTTCAACCAAGAAATACAGAAATTATTCCATCCCCACACTCTAAAATTGTGTCTAAAATTGTCAATCACTTTTTGCAGCAATAAGAGCTTCAGGTCTTTGAGTTAAGTATGTATCAGCTTGTAACCCGTTCATTGGTGATTTTGGCCAACTCTTCAAGATATGTTCCCAGGTTAGTCAAATTACACGGGTGATATAAGAGCTTTGACTGGGCCCCTGTAGGACATCACTCTTTTATTATATCTTTGAATTAAGGTATTACCATAGAATTAACTTTAATATGAACAGTAGAATTATATTTATTTTTTTAAATAATTCTCAAGCTTGGAATTTAAATTATCTTCTTGCCATGGGTTAACTGCATTTTAAGAACTATTCCCTGGTTGCTTTAACTATGGAAGCTACTACCTGACAATATTATCTGCCAACAAGATGGTATTTTCCACTGCAGGCTAAAAAAGAACCAGAACCAGAATAGCCAGAATATGAACCCTGATAATGTAAGCAGAGGAAGTAATGAAGACCAATTTAAAATTACTCAAAACAGGTGCTCCACTATAACATGAACTCCACTTTAAGTCACTCCAGTGGTTTACTCTATAATAAAGTGCTTGTTGGGCTCTGATCATGGAACCTCCAGGTTACTGGCTGCTCGCCCTAACCACCGGGCCAGGAGAGCAGCCAGCAAGTTCAAATCTACTCTTCTGCTGGGTTTGAGGATTGGCCATTGACCCTGGGCCAGGCCTTCTCACAACCAGTGCCTGAGCATTGGCCTTCCTAAGCACTGTGGCCCGTAGCTCTGGTTTCCTGCTCCAGGCTTGTGCTTTGTTCCTTGTACCTAGTTCCTTGTGTATTGTAACTTTCATTGTCCTGTCTGAGCCTTGAACCTAGCCTTGTCTGAACCTTGCTCTCCAGTCCTGTCTGCCTTGCGCTCCAGTCCTGTCTGCCTTGCGCTCCAGTCCTGTTTGCCTTGCTCTCTTCTTCGCCTGCTACGTCCTATCTCGCTCTGTCCTGCTCTGACGCAGCTCTCTTCACCCACACTGTCCTGTTCCAGTCCACTTCTGCTCTCTATGCCCACTACATCCTGTCCTGTATTGTTCTTCACCTGATTCTGCAGCTTTGCTCGCACCATCCCAGTCCAGCTCCATTTCATAGTACTTTGTCCTATGTCTTCCTGTTCTGCCTGCACAATATAGCCCCTGCCGGAAGGACTTAAGGTGGCCATACACTATAAGATCCGCAAGGTCGGCAAACAAGCGGATCTTAACCCGATATGGCCACTGGGGCAGAACGATTACAATGCTACGAATGGGCGCCAACAGGTCCAAATCAACTCGCGATGCTGTCCTGGATCGTTAGAAAAAATCAAACTCGACTGATCGATATCTGGCTGATTTTTGGCCTGATATCGATCAGGAGGACCCATCGGGAGCCCCCACACATGGGCAGATAAGCTGCTGATTTGGTCTAAAGGACTGATATCGGCAGCTTTAAACTGCCCGTGTATGGCCACCTTTACCTTTCCCTCCTCCTCAGTGCCGCCTACCCTATCCTGTGAAAGTGCTGCACTTTATACATACCTGTCTGGTAAAAAAAACTGATTTGTACCAAAGTTTATCTTGTAGCAAGACAATGATCCCTAACACAAGTTCAAACTAACATAGTAAACATGAAACATGAAAGTAAAATCTACAGGATAAAACTGAAACTGAATTAGAAGAAATGTTTTACCTTCTCAAAATGGATCTTGCTTGTACATTTTTACATTAGAAACCATTAAATATTTTTTCTTATTAATCTGAATCTGGTCCATTATCTGATAAACTGGAGCAAATTTTATTTTATAACAATTAAATAAGCACACAAGTGCTTATGAGGAATATAAATATATTTAATCAATATATACATATATCACATGTGGGGGGAGGGAATGTAATATAAAACATTTGCTCAGTAATACTTAGCAAACATTATCTTAATGCGTTAACATTTATATATTGCGAAGGTCGAAAAAGTAGGAATCGTATAACTTTTTTGAGTTGTCGTCCGAAAACCTCATCTTTTTAGAAATATTGTACAAAAACCTGCACAGATTTCAAGAAACCTCTTCAAATTGTAAAAGGGACATCTGTCATTGACTTCTACATGACCTCGACAGGTATAAGCTGGAGTATTTTCATATTTGGTTTTTTGGCAGCTTCGGGCTGTAATAAATCTCTAAAAAAATTAAATTTTTTTTTCCTTTAAAAATTTGAGTTTTGATCAGAAAAAATGGAGGTTTATTAAAAGGCCCCAAAAAAGGCCTAGTACTAATCACACATTTAGAGCCCAGATTAAAGACAGATAAAAGCAAAGAAGATAATCATGTACTAGGAAGTGCTGAAGCAATAATGTATGCACTAGGGAAGTTAATCTTGCTATATAGCTATGCTGGAAGGATTTAGTGCTGCCATGTGCTGCAACAAGGACAATTTTGGTGAATTATGTTGACAGTATAAGTTTGTTGCAAAGCAGCTTGATTGTTGGACATCCAACAATAACACAGATAACACATATGTGAGCTAACTCAAGGCCAAGGAGACTGAAGCATTTTCCTTAGGACCAGAGTATTGGAAAGCTCAGCCACAGTAGCGATATTATAATTAGATTCATCAACAGGGTAAACAACACTGGGGCCAACTTAGGTGCTACATCTCTGTCCCACTGGACATATGTAGTGTCACATCATATCAGACGCAACTGGCAGTGCACTTGCGTAAATGTAAACGACCCTTAGTTATGCTCTCACACTTTACTCCCTAGGGAAGCACAGTCCAACTTCTTCAGTGTGCTGACCATGGAAAGTTTCTCTCATGAGACTACAAACCCTTTTTACAGGCACATTTTCTTATCCATTACGATAAACTCAATATTTTATTTAGGAATTTGATAAAATCCCTACTATAGATATGTATGTTTTATATTTATATATGTACAATTGTGGTCCTAATTTTTTATTTAATCCTCCCTTAGACTATTCTGTTCTCGTAACTACATGACTTTTCATTTTTCCATGTCTTTTATGCCAGCCTCCCCCCCCCCCCTTTTACCGCAGTTTTATTATTATGTGATCTTCTCTAATCCTGTTTCTTTTCATTCCATTGTTTTATCCACTATTCAGAATTTCCTCCCAATTTTTTGGGGAATTTAAATGATCCCTTTCAACTTCTGATCTCTACCTTTTTCATTTCCTGTTTCCATTTCTCTTCTTTCTTTCTACAATCCCCATTTCCTCTCCATCATCATCTTCATCTCCACTGTTCTGTTACCTGACCCATTTTGCCTTGTTGCTCCTTTTCAACAATTTTCTACATTTCTATCTACATTTCTACTGTCCCTCATCTTTGTCCCTTTCCCTAAGTTTTATTTCCTGTTTACTTCCACCCTTAAGGTTCTGCTTCTGATCCAAAACTGTTCCTTTAGTATTCTTCTCTGTCTTTGTCATTGTTCCACATAATTCTGCTTTTTAAATAATTTCATTTTCTCTTTACTGTCATCTTACTTTTCTGATTCCTTATGCTTAGTTTGTCCCTTGCTTCTTTCCATTTAGATCTGCTTTCCATTTCTCTCCCCCCTTAAATTTCCTTATTATACTTTGTTTTTCTTCTCAGAATACTTCCCATTTGCAGTTCCAGCAAGTAATTATCTTCTGGCTTACTAATGTTTGAAAACTCAGTAAACAAGTGATTCACTCAAGTAAAGACTTAAATCTAAAAGCAATCTGAATCATCTGCACAGATCATTGGCTGTGCAATCCCCATAAAAAGAAGAAATTTACCTTCTGAAAAGATTAGTTTGACTGTAACAGGGATTGAGATATGGGAAGAATTCACAACATCCACAAGGTCAGCTGCAGGCCACAACAAATGCACATGTTGGTCAGGTGCACAGCTTAGGGGTTACATATTAGTTTATAAATAGGGTATAACTGTCTGTTAATAGGTGGCCATACACTGCCAATCAGCAATTAGAGGCTATACATCTGCAGGTGGAAAAATTAAAGCAAATATGGTTAGTAGCTATGTGCGTCTGCAACTGACAAATTTTTGCCTTTTATTCAGAAATAATTCAGTCATTTTTACTGAAATGACATAATTTTACTGAATGACATTTTTACATCACCCACTGACCAAAACTTACCATACAGTTTTACTAAAATATTTTTTTTCTGATCTGGCAAGATAAAAAATCGGATTGCCCAGTGGCCAGTCATTTTATTTCATCAGTCTTTTAAACTTTTAGTGAGAATTTTTCAGCCAGTTTGGCCCTCCATGGCTAGACAAACAAAAATAATAAACCACTTGTGATTCAGTTACTATTTTATACTTTTATTTATACTTATATTTTATACACCACCAGACTTTCGTACAAACAGCTTTAGATGATAGCATCTATACAAATTCTATACATAAAAAAGGTAGTTGTTGTGAGTTGTAAGTTTAGAAATGGTAGAACAATCCTTAACAGTATGTATAGAAGACAACACAATGACATAGAATTAACCCTTTAAGTGCCAGCAGAATTTCACATTTTGGTTACGCGAAATGGCCCGTTTTTGAAACATTTTGTGCTCTCTCACTTTAGGGGCATTTTCTGAGGGGAAACCTATAGTTTACCTAGGAAAACTATACATTGTTTTTTTCGGTAGAAACTGAGCTTTCCAAATCTGCCTGAGTTTTCATGTATTTCCACCTGTGCAAAAAAATTTATAGTGCTAAATACCGAAAAAAAATGAAAAATTACCATTTTTCATCGTATATCAATTTATACCAGAAAAATATTTCATTTTACGGATGAAAATCCAACTGATTTGGAATGCCTTATGTCTCTCGAACGTGCCAATACCAGATATGTATAGTTTTAGGGAGATTTAGGACTTCTGTACCTCAAAAACTCCCGGCAGTATATTGCCGAATTTTGAAAGCACTAAGGCAGAAAACGGCATGCTTTAGATTCCAAGGCAAAAACTCCTGAAACCGTAGGTTTACCCCAGAAAACCATACATTTTTGAAAAGTACACATTCTGCCGATTACAAAATGGGTAACTATATCTCTCTAATCCCAACTACCAAACATAAAAGCTTGTCTGAACATAGCGGTTTTTCAAAAAAAAAATTCAAAATTCTGAAAAATCATTGCAAAGGTTTTATTTTGCTGCTCCGCATATCCCAAACTATATTAGGTACCAAGAAAAAGCACCTGAAATATGATTGCCAGGGGTCCACTGAACAGTTTGATACCCATTATGCATAGGTTTACCAAAGTATCTGGCATTTAGAGACACCAATATGAAGTTAGCACATCCAAATTGATCAGGACTTTACTTCAGCTACTGAGAAATCAACACATTGACTGCATTTTTTGTGGGGTAAAAACACAGAAATATATGTTTACCCCCCAAACCCATATATTTTTGGAAAGTACACATTCTACAGAATCTAAAATGGGTACCCATGCCTTTCTGCTCCAAACTACTGAGTCGCAAGGCTTTCCCAAAATTGTCGGTTTTGGTGAAATATGTGAAAATTGCCTCAAACCTTCAACTTCCCAGCACCATATCACCCATGTATCATTATGTACTAAGAAAAAGCACCCTAAATATGATTGCCAGGGTTCCTCTGAACATTTTGGTGGCCATTGTTCATAGGTTTACCAAAGTATCTGGCATTTAGAGGCCCCAAAATGAAGTTAGCGCATACAAACAGTCCCGTGGGTAACTTCAGCTAATGAAAAATCAAACACATTGACTGCATTTTTGTGGGGTAAAAACACAGAAATATATGTTTACCCCCAAAACCCATATATTTTTGGAAAGTACACATTCTACTGAATCTAAAATGGGTACCCATGCCTTTCTGCTCCAAACTACTGAGTCGCAAGGCTTTCCCACAATTGTCAGTTTTGGTGAAATATGTGAAAATTGCCTCAAACCTTCAACTTCTCAGCACCATATCACCCATGTATCGTTACACACCAAGAAAAAGCACCCTAAATATGATTGCCAGGGTTCCTCCAAACAGTTTGGTGGCCATTGTTCATAGGTTTAACAAAGTATCTGGCATTTAGAGGCCCCAAAATGAAGTTAGCGCATACAAACAGTCCCGTGGGTAACTTCAGCTAATGAAAAATCAACACATTGACTGCATTTTTGTGGGGTAAAAACACAGAAATATATGTTTACCCCCAAAACCCATATATTTTTGGAAAGTACACATTCTACCGAATCTAAAATGGGTACCCATGCCTTTCTGCTCCAAACTACTGAGTCGCAAGGCTTTCCCACAATTGTCGGTTTTGGTGAAATATCTGAAAATTGCCTCAAAGCTTCAACTTCTCAGCACCATATCACCCATGTATCGTTACGCACCAAGAAAAAGCACCCTAAATATGATTGCCAGGGTTCCTCCAAACAGTTTGGTGGCCATTGTTCATAGGTTTACCAAAGTATCTGGCATTTAGAGGCCCCAAAATGAAGTTAGCGCATACAAACAGTCCCGTGGGTAACTTCAGCTAATGAAAAATCAACACATTGACTGCATTTTTGTGGGGTAAAAACACAGAAATATATGTTTACCCCCAAAACCCATATATTTTTGGAAAGTACACATTCTACCGAATCTAAAATGGGTCCCCATGCCTTTCTGCTCCAAACTACTGAGTCGCAAGGCTTTCCCAAAGTTGTCGGTTTTGGTGAAATATCTGAAAATTGCCTCAAAGCTTCAACTTCCCAGCACCATATCACCCATGTATCATTACGTACTAAGAAAAAGCACCCTAAATATGATTGCCAGGGTTCCTCTGAACATTTTGGTGGCCATTGTTCATAAGTTTACCAAAGTATCTGGAATTTAGAGGCCCCAAAATGAAGTTAGCGCATACAAACAGTTCTGTGGGTAACTTCAGCTAATGAAAAATCAACACATTGACTGCATTTTTGCGGGGTAAAAACACAGAAATATATGTTTGCCCCCCAAAACCCATATAGTTTTGGAAAGTACACATTCTACCGAATCTAAAATGGGTACCCATGCCTTTCTGCTCCAAACTACTGAGTCGCAAGGCTTTCCCACAATTGTCGGTTTTGGTGAAATATCTGAAAATTGCCTCAAAGCTTCAACTTCTCAGCACCATATCACCCATGTATCGTTATGCACCAAGAAAAAGCACCCTAAATATGATTGCCAGGGTTCCTCCGAACAGTTTGGTGGCCATTGTTCATAGGTTTACCAAAGTATCTGGCATTTAGAGGCCTCAAAATGAAGTTAGTGCATACAAATAGTCCTGTGGGTAACTTCAGCTAATGAAAGATCAACACATTAACTGCATTTTTTGTGGGGTAAAAACACAGAAATATATGTTTACCCCCCAAACCCATACATTTTTGGAAAGTACACATTCTACAGAATCTAAAATGGGTACCCATGCCTTATTGCTCCAAACTACTGAGTCGCAAGGCTTTCCCAAAGTTGTCGGTTTTGGTGAAATATCTGAAAATTGCCTCAATGCTTCAACTATCCAGCATCATATCACCCATGTATCATTACGTATCACAAAAAAGCACCCAAATTGTGATTGCCAGGGGTCCTCCAAACAGTTTGGTGCCCACTGTGCATAGGTTTACCAAAGTATATGGCATTTAGAGGCCCCAAAATGAAGTTAGCACATACAAATTGTCCTGTGGGTAACGTCAGCTAATGAAAAATCAGCACATTGTCTGCATTTTTGTGGGGTAAAAACACAGAAATATATGTTTACCCCCCAAACCCATACATTTTTGGAAAGTACACATTCTACAGAATCTAAAATGGGTACCCATGCCTTTCTGCTCCAAACTACTGAGTCGCAAGGCTTTGCCAAATTTGGCGGTTTTGGTGAAATATCTGAAAATTGCCTCAAAGCTTCAACTTTCCAGCAACGTATTGTCCATGTATCATTACCAGCATAAAGCATCCTAAATATAAACATAGGGGTCTACTTAATAGTTTGATGCCCAATGTGCATAGATATACCAAACTATGTGGCGCACAGAGACCCCCAAATGACAATATGTATAGACATTTTCACGGCTGACGCGCTGGCTGCTGCAACATAACCACCCGGTGTGTGTATTATGCGACATTAGACCACCTAACAGTACAGAGACCCCAGAAAACCATATATTTTCAGAAAGTACACATTCTGACGAATCCAATATGGGTAAATAAGTGTTTCTACTACAAACTGCCAAACTGCAAAGCAATGCTGAACATAACGTTTTTTATCAAATTTCTGAAAATCGTCACAAAGCTTGAATTTTACCCCATTATATGCCCCACATTTCGTAACTTATCAGCATAAAACATCCTAAATATGAACGCCAGGGGTCTACTGAACACTTTGATGCCCAATATGCATAGATATACCAAACTATGTGGCGCACAGAGACCCCCAAATGACAATACTGTATATACATTTTCACGGCTGACGCGCTGGCTGCTGCAATATAAGCACCTGGTGTGTGTATTATGCGACATTAGACCCCCCTAACAGTACAGAGACCCCAGAAAACCATATATTTTCAGAAAGTACACATTCTGACGAATCCAATATGGGTAAATAAGTGTTTCTACTACAAACTGCCAAACTGCAAAGCAATGCTGAACATAACGGTTTTTATCAAATTTCTGAAAATCATCACAAAGCTTGAATTTTACCCCATTATATGCTCCACGTTTCGTAACGTATCAGCATAAAACATCCTAAATATGAACGCCAGGGGTCTACTGAACACTTTGATGCTCAATATGCATAGATATACCAAACTATGTGGCGCACAGAGACCCCCAAATGACAATAGTGTATATACATTTTCACGGCTGACGCGCTGGCTGCTGCAATATAAGCACCTGGTGTGTGTATTATGCGACATTAGACCCCCCTAACAGTACAGAGACCCCAGAAAACCATATATTTTCAGAAAGTACACATTCTGACGAATCCAATATGGGTAAATAAGTGTTTCTACTACAAACTGCCAAACTGCAAAGCAATGCTGAACATAACGGTTTTTATCAAATTTCTGAAAATCGTCACAAAGCTTGAATTTTACCCCATTATATGCTCCACGTTTCATAACGTATCAGCATAAAACATCCTAAATATGAACGCCAGGGGTCTACTGAACACTTTGATGCCCAATATGCATAGATATACCAAACTATGTGGCGCACAGAGACCCCCAAATGACAATAGTGTATATACATTTTCACGGCTGACGCGCTGGCTGCTGCAATATAAGCACCTGGTGTGTGTATTATGCGACATTAGACCCCCCTAACAGTACAGAGACCCCAGAAAACCAGATATTTTCAGAAAGTACACATTCTGACGAATCCAATATGGGTAAATAAGTGTTTCTACTACAAACTGCCAAACTGCAAAGCAATGCTGAACATAACGGTTTTTATCAGATTTCTGAAAATCGTCACAAAGCTTGAATTTTACCCCATTATATGCTCCACATTTCGTAACGTATCAGCATAAAACATCCTAAATATGAACGCCAGGGGTCTACTGAACACTTTGATGCCCAATATGCATAGATATACCAAACTATGTGGCGCACAGAGACCCCCAAATGACAATAGTGTATATACATTTTCACGGCTGACGCGCTGGCTGCTGCAATATAAGCACCTGGTGTGTGTATTATGCGATATTAGACCCCCCTAACAGTACAGAGACCCCAGAAAACCATATATTTTCAGAAAGTACACATTCTGACGAATCCAATATGGGTAAATAAGTGTTTCTACTACAAACTGCCAAACTGCAAAGCAATGCTGAACATAACGGTTTTTATCAAATTTCTGAAAATCGTCACAAAGCTTGAATTTTACCCCATTATATGCTCCACGTTTTGTAACGTATCAGCATAAAACATCCTAAATATGAACGCCAGAGGTCTACTGAACACTTTGATGCTCAATATGCATAGATATACCAAACTATGTAGCGCACAGAGACCACCAAATGACAATAGTGTATTTTTTTTTTTTTTTTTTTTTTTTTTTTTTTATTAACAATTTGTCAAAAATTTTAACAATATTCCTTTTACAGGAGAAAGGATTGAGTCAAGAAGAGAAAGAAGAGCGGGAAGAAGAGGAGAGGGAGAAGAGAACAACCTGGGGTTGGTCACTGGCATATGCGAACATTGCAGATAAATAATAAAGAAAAAGATAGAGAGACCAAAGATAAAAAACGAATTCTGGTAAGGATTAAATAGTCCATTGGGCTGTTCTCTCATATAGTTGTATGCGGTCCACTTCCGACTGGACTTCCGCAGCAGATGGTAGCGAGGGACTTTTCCAGTTCCTAGCCAACAGGCTTCTACTGGCTAACAATATTTGAATAGTCTGTCTTTTGGTTGGTTTATCCATTTGTATTTCAAACAGACCAAGTAGGGCCATTCCTGGGGACAGTGTATGGGATATTCCTGTGGAGTCCGTTATCATTCGGTTGACCATAGACCAGTATCTTTGTGCAATGGGACATACCCACCAGATATGCAGCAGAGTCCCAACATCCAGCTGGCACCTCCAGCAAACATTTGGTACCTCAGGGAAGGCTTTATGTAGTTTCTCCGGAGTCATATACCATCGGTACATTATTTTTGCCGTTAGCTCATGATGGTTAAGAGCCCTAGAGAATTTGGACGTTTGGCCAAAGAGATACTCCCACGTCTCTAGATCTATCGACAGGTGCAAGTCGTTTTCCCACGCTGCCTTTGCCGACAGCAGTTGACTGGATGTGTTTTGCATAAGAGTATTATAGACTAGAGTGATTCCTTTCTTGGATCTTTGGGTATGCCAACATTTCATTTCATATCTAGTCGGTGGGTTTGCACTCTGCCAGCTATTTGCCTGGAAGTAGTGTTGAATTCGGAGATAGGAATAGAGTTGGGTGTCAGGCAGGCCATACGCTGATTGTAAGCTGGAAAAGAGTTTCATCCCATTCTGATCATAAAGATCTCCAATTTTAGTTATATCTTGTTGTTGCCAGGTTTTTAGGTTCAGGTCCGGAATGACGTCTCCAAGAATAGAGATGGGTGCCAACACCGATAATGGGTTGCTGAGCTGTCTATTAGCGTTTACTGTATACCAAGTTGTCAATGTAGCAGCAATCGGCGGAGACAACTGTCCCAAATTTGTGTGAGAATGCTTTCCCAGAGACCAGACATGTGAGAGGCTAGTGTGGCCAGAAAGGGATTTGTGGAGCCAATTCTCCATGTCCACCCACTTCTTACTCCCGTGGGGTAAATGCCAATCAGCCATTTGCTCCAAAATTGTGGCCTTGTAATAGGACTGTAAGTTTGGACAGGCCAGCCCTGCTTTTCTTTTTTGTGCGTACAGCACTGCTCGAGAGATCCTTGGTTTCCGATAGTTCCATATAAAAGAGAGAAGCAGTCTCTGGATTTGTTGGAAAAAGGAGTTATACAGTGGGATGGGCAACGCTCTAAATTTGTATAAGATTTTGGGGATTATCAGCATTTTGATTGCGTTTATCCGCCCCAACCAAGAGATGTATGTCGTCTGCCACATATTCAAGGTCGTCTGCGTGTCCCTTAGCATGGATGCAAAATTATATTTGTAAAGTTGTGTCGGGTCTGCTGTAATTTCCACACCAAGATAATGGATTGCTGTAGTCTGCCAGTCCATCTCATATTTAAGCTTAAAATCAATTGTAGCCGGCTCAGGCAAAGAAATGGGTAGTGCTTGGGTCTTAGTGATATTAAGTTTATAATATGTCAACCTGCCAAAGTGTCCAATCAAATCAAACAGTTCCTGTAAGGCAATGTCAGGGTTAGTGAGCAATATCGCAATATCATCTGCAAATAGTAGGACTTTATGGTTCAGAGGTCCTATTGTCACACCTTGAATTCTCTGGGAGTTCCTAATGGCTTGGGCTAGTGGCTCTATACTTAAAATGTAAATAAGAGGCGACAGCGGGCATCCTTGTCTAGTACCGTTCGACAGGGGGAAGGCTCTAGATAAGAATCCATGAATGTTGACCTGGGCCGTTGGAGTAGAATAAAGGGCTAAAATAGCCGTGATAATGGAATTAGGGATGCCAAACTCCTCTAAAACTAATTTTAAATAAGTCCAGTTCACTCGGTCGAACGCTTTCTCAGCGTCTAAAGCTAACAGGATTGAGGGGATTCTGTGTTTATGTACTTGATGGATCATGGTAATGAGCCTCCTCGTATTATCATGCAACTGGCGACCCTTAACAAAGCCCGTCTGATCAGTGTTGATCATGTGTGGCAAGGCGCACTGCAGGCGTTTCGCTAATATGGATGCGTAGATTTTAAGGTCACTATTTAACAACGATATAGGACGATAGTTAGCACACCTGGTACTGTCTTTCCCCGGTTTCAATATAGTTGATATATATGACTGCAACATTTCTTGGGGGAACTGCCCAGTAGTCGCTGCAGCATTCAAAGCTCTAGTCAGGTAGGGGGCAAGGACATTGGCGAAAGCCTTGTAGTATCTATTTGTAAAGCCATCTGGGCCCGGGGCTTTGTTTTGTGGCAGATTTTTTATTTCCTGTAGGACCTCCTCCCTACTGAGAGGGGCTATTAAAGCTGGGATCATAGAAGAGGGCAGGAGTGGCAAATTTAGTTGTTGTAAGAATAATTTAATATCAACCGCTAAAGGTTGCGCCGTGGAGGAACTATCTTTTAAATTGTATAAGTCGCTATAAAATTGGGCAAACACATCCGCTATGTCTGTGGGGTTTATTTTAGTCTCTTGGGCAGGTGTCTGAATCTTGTCAATGCGATGATACATTCGCTGTTTTATAAGTTGCCTTTTAAGAATGGCAGTCGCTCTATTTCCCATGGCGTATTGCATGCTTTTAAGTTTGATAAGTTGGTTATGACACTTGCTGAGAATAAGTAGGTTAACCTCTTCTTTAAGTCTATTTAGGAGGGTTACAATGTCAGGCGTGGGGGAAGTCCTTTTTTTCTGCTCTAGATCCTGTATACTTTTAAGTAACCGTTCCTGGTGAGCTTTCGCTACTTTTGCTTTATGGGAGGCTATACTGATTAGTTGTCCTCTAAGCACCGCCTTATGTGTACACCAAAGCGTTAAGTCAGCTATGTCTTTGCTATCATTGTGAAGGAAAAATTCAGTTAGATTATTTGTTAGTTGGTTACTGACAGCTTTATCCATTAACAGAGCGTTATTAAGTCTCCACGGGGGTCGCGTAGTAAACCGATATTTTTCCTGCAGTGTGAATGCGACCATGGAATGATCAGTCCATGTCGTATTTCGAATTGTACATTGGGAGATTACATTTAAAGTTTGAGGCTGGGTCAAAAATAGGTCTATTCTAGTGTAGGACTTATGGTGGGGCGAATAATACGAAAAATCCTTCAAAGTTGGATTTTGCACTCTCCAGACATCATACAGGTTATAGTGAGCTAGCAATTTCGTAAATGTCAGGGATTTTTTGGTCACCTCTGTACAGTAATGTGGAGGTAATGCAGTTGCCGGTGGTGATCTATCCATGTTGGGGTCTAGAACATTATTAAAGTCTCCGCCAATGATAACAGTACCCTGCTTATAATTCTGAAGTTGCTCAAGAGCTTGTTTCAGGAACAAATTTTGGTTTGTGTTGGGGGAGTAAAGATTCATTAGCGTGTACTGCTGTTGGTTCACCGTGCACACAACAATTAAACACCTGCCATTGGGGTCAGCTAAATGTTTCACACTTGCAATATTAAGGGTCGTCCTAGCTAAAATAGCTACACCCCGTTTTTTAGTTTGCGAAGGTGCCGCTGCTATCATTTTGTAATATTTATTGCCAATAGACATTTGATCTTTCAAACAGAAATGCGTTTCCTGAATCCAAACAATATCCGCCTGATGCTTCTTGCAGTCTGCAAGGGCCAACAGACGTTTGCGAGGGGTGTTCAGGCCCCTAGCATTAATAGATATACATTTAAGTACCATATTGACTAATAGAATTGCTATTCTGTGTCCATTCTAGCTGACCCCTTAGCAGTATATCAACATGCCTTAACAACATAATTGCCAGTCTCCCAGGAAGAGGTAGAAAAGGATAGAAAAAAAGAAGAAGAAAGGAAAACCAAAAAAAGAAAACATACAATTTAGAACTTATGTACAGTCCATCCAGCGCATGCGGCTGGTCTCTTGTTGCATACATGCCCAGAAGCGGGCAGACAGTCCTGCAATGGGAGAGAAAGTGGTAGGGGGGTAGTAACGAGGGAGTAAAAACTCAACTGTTCCCGTTCCGGTGCCTGGAACATATACTAAAGTGGTCGACCCAGGGTTGGGGTTGTGGTTCCATGAAGCATGGGTAATCAAGTGTTTGCATGGCCGTCTCCCTTTTCTTTATCAGTACCAACATGCATCTTCCCAAGTTGTTGACTCGACTTGAGTGGCGCTGTAAGTGGCACGTTCCACTTCGCTAGTGCCTGCTTCCCTTCTTCCACAGTTAAAATTGTTTTTGTGGAATTCTGCCAATGAACCAATAGCTTTGTAGGGAAACCCCATTTATACGGTATATCGTGTTGGCGAAGAATTTGCGTTATGCCAGCTAATTCACGCCTTTTAGCCATGGTAGCCGCAGAGAAATCAGCAAAAGCTTGTACTTTCCCATAGGGCTCTGGGAACGATTTGTGTTGCCTGGAATAGCGCAGCAAGTTTTCCTTTATATGGAAGAAGTGAATCCGTAGTATGGTATCTCTGGGGGCCTCACTTGGCGCATTTCTAGGCTTGGGGATCCTGTGGATCCTATCAATGAGGAGATGGTCAGCAGGTGTTTCTGGGAGCAAAGCAAGTATTAAATCCTGTGCATATTGACAGAGCTGCTGTTGCGTAATATCCTCAGAAATTCCCCGCAACCTAATATTGTTCCTTCTGGAACGGTCCTCTACATCAGCCAATTTATTTTGAAGCATAGAGATCATTGACTCTTGCGCTTCCACTGTATCAGCCATGGTATTATGTGCCTCCACTAACTCCTCCATTTTAGCTTCAATGTGGTCAGTGCGAGCAGCAATCTCATGTAGCTCAGACTTTATGTCCTGCACTGCCTGTTTTGTAACTGAGCATATTTCCTCTCTCAATTGCGCTAGTAGCGCCTTCAAATGCGACTCAGTAATATGCTGTGTACTATCTCTGTACTTAGCTGTCTGCCGCTCCAGTTCAGCGTCGCGTTGTGGAGAGGATCTGCAGGAGGAGGGCTGGGCGCCATCTTGGGAGTCGTCTTGGTTTGGCGTCTTCGGCTGAGAACCATAGAATGCGGTGAGTCGCAGTGGCTGCTGCTTGTCTTTTTTCTTAGGCATGTCGGCAGAGGCTTCCGCTCCCTTTCTCCGCTTAATTTAGAACCCTGGGACTGCTAGAATCTGCACAATATCGGCACCGGGTCAGGAGCCAGGGAGATGTACGTGCGCTCACATGCGCTCTTAGGCCACGCCCCCCCAAATGACAATAGTGTATATACATTTTCACAGCTGACGCGCTGGCTGCTGCAATATAAGCGCCTGGTGTGTGTATTATGCAACATTAGACCCCCCTAACAGTACAGAGACCCCAGAAAACCATATATTTTCAGAAAGTACACATTCTGACGAATCCAATATGGGTAAATAAGTGTTTCTACTACAAACTGCCAAACTGCAAAGCAATGCTGAACATAACGGTTTTTATCAAATTTCTGAAAATCGTCACAAAGCTTGAATTTTACCCCATTATATGCTCCACGTTTCGTAACGTATCAGCATAAAACATCCTAAATATGAACGCCAGGGGTCTACTGAACACTTTGATGCCCAATATGCATAGATATACCAAACTATGTGGCGCACAGAGACCCCCAAATGGATATATAGTAGATAAAATTTACAAGGCAAAACAAAATAAGGCAGTAAAGAGTGAAATGAAAAAAAATCCAATAAAACCACAAAAATCAATGTTTTTTTTCCAGAATAGTGTTATCGGCCGTCAGAATCACAGTTTGAATATTTTAGCTGGGCCAAACAGGTTATACGGCTAGAAACAAGTGAACACAACATATGCAGAGCTGAAAATGCAATAAAATGGCTAAAAATTCAATAAAATGGCTAAAAATGCACCAAAATACCCAAAATTGCAATATAATCACCGAAATAACATACAAAAGATATTGCACAGTACGGTTAGCGAATACGCTATTCGTAATGGCAATAAAACATTTTTTTCAGCCAAAAAAAGAGACGATGCGATAAGAAAAAAAAAAAAAGCCACAATGCCATGTATGTGCGTGTGCGTGTGTACAAATGGTAAATTACATGTTATGTGCGCGTGTGTGCGTGTGCACATGTGTGTAAGTGCAGTGAGTGTAAGTGACCCCCCCAATCCCCAAAAATGTATGTGTAAGTGTGTGTAAGTGTGAATCTAAGTGTGTATTACTGTAATAAGTGTGTGTTGGTGTGTTTGTGTGTGTAATTGCCTTTCTGCTCCAAACTACTGAGTCGCAAGGCTTTGCCAAATTTGGCGGTTTTGGTGAAATATCTGAAAATTGCCTCAAAGCTTCAACTTTCCAGCAACGTATTGTCCATGTATCATTACCAGCATAAAGCATCCTAAATATAAACATAGGGGTCTACTTAATAGTTTGATGCCCAATGTGCATAGATATACCAAACTATGTGGCGCACAGAGACCCCCAAATGACAATATGTATAGACATTTTCACGGCTGACGCGCTGGCTGCTGCAACATAACCACCCGGTGTGTGTATTATGTGACATTAGACCACCTAACAGTACAGAGACCCCAGAAAACCATATATTTTCAGAAAGTACACATTCTGACGAATCCAATATGGGTAAATAAGTGTTTCTACTACAAACTGCCAAACTGCAAAGCAATGCTGAACATAACGTTTTTTATCAAATTTCTGAAAATCGTCACAAAGCTTGAATTTTACCCCATTATATGCCCCACATTTCGTAACTTATCAGCATAAAACATCCTAAATATGAACGCCAGGGGTCTACTGAACACTTTGATGCCCAATATGCATAGATATACCAAACTATGTGGCGCACAGAGACCCCCAAATGACAATACTGTATATACATTTTCACGGCTGACGCGCTGGCTGCTGCAATATAAGCACCTGGTGTGTGTATTATGCGACATTAGACCCCCCTAACAGTACAGAGACCCCAGAAAACCATATATTTTCAGAAAGTACACATTCTGACGAATCCAATATGGGTAAATAAGTGTTTCTACTACAAACTGCCAAACTGCAAAGCAATGCTGAACATAACGGTTTTTATCAAATTTCTGAAAATCATCACAAAGCTTGAATTTTACCCCATTATATGCTCCACGTTTCGTAACGTATCAGCATAAAACATCCTAAATATGAACGCCAGGGGTCTACTGAACACTTTGATGCCCAATATGCATAGATATACCAAACTATGTGGCGCACAGAGACCCCCAAATGACAATAGTGTATATACATTTTCACGGCTGACGCGCTGGCTGCTGCAATATAAGCACCTGGTGTGTGTATTATGCGACATTAGACCCCCCTAACAGTACAGAGACCCCAGAAAACCAGATATTTTCAGAAAGTACACATTCTGACGAATCCAATATGGGTAAATAAGTGTTTCTACTACAAACTGCCAAACTGCAAAGCAATGCTGAACATAACGGTTTTTATCAGATTTCTGAAAATCGTCACAAAGCTTGAATTTTACCCCATTATATGCTCCACATTTCGTAACGTATCAGCATAAAACATCCTAAATATGAACGCCAGGGGTCTACTGAACACTTTGATGCCCAATATGCATAGATATACCAAACTATGTGGCGCACAGAGACCCCCAAATGACAATAGTGTATATACATTTTCACGGCTGACGCGCTGGCTGCTGCAATATAAGCACCTGGTGTGTGTATTATGCGATATTAGACCCCCCTAACAGTACAGAGACCCCAGAAAACCATATATTTTCAGAAAGTACACATTCTGACGAATCCAATATGGGTAAATAAGTGTTTCTACTACAAACTGCCAAACTGCAAAGCAATGCTGAACATAACGGTTTTTATCAAATTTCTGAAAATCGTCACAAAGCTTGAATTTTACCCCATTATATGCTCCACGTTTTGTAACGTATCAGCATAAAACATCCTAAATATGAACGCCAGAGGTCTACTGAACACTTTGATGCTCAATATGCATAGATATACCAAACTATGTAGCGCACAGAGACCACCAAATGACAATAGTGTATATACATTTTCACAGCTGACGCGCTGGCTGCTGCAATATAAGCGCCTGGTGTGTGTATTATGCAACATTAGACCCCCCTAACAGTACAGAGACCCCAGAAAACCATATATTTTCAGAAAGTACACATTCTGACGAATCCAATATGGGTAAATAAGTGTTTCTACTACAAACTGCCAAACTGCAAAGCAATGCTGAACATAACGGTTTTTTATCAAATTTCTGAAAATCGTCAGAAAGCTTGAATTTTACCCCATTATATGCCCCACATTTCGTAACGTATCAGCATAAAACATCCTAAATATGAATGCCAGGGGTCTACTGAACACTTTGATGCTCAATATGCATAGATATACCAAACTATGTGGCGCACAGAGACCACCAAATGACAATAGTGTATATACATTTTCACAGCTGACGCTCTGGCTGCTGCAATATAAGCACCTGGTGTGTGTATTATGCGACATTAGACCCCCCTAACAGTACAGAGACCCCAGAAAACCATATATTTTCAGAAAGTACACATTCTGACGAATCCAATATTGGTAAATAAGTGTTTCTACTACAAACTGCCAAACTGCAAAGCAATGCTGAACATAACGGTTTTTATCAAATTTCTGAAAATCGTCACAAAGCTTGAATTTTACCCCATTATATGCCCCACATTTCGTAACGTATCAGCATAAAACATCCTAAATATGAACGCCAGGGGTCTACGGAACTTTGATGCCCAATATGCATAGATATACCAAACTATGTGGCGCACAGAGACCCCCAAATGGATATATAGTAGATAAAATTTACAAGGCAAAACAAAATAAGGCAGTAAAGAGTGAAATGAAAAAAAATCCAATAAAACCACAAAAATCAATGTTTTTTTTCCAGAATAGTGTTATCGGCCGTCAGAATCACAGTTTGAATATTTTAGCTGGGCCAAACAGGTTATACGGCTAGAAACAAGTGAACACAACATATGCAGAGCTGAAAATGCAATAAAATGGCTAAAAATTCAATAAAATGGCTAAAAATGCACCAAAATACCCAAAATTGCAATATAATCACCGAAATAACATACAAAAGATATTGCACAGTACGGTTAGCGAATACGCTATTCGTAATGGCAATAAAACATTTTTTTCAGCCAAAAAAAGAGACGATGCGATAAGAAAAAAAAAAAAAAGGCACAATGCCATGTATGTGCGTGTGCGTGTGTACAAATGGTAAATTACATGTTATGTGCGCGTGTGTGCGTGTGCACATGTGTGTAAGTGCAGTGAGTGTAAGTGACCCCCCCAATCCCCAAAAATGTATGTGTAAGTGTGTGTAAGTGTGAATCTAAGTGTGTATTACTGTAATAAGTGTGTGTTGGTGTGTTTGTGTGTGTAATTGTTGCACTAACCTGAAAAAGTCGCTGAAGACTGTTGCACACGATGTGGAGGGGTCCCAGGAAGACATCTGCGACGATCCTTGTGTTCCTGTGCTGTGGGGGCGGAGATCAACGGCGCAGTGCAGTCTGCAGCAGCAGGACACGTAAGTAACACGTGCCTGCTGCTGCTTTTGGGCCCCTGGGCGATCGCGCCCCAGGGGCCACTCGATCCCCTGCTCTGCTCGTTGCCTAGGGGCAGGGGATCGAAGCGGAACGGAGCGAGCGGCTCTAACAGCCGCTCCTCCGCTCCACAACCCGGAAGTGCTGCAGAACGTAGAATCTACGTTCTGTGGCATTTCAAGTTACTTTTCCACAGAACGTAGATTCTACGTTCTGTGGCACTTAAAGGGTTAATAAAAATCACTTTTCAAACTGCTGCCATCAAAAAAGAGGTGTTAATTATAACTACAGCCCAATACTTACATTAGGGGCACCCAAAAGAAAGATGATGATCAACCAAAAGATCTTCAGATGGTGACCAAAATAATCACCAGAGCAGGGTACTGTGCACTGGCTAACATGCATTAGATAATCCTTGCAAGTGCTTCAAGTAATTCAAAACAACTCGATCTGTTGATTTCAATTCTTCGTGACAAAATGGACACCAGGCCTGTCTGTCAGCAACTGCTCCTTTCTCTTAGGTACTGCAAATTTTAGTTCATTACCTTAATAAACATAATTTATTTATATAGCCAACTGTTATGATTTACAACAAATATGGGCTCTAAAATAATTTAACAAACAAGGGTTACGAAATAAAAAAACAAAATGATGGGCCCTGCTCCCAAGCACAAAGTGGCAAGTGATTTTGTACATTTCCATATCACTCAGATGTCAAAGCCTTAAAACACTGTTGCAGTGGTACATCTTGATACCTCCTCATGACTAAGGAGTGCAGGTATATATGTAAATAAGGAACAATTACTCTAAAGCCTTGCATAAACTGCATCATCACAACATAATAATAACTATACCCCACAATGGCAAGTCTGGCAACCACAGCTTACTCAAATATAATAATATTCTGTCTCCCAGTTAGTCTCATGAGAAATTTCTGTACAAAATTTAGTACAAAACCTGGGAACCTCTTTCATTTGGTGAACATCAACAAACCACTTGGTGACAGCTGCAAACTTCATAGATTATATTGCCCATCCCAGCACCTAAACTATGAAAAGTTCCAAAGCAAAGCTACTCAAGCTTCTTATGTACAATATTGGTGGTTGGTCATAAGATTTGTGACAGGATGCAGAATGTTTTGCCAACTAATGTTGGAAAAAGGTGGTTTGCTGTGCAAACCACTCAACAGATTAATTACTGAAAAGCAGAAGCCTAAGTATAACCATGTACAATTAAAATATAAGGGGCATGACCTAGTTGGATGGGCTGATAAGTTTATCTTGGAAGAGATGAATTAGCAGATTAATGAGGCATGGGTGCATTGAAGCGAGCCCTTCTACACTTGGCAGGGTTTTACTAGGTTAGGGAGTCGGACAGATTTGGAACAGGGTTGTAGAGGTTGTTGGTGAGTCATCTTTCCTTGACTTACATTCTCAAGAGATCACGGGTCATATGGTCATATGGGATGACTGTAAACACATTAAACACCTCAATGTTAAATCTGTCTTTGTGAGGGTGAGGCCAGGCATAAGAATTTAAAATGAACAGCCTACAGTTGCTATTTTTTACAGCTGCCCTCTTTATATGCAAACCAACTTTTAAAGAAAGTCCCACTGCAAAAGTTTGATACAATGGTACCAATCACATCAGTAATCTCATTTAAATGTTGCCCTTTCAATGCAATAGCAACTGGTTTGAATTATGCTTCTGTTTTTTTTTTTTTACTTTTTGAGCCATGTAAAGTCATATCATCATTAAACAGGGTGGTACATTTTTAAAGGAATAGACTGAAAAAAAATCATTAATACTGCTCTAAATTTCTGACCTTACCCCCAGTCATTAAAATGATATCCAGGCTGGTGTAAAAAGCTGACTTTTTCACACTACTGAGCATGTGTCTTATTATGTAAGTAATGACAATCACTGGCATGTGCCTAAATTTAGGCATCCACTGGTAATTTACATGTTCCTTCTCCTTTAATACAAATACATATTCTAACAGACAGCAACCCTTTCAAGTTATTCCTTCTCCCTTTGATCTTACCTTGGTGCCAGTTAACCTAGTAACACATAACATACACCATAAATACTGAGTTTAAAATATACAACCATGATAAATGTGACAAGGAGAGCCAATTGTGCCTTTCCATTTCTCATTTTTGCCACAGTGAAAGTGGACTGTCCTTTCAATGAAGCTCTTATAAAGAGCCTGTGTTTGTGTATTGAATCCAGAATCCTTTCTAAAGAGATATATGTAGACTATCCCAATATACAGTATGTAAGAATTTTTATGATTTTACTTCAACATGGCAGCCATCATAAGTTTGGTAACAGTGCATCTTGATTGATTTGGAAAAGAGAGCAGCCTATTAAATTATAACCAGAAAATGTGATATATGTGGTACTGGAGAACATGAGTTTCCTTAAATGAGAAGGATCTAGGGGTCTTTGTAGATAACACGTTGTCTAATTCTGGGCAGTGTCATTGTGTGGCCACTAAAGCAAATAAAGTTCTGTCTTGCATAAAAAAGGGCATTAACTCAAGGGATGAAAACATAATTATGCCTCTTTATAGGTCCCTGGTAAGGCCTCACCTGGAGTATGCAGTGCAGTTTTGGACTCCAGTCCTTAAGAGGGATATAAATGAGCTGGAGAGAGTGCAGAGATGTGCAACTAAATTGGTTAGAGGGACGGAAGACTTAAATTATGAGGGTAGACTGTCAAGGTTGGGGTTGTTTTCTCTGGAAAAAAGGCGCTTGCGAGGGGACATGATTACACTTTACAAGTACATTAGAGGACATTATAGACAAATGGCAGGGGACCTTTTTACCCATAAAGTGGATCACCGTACCAGAGGCCACCCCTTTAGACTAGAAGAAAAGAACTTTCATTTGAAGCAACGTAGGGGCTTCTTCACAGTCAGGACAGTGAGGTTGTGGAATGCACTGCCGGGTGATGTTGTGATGGCTGATTCAGTTAATGCCTTTAAGAATGGCTTGGATGAATTTTTGGACAGACATAATATCAAAGGCTATTGTGATACTAAGCTCTATAGTTAGTATAGGTATGGGTATATAGAATTTAATTAAAAGTAGGGAGGGGTGTATGTATGGATGCTGGGTTTTCATTTGGAGGGGTTGAACTTGATGGACTTTGTCTTTTTTCAACCCAATTTAACTATGTAACTATGTAACTAACTATGTAACTATGTGGCAAGATTTGGTTAATGTGATTCATACAGTACGATGGACCTTTCCCGGGATCACTAGCATGTGGCCAGTAATAATAAATTGTTATTAAAAAAATTAAGAAAGCATCAACATGTAAAGGATTTAAATTATCCTAATGGAATATGGACAAACTAGGTAAACATTTTTTTAAAACCATATGCTCTTTGCAGCAGTACAACCTGCTATTGGAAACAGATGTACATTCCCAACATGCAGCAGTTTATCAGTAAATAATTTACCTTGAAAAACGAGAAACTACTTAGTGTTATGTGAATATGAAAGGCGCCTTAAATTGTAAGCTCTACTGCATCATGGACTGATGTTGTTGCACAGCTTGTGTGAAGCTAACATAAGGTCAATTTTAGTTGTGGCTGATTTGTTTGCTGAGAGCATCTGAAGATACTGTGTAGTTTTACACAATACAGGTGGAGTGATATTCAAAATATTATCATATGGCTACATATATTTAGCTGGTAATTTGGCTATGACCTTATCAATTGTATAATACCACAAACAGATCACAACTGTCATAGCCATATCTTTACGGAAAAAAAAATATATTAAACAATTTACAAGGTGGCCACAACAACACAGCATTTTTTTGGAGAAATCCAACCAAAGGGCTCATAGCTGTAGTTTTTTAAGAAAACTACTAAACATGCATTTTTTTTGTTGTAAGTTTAATGTATCCCCACCCCTAGTTTCTATATGCTTACAACAGGTGGTGCTCTTTCTGGTTTTGGTATTTCAGTGGTTGCATTCTGTCAGCTCACAAGGGTAATTTACATCCTTCTTTGAAAATAAAAGCATATGGACAAGTGTTTCTGTTAACTGGTTTTATCACTGAAATGCCACACACCTGGAAAAGGAATGCTGCCCCAGTTGGGGTGGGTATGCCAGCTGACTAAATGCAGTTTCAGGTAACAGTTTATTTTGGAAATAAACCAGCATTACTTCTGTTAAGTTTATCTGATGAGACTGAAATGCAATTCCATTAGCTATAGCAAAAACATGTTCTCTGTGGTTATTAATATGTAATGACTGAAAGTGTAATCATAATGTATGGATTATAAATAAGCACAGCAGTGATGGTTTTGAAGATGGCCAAGATTTTCTAAGAGTGGAGTAAGCCTGCCTTCTCTTTCATCCGGAATTAATGGAAGAGGACATATAAAGCTCAGGTTCCCATTCTGAAACTATATCTGTGTGACTTGTGCATGCAAGGAATGCAAAAGGGGGATTGAAAGAAACAAAGGAACAGAGCACAGTTTAAGAACCATACCACAACTGTATTATAATAACAATAGCTAATTCCAGATTTGAAGGAAAAAAACCCAACCAACCATTTAAATCTGCAGTAGTCAGATTTTAGGGATAAAGCTACATTACAATACAGCACGTGTCACTGCTTCCTTTTAGGTTTATACAAATGACTACACCTTTTGTATGAAAAACACATTTGAAGAGGGAGAAAAAAAAATCTCTGTGTTAAGCAATTATTGCTTTATAAATAAATAATTGTTTTCGCTCATGCGAGAAATGCTTTGTTCAAAAGTTACTGCTTAGCAAAGCTTGGATGCTCTTAATTCAGATTGGCCACTGAAGTTTATGGGTGATATTTTAGATTTACCCTCCTGAGCAGCCTACATGTTAGCGCCTACTTATATGAATAAGCACTGAAAAACAAAGCTCTATGTGCAGAATAGCCTATACCAATATGTTTTCCTAAGACATTTAGGGGCAGATTTATCAAGGGTCGAATTTTGAAGTTGAAAATACTTCGAAATTCGACCATCGAATTGAATTACTTTCGACTTCAAATATCGAAGTTGAAGTTTTTTTTCATCGAATTTGGCCATTTGCAGTCAAAGTAAAATTGACTCGAAGGATTTCAGTGATCGATCGAAAGATTTTTCTTCAACTTCAAAAAACTTAGAAAACTGCTCTAGAAGGTGCCCATAGGCTTACATAGCACTTTGGCAGATTCAATTTAAAGTATTGAAGTCAAAGTTTTTTTAAAGAGACAGTACTGCGATTATCGAATGGTCGAATATTCAAACTATCTTACTCCGAATCGAATTCGAAGTCGAAGTATCCAAAAAATTTATTTGAATTACAAATTTTTTTACTTTGAAAATTCCCTCGAATTCACTTCGACCCTTGATAAATAAAATATTTGAAGCATATTATACTTGTGATTTTGCAGTTGCAGAGTAAAGACTCTGGCTTTTGATGAAGTGACCCATGCAGTAACGAAAAGTGTAGAGCCATGCACTCCCCTGCTCAGCTCATCCACTTTTTGCAATACTCAATATTTTTAGTGTATTCAATAAATATGGACTTTAAACTGGCATCCTGTGTGCAAGATTACTCTGCATTTATGATCCAGCTACGCGTTGAATGCACCTTCCCTATTTCGAATGCTTTGTAGTCCACGTGACCAGAGTGGAATTTGTTTGCTGGATCAATCTCACTATGTCCTTCTCGTTGGATTTCGGATGCGCGTGCGTTCATTCTAAAGACATGGATACCATCACTATTTACTAAGCAACATGCCTAGCAAAGCCAATCAGATACATACTACAAGTGCAGAACATGTGGCCATGGCAGACTACTGTGCCCTGGATATTAGCCCCCACGATTGCATTACTACAAGATAACAACTGTGGTGCTATGTGGCCTTTACAGGGCCCAAGTATAATACTGTTTAATCACAGAAGCAGTATTTAAATATAGCTTCCAAAGTACCCTTGATATAAGCTGTAAAGAAAATAGCATAAAGCCAAACTGATTGGAAAACAATCCTATTAGTTTTATTTATGTTTAATGTTTTTATTAGTATTGAGATATGTTGCTAGACTTGTCTACAAAACACCACTTTCCAAGCATTCTATATAATATGGTCTTACATGTAGAAACCCTTCTCTGCCCAATTAGGCCACCTGTATCATAAACCAGATCCAGTCATTGGGCCAGGGGCCAACATTGGGATAATACTGCAGTATGGTGACTTATGGGGTAACCAATCCGATCCTCAGCCAATGACATTTTTCAAGCTGTCCAATTTTTGGCCACAAGATGCATGTCCACCTTTACACAAGGCATGCTTCCAAAATTTCTTATCTCCAAATTTGCATTTGTCTGTATAAATGGGAGCTGCTGAATAGCTCAGCGGAGTCACCTTACCTAGACAATAACAGCCAAAATATATTCACTATAAGAAATTTAGTTGCTGTCGTTATTGTGGTCAAAGGACAATGCCAATCTCGAGGGATGCAGTATTGCAGCACCTACACAAAAGTATAAATACAAATAAGCAGTGAAGAAATGTTCTTTGCTCACAATAAAATATTGTCACATACAGTGTCTATTTTAGGGTAATAGCATATGTGCATTTTCTCACAGCATAAATTCCTAAGAAATAACATCTGCAGCATTATTTCATATGCGCCATTGTCATAAGAGTGAATTCATGGATTACTGTTATTAAATTACATGAAGGCATATTTCAGCCATGCCTCTAAAAATAGCAACATTCCGTACAAAAAGCTGTAAATCCATTTTTCAGATGTTCATCAAGACCATTATGGTCTTGTAAATTGAGTGATATAAGGCACTAAAGTTACACATGTTCTGTTGCTATGCTCTCTAATTCAGGAAGTTCACCAAAAATATACCGTAAAGATCGTTTAGCAAATCCAAGCATGCTTTTGTATTCCTTCATTTTACATAATGGAAAGGGATTAACCACAGTTCTTGACATTTTTTTGTAACATTTAAATAAGGTCAAAACTTTGCATAAATGCATTCTAAGGACCGGTGCTGTATTACATGTGGCATTTTAACGCAGCATTATTACAAAGTTACTGCAAGGCATAAAAATGGAAAATAAAAAAATGTATTAAAACCAATGAAAACTCCTTGTAAGCAGGCACATATGGAGTATAAACATAGCATATTTGAAGATGTTTGCTGAACGTACGTGGTGATATTAAGGACTACGTTATTTAATTGCCCTTTGATCAGGTCCCCGTATTCAATGTAGGTGTTTTGGTGTAAGTCATTATTACAGACAGATTTTCCCCACAAAATTAATTAAATTATTGCATGCCTAAAACTGGCCACCTGGATGCCATTTATAGGCTATATTTCAACAGAAGATAGACATTCCCATACATAGTAGCAAAATGGAATGCTATTGCCATTTATCCAATAAAATAGTATTAATTAAAAACTGTCTTCAAATAGTAAATTATTTTAATTTGTATATTTTGCTTTGCTTAACCATTTTCGGAGAATCTTCTATAACATGCAATTGAAATAGTCTCTTGGTACAAACAATAAATAAAAGCGACGAGTTAAGCATGTCCCTTCATGGCTCAATGTATATATTTTTATAGCTCTTCAGCTACAGGAGCTCCAGCTGTGACTCCAATAAGCAGAATATGTAAAGGTCTTTGTGCCGGAGACCTCTTACTTTGCTGCTGAATAGTTTCATTGCCAAGGGTTTACAGATGAGATTTACAGTACACAGAAAAGGTTTAACCTTGAAAATATATTTAATTATTTTACTATATCCATATCAGTTTAACTATGAGTCAGAATGCACAGAGCAAATTTCTGTGGTTACCTGGAAAGATTAGCAAGAATGTAAATCTAGTTATTCATGCATTATTTATAGTTGTTGTTGTTGTGCTTGGGATTGCTATACATTTGTATTTACTGCCAGGCGCAGTTTGCATAACTTTGAATGGAAAGTGACAAATACAAACCTAGGTTATTGGCACACTAGGCTGGTCCAAAGCTGGTCCGAGTGTGTTGCTCAGAGAAACAGCCTTGTTTGCCATTGGCCTTAACCTTAAGCAAGCTACAGAATATGCAAGAGTCCCGTGCTGTGTTGTCAGCCATGAATCACATGAATGTCAGATCCAGTAAGAAAGATGGCACTTTTGATTAGAGAATCCTCATGGACTCTACAGCTTACTTGTTTCAGGCTTTTGGCCCATAGTCAAAGATGTAAATGCTTGTCCTAACTTTATAATAGAAATGTAGAATGTATAAATGTATTTTTGAAAGTATTAAATTACACAGGTTTAAAATGTTTTTTTCTTAAGCTGAGGCCCAATATTGCCTGATAACTTGGGCACTCTTAAACTTAATCACCTGCTTACTGGCAATAGCATGGGATAAACAGATGGCCTCTCCAGCCACAATCTGACTTGGGGTTCAGTCTGGTATTGATCAAGAATCTTGGAAAATCCTTCCAGGTGAGGACTGCATGGGGCCTCCACTGCTCACTTTGGTGATGTCACCAAATGAGTACATTTCCAGTGTATTGCCAGCTTTAAAATTTTACCTTGAAGAACTGGCAAAAATACAATCACATTCTTCTGGTAACAGTTTATTTATTTTAGGATTAGGAAACTCGAATACACTAAAGCGCACTTCCAAGTTTATACGTTTATTAAAATAACCAGCGGCATACACTGAGTTTGCTGGTGACAAAGGTATAGGCAGCAGCTTAATCTCATTTCACTGTTAGCTAAAATTAATGTACAGTAAATGAAAATACATGTTATGTAGGCTATGGAACAATGACACTGTCCTCCAGACCTGTAATGCAGTCATTCATTCACTACAAGGGTACCCCAATTTATTCATGTACTCAACCATTTAGCTATAAAACTGTTTATGACAAATGGTGGACAGAAAATCTGTGTGCACATATATAATTGAATGCTTTAATACAAATATGGGCATACTATAATCATAGCACAGTTTACACAGTGTATTGAAAAGCATTTGTGACCAGTCTAAAATTACATTAAAGTGAACATTCACATTGCTGTGCACATCCATTGTCAATGTCAATGACGGGTCAATGACAGAGAAAGAAATACAGCACCATTTTGCAACCCATGTCCTCAGGCTTCTTTCGTATGGCAAGAACAGATACCCAACTATACTTGGTTGGAAAGATAATAAAATGAGTGTAACACTCAAGATTTAATGGGTTGTGTGCCATCACTGTCCTCACTAAGCACAAGTTAAACCTTTTGACATTACTAAGCACTGTCAATTTATGACATCACTAAGATATTATCTTCAGCATCCATAAGAAAATGTTATAGCAGAAATGCATTTGTGACAATGTCCATTTCATTATGGGTGATATAAAAACATAAACATAAAAATGGAACATATACCCCCATTTTTTACATGAGCTTACTGAAAGGAAACCATAGAACCCTTTTTCCAAAATCCCTTATGCTCACAATGTAATTCTTCCCCTCCATCACTGTGTTTCATTGTGAAATAACTGATTATAGGGCTTTAAGTGCTTCTGCTTTCCACATTGAATGATGCACAGATTCTCTGAAAAGCCAAGGGACCTCAAGTGTCCCATGACACTGTGAGACTAAGGGAATGGGAAACTGGTCCTTGTCAACAGAGACAGATTTATAGGGAGGTATCTGACAATGGTTTCATAATGTCATAATAACAGCTATAGTGAATGGCAGCTTATTTACTTAATATAATGTTTTTACATTCATGTTTAGTACATGACAAAATACTGCTTAATACTGTTACCCCTATACATTTTGTACAGTATATATCCAAACTGACCAATACAATTCAAATTTGTGGAGGATTTGGATTGCTTATAAAAGGGTTTGTAATTTATATCCCTGTGACCACTGGAAACACTAAAATATTTAACCAAAAACTATCTACACAAAGTAATATGTTGAGTCGAAATGCAATGTCTGCCCATGCACTAATTAAGTAAAAAGATTACATTTCTTTAGCCTGGAACTTCGAACAGGCAGATGTAGCTGTCTATGTAACTACCACACATACCATACTATACATACCAAAATATTATATGGACCATGAAAGGAAATCTGAAAGATTATTTGTATACCACCTATGTGGAGGCAAATCAGGGACTTGAACAAAAATGAGTCATGAAATGCTGAGGTCAATGACAAGAAGTGTTGGGGCCACTGCGCCACAATATGCTGAGGCCACTGTGCAACAAAAACACTGTGGGCATTTTATTTTTGGTGTTTGATTTACTTAAGTTGTTTATAATGTTGTATGTCTCATTGCCTTATGTTTGTCTCCTAAGAGCAGTGTCAGCCTGTCTGCCATAGACACTCTCCCATGCTTTATTAAGGATTCAAAGTTAAAGTTTACTTTAGTGTAATGGGCATGTCCATCAAAAATTGATAGTGGTCTAGCATGCAGAGCTGATCATACTTTTCTATTGTCTTAGGCAGGGGTCCCCAACCTTTTTAACCCGTGAGCCACATTCAAATGTAAAAACAAGTTGGAGAGCAATATAAGCATGTGAAAAGTTCCTGGGGGTGCAAAATATGCTTTGTAATTGACTGATGGTAGCCCCTATGTGTACTAGCAGACTACGGGAGGATCTCTTTGGCAGTACAGCTGGTTTTTATGTAACTAAAAGCCTGGAATTCAAAAATAACCACCTGCTTTGAGGCCACTGAGAGCAACATCCAAGTGGTTGGAGAGCATCATGTTGCTCACGAGCCACTGGTTGGGGATCACTAGTCTTAGGGGTGCGGGTTACTTAAAGAGTTGGTGTTCATATATCTGTGTAGCTAAAACAATTTGGCATGATGTCCTATTTCGGAAGCACTTCAACAGTTTTGAAATTACCTTGGCAGCTGTTGGTTGTGAGTCAGGAAGAATATAAAAATCTCCCTTATGGCAAAGGTTATCTCATAAAACCTGTCACATGGACGTTTTTAAAATACATTAAAAAAGTTTTCCCAGGGTCAGGGTTCAAAGCCCAGGATAGAATCGGGTTTTGACTAGGAGAGAATGGCGTTAATGATTGTATGTTGGAACTGGCTTGTGTTTGGGCAACATCTAAAACAGGCTAAGGGCTTAACTAAGCAAGAGACTTTCTCTGATGTTCTCAATTCAACAGATCACATCCTAGAACTAATTAAACTAATATCAAATACTGATTTGTAACGTACATAAAAGGTTTGCCTGGAGATTACTCTGCATGCTGTATTTTCATCTGACAAGATAAATCCGGATATTCATTATTTCTCACTGGAAGACACAGACTGCCAGATATTCATGTATAACTACAAGAAAGCATCTGATTTTATCTTAGCACATTTTACATCAGAACAACCCAGAAAATATGGAAGATTTTGTGGGTAGGGGTTTATTTGGGCAAAGTAAAATACAACATAACCATGCTCTTCTCTCTTATTAAAAGGCAATGCAACACAATGTTATCTATTTGGGCAAAGTCTTTTGTGTCTTTGTGTATTACAGTCCTAAGGATCCAATTCAGTATATTATCATTTTTCAGTAGTAAACCTAATTATTATCTAAAAGACTGTTCAGTACTTATAATCGCAGTGTATGAGGGAAGTATACAGTAAATGTGTACCATGGCACTATGTAGCCTGGATATATATTTCACTTGCAAACAGCTGGAAGCCTTTGCGCACACTCTACAGTGTGTCAGTATTCACCATCATTAACATCACACGGGGCTAGCGATTTTACTCAGGGCTACACACAGAATGTTTCCAAGCAGAGAGACCATGCCCCACTGAGCTTACAGTCTAAGTTTGGTATTGCGGTCAAATGGAAGTCAGTTTTCCTAGAAGCAACATTATTTATTGTACTTCAAATATTCAATTGATTTTTCGATACAAGAATTCTAAATTGGTGACAACATTATCATCATCATCATCATCATTTATTTATATAGCGCTGTCGAGATACGCAGTGCTTTATGTCTGATCTATTCCCTAGAGCAACAGTGGAAACTGATGTGTATAAAGAGCTCATAATTCCACCCTGCCAATGTCCAGCCTAAAAGTTACTGTTACAAGGTATTTAGTCACCACTATCCCCCGGGGGGAGAAGAAGACAGAGAAGCTTTAGCCTCTTCCTCCCAGCAGAAGTCTTCTTTCTAGGAATCCCTGAATGACTGCAAAGCTGCCAAATGCCTGCCTTGCCTCCCTAGCACACTGCACTAACAACATGATAGGAACAAGCAACACAAAAACCTGAGCCCTTCCACAGCAAACCTTCTGCCAAGCTCTATACCATCTCTGCCTGGCAGTGACAAACTCTGTGCCCACTTAATGCCAGTAATTATTCCTACAGAAAGAACATGTCCAATTGAACAATGCCCTAGAATGTTGCATGGAATCAAGCCAGTGCACATGAAGTAGAAATGGGATGCTGTAGATTCCAGTACATGACTGTGTGCAAATGCTCAGTGCATGAGAGAAGTGTGCATCCAGTTGCAGCAGCAGGGTATGTATCTATAATGTGAGTACACACACTCAAGTACAATACACATATGTATATGCATGTGTCCTTAATCCCCAACTAGGGAGAGCAGGCACGTCCCAGGTGCGCACCAGATGACTTCTTTGTCCGTGGGCTGCAACTATTCCCCGTGCCCGTGTAAGAACAAAGCGCGCATTGGGGCTGGTGCCCCCACAAAGCATTCGGCCGCCCCTACCTGATCCTCCTCCTGCCTCAGGAGCAGAGAGTGGCAGCGAGTAGTAGCCGGGGAGTCGCTGCCTGCACTGCTGGGATGGAGACTAAGGACTCCGCTTGATGCCGTGGGACGGACATGTTTGTCCGGAGCCGCTACCAGTGATCCTCAAGCTACTGATCTCTCACTGCTGCGCTCCCATTCCCTCCCCTTAATGGGACTAAACACACGAGGGAGGGGGAGAGAGAGAGAGACTGGTGTGTCTGTGAATGTTACATCTTCCCTCCCATTCTTTGTCTGCTCTATTCATATTATTGCGCCCCCCCTAACATGCTCAGGTTTGTGCATAGAAACGCTCATCCATGCGCCTCCTCACACAAATAATTTCCGCATGACGGTTGTTGTGGGGCAACCCCCCGGCTTCCCTCCATTACATACTGTATGTATGTGCGCCGGTGTAAATCTAGTCACGCGCCGCATCCTACAACCTAATTGTACCAGAGTGTTGCAGTTCAGTCATATGGTCACTGACTCAACCTCCATTATCAAGTGTCCTTTGAAACGTTATCTGCCCTTTCATCCACTTCTTCCTTATCACTGGTCATTTTTTTCTTTTAACGTGGTCTTTTGTTTGCACCTGGATCCTTGTGAAGAACTCTCAGCTGACAATCATCTTTTCAACGCCTCAGAGCTTTGGCGAAATAAGATCCATTTCCCAGAGGGGCTATAAAAAATCCCGTCACCCCATTCGCATACCTCCCAACATTCAGAAAATAGAAGGAGGGACAAAAAGATTTGCCACACAGAGCACGGTGGGAATTTTTTCAACATGTCCATTTTATGTCCACACCCCCCAGGTCTGGACTGAGAATTAAAATAGGCCCTGGCATTTCAGGTACACAGAGGCCCAATCAGTCCACACAGAGGCCCAAACAGCCCCACCAGTCCACTAAATACTGACTTTCTATGGCACCTTATAGCAACCCCTCTGGCATTTGCCAGAACCCGTCCGGGAATGACACCCCCTTAATACCACATACATCTTACAAAATGTGGCAGGTATTGGAAAGTTTGAACACATTTCTGGGTGTTTTAGGGTCGGGTTTTATGTGTTATTACAGTTTGCTAATGAAGGTGAATTGCCCTTTAAGCTGCAAATCACAGTTTCCCCAAGAGACCTGCTTATCTTAAATTGTTACAAATGTATCTTAAGAGCCGATAAAAGCTGGCGACAGAGCAAGTAGGCAGCTTATTGGCCCGTGTGTGGGACCATCCGACGGGCGTCCCCGATCCATATCTGGCAGAAAGTCGGCCAGATGATGATCGGGCAGGGTAAAAAATCCCGTTGTATCACGACCACATCTGTTCGTTGATGGGGTTCCCGCTATCTGACCACCCATGTGGCCTCCATTCTGATCCGATCATGGGCCACTCAATGTGGGCATATTGGGGAGAGATCCACTCGTTTGACGACATCGCCAAATGAGTGGATCTCCCTGTGTATGGCCACCTTTAAGTGCAGCTGCTAAATATTTTGGGCTCTCTGCCAAAAGCCTTTCATTTAATTAAGTTTTAGAAACTTTGTATCTTTTTCTGGCTGTTCAGTGCAGGAGATCAAAGAAAAAGTCTGACATTTCAGTAATAATCCAGGACTGCCGGTTAAGATGTCAAAATCAGGACTGTTCCTTAAAAACGGGACAGTTGGGAGGTTTGTATTAGGTAAATGGGTACAAGAACACTTCCCGCTATGAGAATTGCCACTACTACTAGTGTGGCACATATACGCACAATCATCACCATACTTGTGTCTGTTCACATATGCTATTCATTATATTCACCACTTCATATGACCTTAACCCACATCCTGCCTGGCTCATTAGACATTCATTAAGATGCACGCTGCAGATTGTGCTGATTTTTGTACAGCGTGCGTCTTAAGAAATGGCTAATGAGCCAGGCAGGATGTGGATTTAATATAAGTCTTAAATGGCTCTTACACGCAAGCATGTTGTCCTGTGTTCACTTGTGGTGGCTTTTTAAGCATAAGCAACTTACAGTTCCACCTGGGTTTGGTGCTTCCATGTGGTGCAGTTAGTACAGACAATATAGAAATTGATAGGCCATGTTAACTCGTGTGTTCCCTTTCAGTGAAACTGATAAAAACCAAAATACTGTATATGTACCTACTGATGCTTAAAGCTGTGTTTGCGCTGCAGTGTTCAATGACACACATACAATTCTATCACGTGTCATGCACAACTTAAAGTGCCCACAGGTACAAACCCTAACATGAAACAATACATGGCTATTCCCATCACTTTGTTGCTTGCACTGGCTTTTCCAGAGAAATGTTGCAGTGAACAAAATGTTGAAATACTAGTCTAGACAGGTATGGGACCTATTATACAGAATGCTCGGGACCTGGTGCTTACCAGATGGGTCTTTCTGTAATAAAAAAAAACATAATAGGTCGGGTTTGCTTCCAATAAGGATTACTTATATCTTAGTTTGGTTCAAGTACCAGGTATTGTTTTATTATTACAAAGAAAAAGGAAATTATTTTTTAAAATTTGCATTATTTGGTAAAACAGAGTCTTTGGTTGATGGTCTTTCTATAATTCAGAGCTTTCTGAATAACAGCTTTCTGGATAACGGATCCCATACCTGTACTAAAGCCTGTGAGCAGTGATACACATAAAATCCTACCACCTGTCATAAACAACTTAAAGTGCCCACAGGTACAAACCCTACCATGATGGAATACATGGCTATTCCCATCATTTCTTGCTTGCACTGGCCTTTCCAGAGAAATGTTGCAGTGAAAAAAATGTAAAAGTACCAAGGGGCAAATTTATTAAGGGTCAAATTGAAAATTATAAATTCGAATTTTATATTATTTTTTTAAGGTCAAAACTGTCAAAATCGACTAGGGAGTTATTCTAATTTGATTCAAAAAAATTAGAATTTTCTAATTTTTTCAAATTCGAATAGAATTTGGACTATTCCCTAGTTGAAGTACACAAAAAATATCTTGAAATTTAATTTTTTTTGGATGTTGGAAACACACCTGTGGGACTGCAGATTTCAGTCGTGCTTTACTCACTTCCTGACAGCATCCTTAGTTACAACACAGTGTTCATGAGTATTCTTTTGGCTTTACTTCAACAACTGAAGGGCTGCATTTTAAAATTCCCAAATTGTTCTCTTTACCTGTTGGTGATCATCTATTTTTGCTTCGCTTAAAGCTGCTGAAACTTGGCATTAAAAAGTAGCAAACCATTTTTCAAAGTATTCTTAAAATGATTTCCCAAAACCTTTAGTTGCAAATCAGGGACCCTTTAAAAAAATGGGCAAAAAGGGGATTGTACTAATTGCTTTACACATTTGTGGAAAAAAACCTTTCCTAAACCTTATTCCCTAGGCCTGTCCATTCTCTCCATGTGCGCTTTGCTATGTTTTTAATGTATTTTTAATAAAGATGAACTTTTAATGGATTTAACCATGGTTTTATTTCTCTTGGTACATCATTATACAGTACTTTCTGTACAGCATTCAGGCTGTGGGTGTGAAACTGTGTTTATAACTAAGGCAAATAATAGAGTCTGGCTGTGTAAAGTTGAAATTATATTGCACGAGTGTTTACAGGTTGTTCTTTTTATACTGGGCTGGGTATATAGCTGTTGCTGAGAACACAAGATGTTAGTGTTACAGAGGGCATATAGCTGTGGGGCAATAGCAGACTGCCAATTAAAGTTAAGGGGGTGCTCAACACATTTTAAAATAATAACAATAAGTGGCGGTGCAGTAAGGGTACAGCAAGATCAACAATATTTTATTGTTGGGTTTTATACCAATCCATCAATAAAATAGATCCTTTGCATTTACCCAATTTGAATATGTAATGCTGCAGTAAGGCAGTTTGTGCAAAAAAAAAAAAAAAGCCCTCACTCAAAACCCTTTACATGATGAATATCATACAATCGACAGCACTAGTCCCTGTTTATCCAGTGGCCAACTTGTATTAGTGGGAATAACAGTAAAATTGCCAAACAGTATTCAAGGCGCCAGTTTTCTGGGCATGCAACTGTCAACATTATTAAATGTCAATGTTAGGCCTTGCATACCTGTAGCATAACGTGTGCATATAGGCTGACAAGTGAAAGCTAGTTATAACGATAGCATTTTGTACAAGGTTCCAGTACTAATTTGACCATGATCACCATAGCACCGCATTGGATTTTTGTAGCCAGAGGACATTTTTATGCCAGAGTGCATAAAGCCAAAGGAAGTTTTTCACATTCCCCATTTGAATAAATTTTTAGTGCCAAAGTGCATTCTAATTGGTCACATGTAACTACATTTTAGAATGTTCTTCTGTGATTCGGTTTGAATAACTACAAAGCGAAGAATGCATCAGAACTATTTGATCATGTTTGTTTATAAACAAGACAAGTCTCAAAACCACATTCCACAGAACCAATACATTCCTGTATGAGGCTCAGTCTCAGTTTATATCATTTTGTGCCTAATTAACTGTAAAGGTACAATAAACAGACTCAAAATTCTCTTTAACTTAGAAGTAACGCATATTGTTTTCAGAATAAGACACTGTCTATAGTAAACATGTGCTTGTGTGGATATTTTGCTTTAGGCCATTTAGGCATTTAGGAAGCGTATTATAGCATACCTCCCAACTGTCCCGTTTTTAGAGGGACAGTCCCTCTTATGACAGCTCAACCAGCAGTCCCTCATTTGTACTGGAAAGTCCCGTTTTTCTCTGCACTGAACAGCCAGAAAAAGAAACAAAGTTTCTAACTTAATTGTTTTTTGGCAGAGAGCCCAGAACAGCCACAACAAAAGATATCAAATGTATCTAGATAAGCAATCTAGATAAGCAAATAAGTAATTGTAACAGTATAAGATAACCGGTCCCTTGGGAAAAGTTAGACTCACAGCTTTAAGGGCAATTCACCTTCATTAGCAAAACTGTGAAAACTGAAAAAAAAACACAGAAATATGTTCAGATTTTATAACCTGCGAATTTTTTTAAAATGAACATGGTAATTAGGGGGTGTGGCCACAAAAATGGGAGCTACGCACTGCAACTTTTTTGTCCCTCTTTTTATTTCCAAAATGTTGGGAGGTATGTTATAGTTACAGCAAAATGGGACAGGACCCCCCCCCCCCAATTCTTACATAGAAGCACAATTGTACTCTCTGCATTTCAGCATTTTAGTGTAAGGTGCAAGTACAAAGGAGACCTTGGTGAGTAGTAAATGTAATCATAAATGAGCAGAACCAGCGACCACATGGGAACCCAGTAACGACCCACATACCTGTTGCACCCTCACTTCTGCTTGCATGTTTGCCGTATGATCCATGTATTCATAGGTGCAGGGCAATATGGTAACATGCGGGAGGGGACCCAGGAAAATCAGATTACCCCACTGGAGTTCTTATACTAGTCAGTTTTTACAGCACTAATTAAATCATCATGACACATTTTTAGCTGTATATAAATGCACAAATATTTTTTCTCATGTTTTGCCTGACTGGTAATTCATTCTTGGATAAATTTGTACCTAAGGTAAACTTGTCCTAAATTCATATAAATGTCTGCATATTTAAAAAGCTACCTGCAAGGCATATAATCAGTTGTTTTAGCCAGATGCTTCCTTGCTGTAAGCACACATGTTTCTGTAACATTTGCCTAAGTTTAAAGACCTGCAATTGTTTCGCAAGAGAAGTCAAAAGTTGAACAGCTGGATAATTTATCTGTTCAGAACAGGAACTCTACCAGGTGTAGTTGATGTAAGGGTGCCATAAATAACTGACCAGTCTGCAAGAGCAATAAAGTGCAGAGCATAGCCTTTTCAAAGATACGTCATATAATGCCCATCAAAGGGATTTACAGCACTTTTTCAGCATACCGAACGAAAGCTTTCTTTTCAAGAAGCGTAGATGACCAAAAAAAATGTGCATATTAAATCTTTCAAAATTCTTGCATTCTTTCTTTATATTACAGTTGTTCCCCAGATTTCATATTTCTCTAAATGCAAAAAGGAGATTTGAGGTCTGTGTAAATCAACTATGTTTAAACTAGCGAAATGATTAACCGACAAATCCCTCTCAATCGATGTGAATATGTTGGAATACATTTGAATCAATTTACAAATCAGAATGAAAAAAAATCACAATAGTGATTGCCTTGGGATTATAAAGCTGTGATCCCCACTCTTTAATAATAAATATATACTGTACATTTCCAAAAATGTTAATTATTTATTATCATCTGATATTTATATGGTGCCAGCATACAGTATTTTGCATCGATTTACAGAGATTATTAGTCATTTACATCACTGCCTTCTCCAGTGGAGAGTACAATCTAAAGGTCCCTAACACATTTACACACTGGGGCCAATTTTATCAGGAGTCAATTAAGCTGTCTGTAGGTTTTTGGCATGTGAGAGGTATTATTATTAACATGTATTTATATAGTGCCAACATATTTTGCAGCGCTGACCAAAGTACAGTACCCAGAGGAAACCCACATATCTTACATCTCGATTATTTAATCATATGTATATCTTTATTTATATAGCACTGTGTGGAGATGTGAATGGTACAGCTTCAAATTGTATATAATATGTACTAAAATCTGTCACACTGGTTTTAATGCAAGTGTTCACATGGACTGACAGACCTATGCTGGGTGAATGGTATTCCTTTCTGTTACTTTTCCTCTTCTCCATTAGGCTGGCCACCTAATGCACTTTCCTTTCTCTACTCTAAATCTGACAGCACCTGTGAACCATGCATGTAATTAACTAGCTTGTGTTAAAAAAACCTAACTGCTATTGTGTTACATATATAATGTGTAAGATAAATGCTACAATGTACACATATGCATAGGAAATGTAATTTGTGGTAACTATATTGTGAAGGATTTTAAAATACAGCATGATTGCAAATGCAGCTTTGAAGTTAAAAGTTTTACCTGTGATACAGCCTGGTGTGGTGGCTTGCACCTCTTAAGAGGCAGGCTAGCAGCACTTCCTGGAATTTAAAGGGAATGCTGCAGTGCATGTTGGGAGTTCTGACTCCAATAAAAGGCTGGAGTGATTAGAAAGCAGGGGAGTCATTTGTAAAGCACAAGTTGGAAGTGCTGGCTTAAACAAGTGGTGCTGTATGATGCAGAAATCATTTTTTTTATGTGTAACAGTCTGCTTTGCAAGTTTTTGAACTGTTAACAAAAAGTTTCTTATTGTTTTTTATGGAGGTCTGGAAAGTTAAATAAACCTCTGATTTTTTTTTTCATCAAGAAGAGTATTTTTCTTTGAGAAAATGTCCCCATGCCTCACATATGGTGTCAGAAGTGGGATGGTTAATGAAGAGTATTGCTCCAAATACATCAACTTAAAATTAGAGGAATTATGTACAAGACCCGTACCTGGCGTACTGTAGCAGGCAAAGAAGCTGTGAGCCAAGGTGCCAGACCTAAAGTAAAGCAGACTAAAATGGCAAGTGGATCTGAAAAAGAAGTGGAACTAGAGGGCGCGGTTCCAAGGAAAAGTAAAACCACTATTTCTGGTGCCACAGAAAAGATTGATCCTGCACTTCCAGAAAAGACTTTATCTGAGAGTATTACTGAGTTGATGAAATGGCTGACAGTGCAGCAAGCTGAAGCTGAGAGGAGACATCATGAGGAAACAATGATGTATCGGACTGAATTGCACAAACAGGATGAACGCTGGAAAGATCTGATCCAGATGCTGAGACCAGAGCAACCTGTAGTCCCTCCTCGACAAGTAGCAGTGTCTCCTTGGAAAGACCCAAAGCTAACAAAAATGACTCAAGAAGATGACATTGAGGCCTACCTTACAACATTTGAGAGGGTAGCACTTGCTTGTATGTGGCCAAAGGAACATTGGGTAGTAAGGCTTGCTCCATACCTTACAGGTCAAGCCCAAATGGCCTATAGTAATATGGAGATCCATGAAGCAGCACAATATGATCGGGTGAAAGAGGCAATCCTAAGACGTTATAATATTAGTGAGGAGACTTACAGACAGAGATTCCGTCAGTTAAAATACTCTGCTGCTAATAGTCCAAGGGAAGTCTTCACTCGTCTCACAGACCTGTATATAAAATGGATGAAGCCAGAACTGAAGACCCATCAACAAATTACACAATTGTAATGGAACAATTTGTTAAAATTTTGCCAGAGGATGTCGGTTCATGGGTGCAGAAACACAGACCAAAAACTGCTGAGAAAGCTATTTCATTGTCTGAGGACTACCTACTTGCCAAGAAAGATGCTGGTAGACATACCAGGAGGTTCCAGCAGCCACAAGTGCAAAGTGAAATAGCAAAGCAGGAATCTAAGGCACCAGCAAAATCTGATTTAATGGGAATGGTTTGTTTTGAATGCCAAAAAAGAGGACACGTAGCCAAGTTCTGTCCCAAGAAGATTAAAAGGGCTTCAACTCACTCCTCTTTTTGTGGTTACAGTGACTACACCATGCCGGCACTACTTAATGGACACCCTGTAAATGCCTTGTTGGATACTGGAAGTAAACTCAGCTTGGTAAAGGCTGATTTGGTCACTCAAAAGAAAGTGTTTCCAAAGATTCCAATCACTTGTGTGCATGGTGACACAAAAACCTACCCAAGGTCACACATTGATTTACAAGTTCAGGAAAAGATCTTCACAGTAGAAGCTGCTGTTATTCCTAATCTTCAAGTTCCAGTTATACTTGGGAGAACCGCTCCTGGGTTTGATGACTTATTGAAAGGTGAAGAACAACTCTGTGCTGTGACAACCAGATCACAAGAGAAAAAGGAAGAAGATCCCAACGATGCCTTGGGACATATTTTTCCTTTTCATGAGGATATTGTGGTATCACCCTCCCCAAAGAGACATACTCTCCCAACACAGCAAGTAAATGTCCATAGGAAGAAACTTGTGATGAATCCTGCCAAGGATAAAGGTGACTATATAAGTATCGGACTATGGGACACTGATATTGCTTTAGAACAAAAACAAGATGATGGTTTAAAATCTTTATATCAGCAGGGTTTAAAGAACTGTAAAGCAAATGAAAAGGGACTTGTGCCACCCTATTATCTAGTCCAAGATGAAAAACTGTATAGGGTATGTGTTCATCCCAAGACAGGAGAACGTGTAGAACAGTTGGTGGTACCTAAAAAATTTACAGAGCAAATAGTGAGTTTGGCTCATAATATTCCCATAGCTGGTCATTTAGGTTACAAGAAAACCTTAGCTAGAATCCTTTATCGGTTCTACTGGCCAGGGGTATATGACCATGTTATAGCTCATTGCCGTTCTTGTCCAGAATGCCAGTACACTGCTTCTGTACCCCCTAAAGCTACCTTGGTACCACTACCCATAATTGATGAGCCATTTAATACTGTTGCCATGGATATAATTGGTCCATTGGAGAAAAGCTCAAAAGGTAACCGGTTTATTCTTACAATAGTGGATTACTGCACAAGGTATCCTGAGGCAATACCAATGAGAACAGTTACAGCTAAAAGGGTTGCTGAAGAGATTTTGAATGTGTTTAGTAGAGTTGGGCTACCAAAACATATCCTTACTGATCAAGGTAGCAATTTTACATCTACCTTACTGTCAGAAGTGTACCAACTTTTGGGTATTAAGCCACTTAGAACAACCCCATACCACCCACAAACAGATGGCCTTGTAGAAAGGTATAATCAGACTTTAAAGAAAATGCTTAAGAAATTTGTGCATAATGATCCAAAACAATGGGATAAATGGTTGCCATTTCTATTATTTGCATATCGAGAAGTGCCACAAGAGTCAACTGGTTTTAGTCCCTTTGAACTCTTATATGGTAGACGTCCCAGAGGTCTTCTAGATGTTATAAAAGAAGTGTGGGAAGATAAATCTGGTCATCAGAAAAATGTTATTGAGTATGTGTTACAAATGAGAGAGAGGTTGCAGATCTTGGTAAAAGTAGCACATGAAAATGTTGAGAAGGCACAAACAAATCAGAAAAAATGGTATAATCAGCATGCCAGGAATAAGACCATTAGAGTTGGTGATCAAGTCTTACTCCTGCTTCCTAGCTGTGAGAATAAACTATTGGCTAAATGGCAAGGTCCATATAAGGTCCTTCATCAAACTGGTCCTGTTGACTTTGAAATTGAAACTCCAGGTAAAAAATCAACCAGTAAAGTATATCATGTAAATCTACTAAAGCGTTGGTTTGAACCTAAAACCAAAACTAAGAACAATATTGCCTACAATATTGTCTCAGAGTCTACAGAGGATATGTCTGAACAGATTTATAATCTGTTAAAGAGTCAGACTGAGTGGAGGGATGTGCAAATTAACCCTGAGTTAACTAAAGAACAACAGGGAGACTTAAAAGAATTGATTAAGTCATACGCTGATGTGTTTATGAGTAAACCTGGACTTGTGTCCCTAGTATCCTATCAGATAGATACTGGGACTCATGCTCCAATTAGACAAAAGCCATATCGAATGCCTGAACAATTTAAGAAAACAGCGGAAAAGGAAGTTACAGAGATGCTAAAATTGGGGGTTATTGAACCATCCAAAAGTCCTTGGTGTTCCCCAGTAGTGATGGTTGGGAAAAAAGATGGAACGACAAGATTTTGCATTGACTTCCGTAAAATTAATGCAATCTCCACTTTTGATAGTTACCCAATGCCACGCATAGATGATCTCATTGATCAACTAGGTGGAGCAGTGTTCATATCTACCTTAGATCTATCCAAAGGGTATTGGCAGATCCCTCTAGATGTCAAATCTAAGGAGAAAACTGCTTTTATAGTGCCTAGTGGGTTGTATCAGTTTAAAACAATGCCGTTTGGACTACATGGTGCGCCAGCCACTTTCCAAAGGGCTATGGACATACTCCTACGGGACCATGTAGGGTACAGTGCTGCTTATTTGGATGATGTTGTGATCTACAGTCATTCATGGGTAGATCATTTAGATCACTTGAGGAAAGTAATTGCCCAAATAAAGCAGGCAGGTTTTACCATTAACCCAAAAAAATGTTCAATGGGTTTTTACGAAACCAAGTATCTTGGATTTATTTTGGGTAACGGTAAAGTAAAACCAGAAGTCACAAAAGTCCACGCTATTCAGGCTGCCAATATTCCAGCTACAAAGAAAGAAGTCAGGTCATTTCTTGGGCTTGCAGGATACTATCGGCGCTTTATACCTGAATTTTCTGCCATAGTTGCCCCACTGACTGACTTAACTAAAAAGAACAAGCGAGAGAATGTTACATGGTCAATAGAATGTGAACATGCTTTTCAGAAAATAAAAAATTGTCTGTGTAAGGAACCAGTTTTACAGAGCCCAAATTTTGAAAAACCATTTATTGTACAAACTGATGCGTCAGAGGTAGGACTGGGTGCAGTCCTTAGTCAAGAGATAGATGGTGAGGAACACCCTATCCTTTTCATAAGTCGAAAACTGTTCCCTCGTGAACAGAGATACTCAACTATTGAAAAAGAAGGACTTGCAATCAAATGGGCTTTAGAAGCCTTACGCTATTATTTACTAGGGAGAGAGTTCACTTTAATTACAGATCATCATCCTCTAACTTGGATAAATACTATGAAAGACAAAAATGCTAGAATCACTAGATGGTATCTTGCATTACAACCATTTAAGTTTGAGATTGGTCATCGGTCAGGGAAGAAGCACCTGAATGCTGACCATTTGTCCAGATATGGTGCTGAGGTAATGTTTGCGGAAGGACAAGCTTCCTTTTAAGGAGGGAGGAATGTGGAGATGTGAATGGTACAGCTTCAAATTGTATATAATATGTACTAAAATCTGTCACACTGGTTTTAATGCAAGTGTTCACATGGACTGACAGACCTATGCTGGGTGAATGGTATTCCTTTCTGTTACTTTTCCTCTTCTCCATTAGGCTGGCCACCTAATGCACTTTCCTTTCTCTACTCTAAATCTGACAGCACCTGTGAACCATGCATGTAATTAACTAGCTTGTGTTAAAAAAACCTAACTGCTATTGTGTTACATATATAATGTGTAAGATAAATGCTACAATGTACACATATGCATAGGAAATGTAATTTGTGGTAACTATATTGTGAAGGATTTTAAAATACAGCATGATTGCAAATGCAGCTTTGAAGTTAAAAGTTTTACCTGTGATACAGCCTGGTGTGGTGGCTTGCACCTCTTAAGAGGCAGGCTAGCAGCACTTCCTGGAATTTAAAGGGAATGCTGCAGTGCATGTTGGGAGTTCTGACTCCTATAAAAGGCTGGAGTGATTAGAAAGCAGGGGAGTCATTTGTAAAGCACAAGTTGGAAGTGCTGGCTTAAACAAGTGGTGCTGTATGATGCAGAAATCATTTTTTTTATGTGTAACAGTCTGCTTTGCAAGTTTTTGAACTGTTAACAAAAAGTTTCTTATTGTTTTTTATGGAGGTCTGGAAAGTTAAATAAACCTCTGATTTTTTTTTTCATCAAGAAGAGTATTTTTCTTTGAGAAAATGTCCCCATGCCTCACACACTGTACATTTTCACAATACATTTATAATAAAAAGATGTGGGAACAAAGTGCAATATATAAAAAAATACATATAGGTAACAATGTAAATAATATTTTTGTCTACACATGTTGTGGTGAGTCATGTGTCACAACTTAAATTACTAATCAACAATTTTAACTGATGATATCAATAAGAAATTTTACATGAATATATTTTACAGGATAGTCATAACTTTTGTGTAGTATATATATTTATAAAGATTAAGTGCTGTATTTTCAGAGACATGAAATGAAAGTGGGCTCCCCCATAAAGCTTATAAACTAAGCAAGTAAAACTTCAGAAACAAATAGGTGGGTACTAAATGGGGTGGTGAAATGACTGAAACAGCATCTGGTAGGATGTTAGTTTAATTTTGAAGAGGTTGATACAGAATTCTTTACAGAGCAGCTAAGGGATGGAATTCCAGAAGTAAGAAGCATCACAAGAGAATAGTCAAAGCAGGAGATAGCAGTCAATGTGGGTGGTATGGAAAGGCAGTAGTTCTGAATGGATCAGAGGTGAGCAGGAACTTATGGAGACAAAAATTACAAAATATAGCGAGCTGTGAAATAGCGAAAGGATTTGAAGCTTAAGTATTTTGAAAGTTAACCATAATAAATATTTTATGGGGACAGAAGTGGGTTCTTTGTTAGGTGAGAGCATGATTCTAGCAAAGGGCATAGTAGATGCAACTCAGTAAAGTTTGTCATTTATTGGCTATGTTACAATTTCCAAGAATTGGAAAGAATGTTTCCGGTAGTTTGCTTTCAAGGGATATCCTCATCTCCAATTGTCTTTTTGTTTGTTTTTTTCAGTATTTATGCACATTGGATTACTGGGACTGTGACAGTCCTGGACAGACATCCCTTTCCTCCTCAGAATGAGGTGATTCCTGGAGAACCACAAACCTTCCTTAACACAGTTTATAAGGCATCAGGCTTTCAGAATGTAACCTTTTGTATGGGTTTCCTGAAAAAAACCATAAAGTATGGTGTGGTTCACTTCAAGGTCGGGCCACGTCAGACCACCCCCCCAGCACGCGCGTGAGTGTGAGCACGCCTGTGTGCAAACAAGCCCAAAGTGGCGCACATCAGCACAATTTGCCATTGGAGAGCATAACTTGCTAAAATGGATTAGGGGTAGGCAAGAAGAAAGGTATGTGCCTGGCGCCCCTCAAACTTTGTGGATTAGGCACATGCCTCTTCTGTCTACTCCAAGATCTGGCCCTGGTCAGCCTGTCTCAAAAAACATTTCCCCAGACAGACTTTGCAGTGACAAATGGGAGCCCTGGGCTCCTACCTTGGATCTGATCAACTTGTGGATTGTGGTTTCCACAGTTTGACTCCTACTTCCAGATTGTGCTCCCTCACAAACTTCCAGGTAAGTTGTGTAGTGTGTAGTTGTAGTTGTGAAGGTAGGAGTTCTCACACTTGTCGTTCCCCAGTGAACGCCAAAGGGGCAGGAGGAAATACAGGACATATAGCTGCCAGCAGAGTTTTATCTTTACTTGTCAACATCTGGCAGATGCAGTTACACATATAGAAACTTCTCCTTCTTGAATGATGCACAGTGGGGAATGCTGGTACCTGGGCAGGTTACAGACTTTCATGAAGGTTCTAAGGGGATGTACACCTTGTATAGCCATTAATGTGATGTTCTTGTGCTTGTTTGTCAGCCTGTCTAAAGAAACATTCCCCCAAATAGACTTTACAGCCCTGGAATAGACATTTTACACTTTGCTCTGATCAACTTGTCTTTGCTTTCCACAAGTCAGGCTTGACTCCCTCCAGTTGATGCTCCCTCACAAACTTTGTAACATCCTGGTAAAGTGAAGGAGTGATCCAGTTGTAAGTGTAGGAGCTGTCCCACTTTTCCCACCGCAGCGTGTGCTATAGTGAGAGTTGGAAAAAGCAGAACATGTTGCTTTTCATTCCTTGAGTTAATGCCCTTTTTTATGCAAGACAGCACTTTATTTGCTTTAGCGGCCACAGAATGACACTGCCTGGAATTAGACAACTTGTTCTCTACAAAAAACCCTAGTTCTGCACAATTTAGTATGATCAGCAAAAACGGAAATTGTACTTTCAATACCCATCTCCAGGTCATTAATAAACAAGTTGAAAAGAAAAGGACCATGTACAGACCCTTGCAGTACTCCACTGACAACACTGGTCCAATCAGAAAATGCTCAATTTACCACCACTCTTTGTCATCTATCCTTCATCCAGTTCTCTATCCAATTACAAATACTATGTATCAAATGAATTAACAAAGTCTAAGTAGATTACATCCACTGCGATTGCACAGTTGAGTTTGCTGCTCAAAAGGCAATTAAATTTGTTTGGCAAGATCGGTTATGCATAAAAACATGCTGGCACAAACTCATAGTATTATGATTTGCAATAAAGTCAACTATTTTATCCCTTAATACCCCTTCAAAAAGCTTAACTACCACGGAGATCTCACTAACTGGCCTATAGTTTTAAGGCTAAGAACGGGATCCTTTTTTGAACAGTGGTATTACATTAGCAATCGCCAGTCTATCCGCACCATGCCATCATGGCACCATGAATCCTGAAAAATCAAGTAAAGAGGTTTGGCAATGACAAAGCTAAGCTCGTTTAGTACACTGGGATGAATACCATCTGGTCCTGGACCTTTATTTATCTTTACATGTTCTAGTCTCTTTTGAATTTCCTATTGTGTGATCCATGCATCATTTGTTGAATTAATAGAATCAATTATTTAGAAGGAAACCTTCATTACTTGGTGCACATTAGTGTAGACAAATGAAAAAATAGTTCAGAATCTCTGCTTTATCTCTGTTCTCGTCAATCAACAGCCCCACGTCTGACAACAATGGTCCCGCCGCATCCTGCTTAATTTTTTTACTATTTACATATTTGCATGATTTATTGGCCTCCTTATACCTGACAAATATTTCAGCTGTCCCGGGTAACTTGAAAGTCTTAAAAGCACATTGTTTCTTACCAACATCGACACCAACAATTCAGTCAAATCACAAAGGTTTTGCTTTGCAACAACTTTCCTTGCTTACAAGGGGAATATACTGGCATGTACAGTATTTATTAAGCAGCATTTTAAAGACTTCTATGTTTAACCCTGTGAAAAGCCTTTCCCAGTTAATATGTTGCAGTGATGCCCTTATACTGGAAAAGTTGGCACGTCTAAAGTTTAGTGTTTTAGTTTCTCCCTTTTACAGTTGTTTCTGCAACATAATCTCTAAAGAAACCATGTTATGGTCACTATTCCCTAAATGCTCACCCATGCAAATGCTACAGATGAGTATTATTAGTTATTACCAGGTCCAAACATATGTCATTCCTAGTAGGTTCTTGAACTAGCTGAAATAAAAAGTTGTCGTAAAGCATATTTACAAACCCCAGCTTTTTCTGACTTGGTAACCCCAATAGCCCAGTCAATGTCTGGATAATTGAAGTCACCCACAATAAAACCATGACCTAGTTGTGAAGCAGCCTCCATTTGTAATAGTAGTTGGGCCTCAATCTCGTAATTTATTCTAGGTGGGTTGTAGCATACATCAATAATAATTTTCTTTGTAGCTTTTCGCCCAGCCAGTTGAAATCTCAACCCAAAGGGATTCCACAATCCCCAGTACAATCCATGGTTATTTCTTTAGAGCACAGCTTTAATTCAGGTTTTACATAAACACAAACCCCTCCACCCTTTCTAATCCCCCTGTCCCTCCTAAAAAGGGTGTAGCAATTTAAATTGACAACCCAGTCACAGGTTTCATCCCACCAGGTCTCAGTGATACCAATTATATCATAGTTATCAATGCATACCGCTCCCATTATACCTGACAAACTCTGTTCATTTGCCAGCATACAGTGGATGTTACTACTTTTTACTGTGATATTTACATTATTTAATGGACAATTACATTTAAAGTTACTATTCGTCTGTTTTTGTAGTAACAGAGGGATCTGCCTAGTTGGTAATCTGTATGCTCCCTCACTCCTCCCCCATGACCCCTTACTACGCCCACTGCCCAGTCTTCCCTAGCTTATCCAATATACTCTGGCTCACCCCCCAACATCTCAGCCATTCTTTCCCCTAGCACAGTGGATCCCCTTCTACAAGATGAAGTCCAACCGGAGAAGGGAATGGTGTTAGAAGTCATGTTCCATTCTCTGAAGGGAGATCTGAATACTCTATTATAAAGATACTGTAGTCTAGATTTTACACTACAAAGTATGCTGATGTTAGAAAAGGAAGCAAACCAACCACCGAGGTTCAAGTGAGATGGACAGAAAAGCTCTTTGGAGTGCAAGAAATGCGAAAGATAGCCTTTTTAAAATAGGAGGCATTCATATGCCTCATACTACATACATAGCAGTGCCAGACATTTTTATGGGTGGAGACATGAATATTGTACCTGTTGTGGCCAACAATGCATCGATAACCACTGGTTTAATATCACATATACAGCTCAATAAAGAGAAAACAGATTTAACCATTTGATTGCACATCTCTAAAAGTAACAACGTTTCAATGTTTAACCTCTTATGCTAAACATTGCACCTTGTTCTCAGGTACCTTTGAATAGCAGAGGATTATGAATTTTGATATGAATTGCAGACACAATTAGATACAATTATATTTCATACATGCTGCCTTTGCAAAAATGGCCTTGTACCTTATCTACCTATGTCCAACTAAATTATACTTTTCTCCACTTTTTTGGGTCTGTTTAGGTCATTCTACCTTCAGTATCTAATTATTTACAGAAGTCTAGGGAATCACTTCACATTTCGACTCTACTAACAAATCAGAATACTTGGGAATACTGTTGTGTTGTTTCTGGTCTAACATGCACTGATGTGGTCGGGGAGTATGGGCTACTCAGGAGACTGTTTTGGACAGAACATTGAATGTTCCAGTATACAATATATATAGACATCTAATAAAAGCTGATGATACCTCTTTTTAAAGAACTTAAGGATGGTTGCAGATGGGGAGATAAATCACCCAGCGACAAGTCCCTCATGAGGAAACTACGGACGACTTCAGAAATGCGAAACGATTTGTATGCCATCCAGTTGTATTCTTCCAGGCGGGAAGGCTTTTGGGGAGATTAGTCTCTCACAGTCGAGAAGATTTGTCACTGGGCGACTAATCTCCCCGTCTGCCACAACCCTAAGAGGGCTTTACAAATCTTGAAGTGAATAGGGCAGCAGTCACCTCTACATATTAACAGATATTAACTTTTTTGGCAATTAGCTAAACAAAAGGATCTGGACTATCTGGGCAAGGAACTAAGTACCAAAAACTCAGATATTGGGTCATTTAGGACCAGCTGAAGGTTAAAGGCATACTGGATAATTCTGGGTGTTTTGTCAATCAAGGCAAAACTTCCCCCTTTCATTCATATGGTAATAAGCTGCACCCATAATTGCACTTGTGGGTCTGGAAAATGTTTGCTAATCCATTTTTGAGTGATAATCACCTACCCTGCGAGTACAGACGATTAGCATAGCAATGAATGTTTTGACACCCACTCTCCTAGCGGGAAACTGCTTGAGAATAAAACATGCAGAATGTACCATTTCCATAAGAGTGGGAGAAGTGGCGTAGTTATAAGTTACTGTGTCCTACAGCATTAGTTTAAAATAATAGAAAATACCAGCGTATTACTCAGCAACCTCGTGGTCTAACACAAGATAAGATTCGGGGAGATTAGTTGCCCAGCAACAAATCTCCTCTTCTTCGTGCGACTAATCTCCCCGAACTGCCTTCCCGCAGGCTAGAATGTAAATCGCCGGTGGTTTGGCACACGTAATGCTTCTTTTTCCAAAGTCGCCCGAAGTTTCCTCGTGAGGCAACTTCGGGCGACTTCAGGAAAAAAAGCATTCTGAGTGCCCTCCTGCCAGCGATTTACATTCTAGCCAGCGGAAAGACAGTAATAGTCGCTGGGCGACTAATCTCCCGAATCTTAGCGTGTGTCACTGCCCTAATAATCTATATGCACTCTGGCATTTTGTCTGTTTTGGCAATAGATTGTAATCTATATGCATCAGGGACCTCCTTCCTCGTCACTTTAACACTTGATGAATACAAACATATATTTTGTTATTGTATTTTTTGTCACAGTAATGATCTAATGTACAATGCTGCATGTACAAGTAGTGCTATGTAAATAAAAAATATCTATACAATACATACTTGCAAATGTAGTTGCCAGAAAAAGAAGAAAATATATAGCAAGTTAGCCAGTAATAGCGTTTGTAGAATATTGTATGAACAGAAGACAATTTACCACATATCACTATTAGGAATTGCATGCTGTGTGATGTGCCTCAAGTTAATGCTTTGCTTGCTCAAGTGTTTTACAGCAGTTACATTTTATTCTGATTACCGGCAGAACTGCTTTACTTCTCATAAGATTTATGATTCTCATCCATGTGGAGGAATATTAAAGCAGTCATTGCTTCTAGAATGCAAGGTTGTTTATCAGGGACACATCTAATCAATTATGCATTCTGCTTTTAAAGGAATACTGGAGTGAAAATACAAAGATTTGAATTACATTTAAAAATAAAATCTATCTTAGTTTTAAGAATTAAGTGCCTCATTTTGTACTTTTATGGGGGTATTTCATCGTACTAAAGTGTTTACTATATAGGTGTAGATATGACTGGATCACAGCAGTAGCATAAAATGCTCCTGATAAGATTAGTAATGCTTTGTCTGAATCAATAATACTCTCTTCCACCACTGTAGCTGCAAGGCTAATGGCAGACTGGGTATTTTTCAATATCTGGTTTAAAACAGCAGCAATCCAAATGCCTTGCCAATGTGTACTATTATTAAATTAAAAGATCTATATCTGACGCATACTGACATATGACAGGTGAACTCCATGTGAAATTGCTGCAGTATTTTTGTGCAGACGCTTCTCTGTGTGTTTTTAGTTTAGCATTTTTATATTACATATAAGAGCATGGGAAAAAGTTAATTCCTCATCATATTGTCAACTGAGGATATTGCTTTAAAACTGCTGATGGTCATCAGAGAGAGAAGAGAAGACTGGAAAAGTACTTGCTGTCTTTCTATGCTATGAAAATTCAACCCACAGCCCTGCTTAACAATAACCCCAGTTTCAGTCATGAAACTAACTCCCAATCCAGTTGTTTTTGGGACACAAATTATTTTTACCCATTACCCCAGCATTTTCCAAATTCTGTGAATGCCCCCTTATAGTTACAGGAGGTAAATACATTTTAACTAGTAATATGCCAGGGTGACTACACACTAACAGCAGTAAATATTGGTGGTCAGCTATAATTATATACAGTATATGTATAAACGTCTGCTGCGAAGAGGACACAATCCAAGAATTAAGGCTGTTTTATGTCAGCTGCCTCCCTGTGCCCTTGACTAGTTGTATTAGTGGCAATGAAATAAGTAATAATCAATAGGGGGTTGCAGACAGAGTTGACACAGAATAATACACAGAAAGAACTATAGCCACAGAGACAATAAAGCAAAAACTCAAGCATACACAATTTATATAAATTATGCAGGCAGTTGTATGTTTCGCCACTGTGTGTTTTCACATAATACTTATACATATAATGCTGTTTTAAATCAACATCTATGTGAAGCCATCAATTTCATAATTTTATTAAATGGATCCTCTTTGATATGTTGGTGGTTACTGACCAGTATTACTAAACAACTGTAGATCAGTAGGCCAAAGTTCTAGCAAAAACAGTTTATGTTCTGGTTGGAATCCCGTGCACCCTTAAAGGCTGACTCTAAAATATATCACAATACTGTTTTTTTTTCTGCAAAAATTGTGGGAACTGACCCTATACTTATAAAGGTTTATCATCAAAAACATCTTGCTGCTGCTTTGTAGTTATACTTTGTAGGTGCAATCTACATTATTTCTAGCCAGAAACACCATTTGATTAGATGCAAGCTAGATTCGTGTGTAGGTGCAAAATGCAAAAGAGATACTAAGAGGACGTAACACATCTATAATACAGATCTCATTTCTAGGACTTCCTTCTGCCAGTTTGGTGCACAAGTATCTTTGTCCACTGCATTATATCTTGCAATAGTAAAGTTGGCTTTAAGACATTTATAAACATTCATAATAGGTAGTATTGTATATTTTTTTATTTATAAATGGGTCTATCATGTTCCACCACTATTCCTGCATATATTCTAGATACCCACAGTCAGTGTGCAACCTCTACCTGCTCAGTCTAACAATCCCCAATGCATTATTGTCATTGTTAAAGTGGACCTGTCACCCAGACATAAAAAGCTGTATAATAAAAGTCATTTTCAAATTAAACATGAAATACAAATTCTTTTTTTTATTAAAGCATTCATAGCTGTTGTAAACGCATTTAAAAATCTCAGCTGTCAGCTTAGGCATAGAGGCGGGGCAAGCAATTACTTTCACTTTCCATTCAGCACTTTCTAGATGTCACTGCTCTCCCCACATTCCCCCCTCTCTCATAACCATTTAATTGTGTAGCCAGTGAATGGGGATGGACATCAGGTCCCCCATTCTGGTGCACAAACAAGATCTTGAGATGATGCAAGTCTTGCCTTAATAACAGTGTCCACAAAATGGCTCCTGCCTGCTTGCTATAATTATGACTTCCCAGAGTGATGGAAACAAGATTCAAATAATTTTGCTAGACTAACATCATAAAATAGAATTTGGAATAAATATGTAGGGGAGAAGAGAAATCCTTCCCCTGCTTTTCTGTCTGTGACATCATTCAGCCCAGTAACAGGCTGGAGAGCGACCTGATTGGCTGGACACCGCAGTGCATCCTGGGAGGAGAGGGTGTGGCAGACTGTGAAGCTGTGTGTGTAGGCCCTGCTGGATCTGTGTGTGTAGGCCGTGTGATTGAGTCTAACACGTGCTGTGGAGAAAGGATCAAAAGGGAGAAAAGTTCTGCAAGAGCTGCTGGATCTGTGAGGTCTGCAGGAGTGCAGAAAGAGGCTGTCTGATCCTGCCACGCTGCTAAAGCTTCAGAGGAGGAAAGTGCCATTGGTGAGAGTGATTCTGGAGAAGAGTTACTTGTGATTCCAGTGTGATCTGCCTCTGAGAGAAAATCCCTTGAAGAGAGGATTTGCCACAGTACTGAGCCTAACAGGAAGACAGGCCTTGTGTAATTTTGCCTGCTACGTGGGAAGCTGCTATTTTCCAAGGGAAAAGGTACTCTGGGGAAAGGTAGCGCTACCAAGGGAATAAGAGCTCTGGGGAAAGGGACATTGCATTTTGAACTGTGTGCTTTTTAACCCTTCCAGACAAGTGGGACTGTGTTTGAACAGATAGTTAAAACCTAATAGGGATTTAGGTGGTGTCCCTTATATTCCCATACAGGCGTGACTTTTGTATTATATAAAGTTAAATATTGTTATCTGCAAAGTGTGTGTAGGGACCTATAGGATCTATTAGGCTCCTATAGAGTTAATCCCCTACCTTTGCTTAAGTTCTCTTTTCCCTTGTTATTGGGCCTAGCCCTTCTAACTGGTAAAGTGTAACAACCACACCTATTGGACAAAGAGTGTAATGACACTCCCCTGCCACACTGCTATATAGTGTTGTGTAGGGAGTGGCCTCTTCCTCTTTGGCTCCTGGTGTCTGTGCTGCTAGGTGTTTCCCATTGAGCCTGGGATCACCAAGGCCCCAGTAAAGCCATTTACCCCAAAGGGACCTGTACCTTTGGTGCTGAAGTCGGGAACCAGGCAATCCCGTGAATGAGGATTAGCTATCATTAGGGCAGATCTGTAATAGTCTCTCTAGGAGAGAGAGATAGCCAGATTAAGGTAGTCATGAGCAGTTCTGTGCTCCAACAAGGAGAATAGCAGGGAGTAGCCTCCCAAAGGCTTTTAAGGTGCCTTTAGTGTAAGGAACTCAGTGATAGGGAATTCAGTTTAGCAGAGCACTGCCTGACCCCTACTTGATCGATCCTGTTTCACTTTGGTCGCTGGTCTTTGGGAGTGAGATATTCTTCCTACTGTTTGACTTGAGGAGTGACATCTGTACATGCTGCATCATCATCAATGCTATCCTTTCTCCTCTGTGATATGCTAACTCCTACTACAACTCCTGCGTGAGTAAACCTGTGGTCAATTGCTTGCATATCCTTTTGGGCTAAATAAACCAATTCACTTGTTTTCACTATCTAAAGAACCTCCTGGCGTCCATTATTCTATCTTTCACACTTATATGCCTGTGGGTTGTAGTTTTACACCATCTTAAAGGGGAAGCTTCCATTTAGCGAAGGCTCCGCCCTGAGTGTAGTTTCACAGTGTAACCCATGCTCATACACTAGCTGGACACCCTTAACCCCTATTTGGCGGTATAGGCCAAAAAAGCGTTACATTTTGGCGCCCAACGTGGGGCCCGCCCCCAATCCAGGCTATATTTGTGTTTTTACAATTTTTGTGAAATTGTGCACTGTACCTTTAAATTTTGCTGACAGGCTGCCGGAGCCGTTAGGCAAAGGGCAGTCCTGCACGCACTTGCTATTTTAGTGTGCGCATAGTAAGGCCGTGGGTTCGGGCTTGGTGGTTCTTCCTGTGTCCCATTATTCGCCTGCGCCACTATTGTTTCGCCAGGCGCATATTCGCTGGCGTTTTTGTATAATTGTGCACTGTGAGTTTTCGCTGGCGCCACTGGTGTCATCGCGAGATTTCGCAGGCGCCATTTGGTCCCTGCGCATACCCTTTGGCGCGCTTGGACTAGGCGGTTCCCTGACGTCACGTCACCGCCACCATTTTGTGGAGGACTTCCTAGAGGACGGACGCATCTTTGTGAGCTCCAAACTCTTCACAGGCCTACACCCTTAGCGGCTGCTAAGGGAACTTGCCTTTTGCCTCCACTACAAAGCGATAACTGCTAAAGGCATACCGCTTCTTGCTGCGGATCTCTGGAATCAAAATCATCCATTTTCTCCAGGTTCCCAGCATATCATATTTGTCCTGCGGCTGCAGGTACACGCTGTTCAGAAAATCTCCAGCACTTCACCGTGTCCCAAACAAGGATGGCGGATCAAGGCTGGGATGGATGGCCTGACCCAGAGGCCCGAGAAGGGCATATCACCTTTTCATTCCGCCCAAGCGTACCAGCCCCCTCACCTAACAGGTATGTCTGGAGGGGCACTTTTGGAGAGGATTTCCTTAGCCCTGGCTGTACTATAATGGTGCCATATTGTGGGGAGTGTGGGGCAGAATGTGGCGCTGCATTTAAGAGGCTGACTCCCTCATGCAAGATGTGTGGGCGAAGCTGCTGGATGGGGCCCTTCTTGAAAATGGAGGAATCCTCAGGGCCCATTATACTGGCTCCACCATTTCCTGCTGTACTGCCTGCTTCACCATTTTCTGCTATTCTGCCTGTCTCACCATTTCCAGTGCCTGATGTCGCGGCTGCGACTTCATCCAAAGCAGAAGTCACTGCTGGCACAGCTACTATACAGCCTATGGGTGCTACAATTTCTTCCATATCATCACCTTCTATCTCTGCCGAGCCTAAAGGGGAAGAGTTGAAGGAAGTTACAGATCCCATGGGGGGTCTGAAGGTGGAACCTTCCACCAAGAAGACTGCTACAAGTGGAAGGGGTCGCGGACGCGCCCCTCCCAAGGTTTTTGGAGAAAAACCTCCTGCCACGCTGACTGGTGTTGTTACCTCCGCCTCCTGCTCCTCTGAAGGGAACAGCTTTGAGTCCTTGCATTCTTCTCCTGACCCAGATTGGGGAGAAATGGACTTTGGACCGCTGCCTTCATCTTCTGCATCCTCTAAGGAGGAATTGGTCACTTTCTTTGAAAAACCCATGTCGCCTGCAGGGGACCCTGCTACTGATACTTCCTTTTGGGTTTGCCCTGGCCGTGCTGATCCCCAAAAGCAGCGTACGGTGTCAAGAATCCAGAGGATTATCAACATTCGAGTGTTTGACCAATGGGGCTACTACATGCCTTACGCCCCTGAATTTGTCTATGATGAAGTGGAAAAACACCTCGACGAATGGGTTTATGGAGAGTTGATCAGGAGGGAGAAGATTGGATCAGGAGGACTGTTCCAGAAAAATGCTTCAAAGGGGGAGCGCGATTTTTCCTTCTTGAGCAATGTGGTCCATGAATGGTGGTATGGCCGCACTGTGTTAAAGCATTTTGTGAAAAGTTGCGGAAAATTCCAAGAAGATAAGCATTTTAGCTTAATGGAGAGAGTTTCCAATGGGGGTCGTGTGGAGAAGCCACACCCCAATTATTACTTGTCCTACAAGGATACCGTGGCAAAGTCCTGCCTTGGAAGGGAGCACCACCAGCCATCCCCTAGGGGGGTGTGAAGTTTTCCTTCCTACACACATGGTTTCCTGCAAGTTGCTACAAGTCAAGGGACTCCTGGTTGAGAGCCTGATTTGTCCACTATTCCTGGTGTAAATAATGTTAAATTACATTCAGGCTTCTATTCGTCTAGATTGATGCCCGATTATTGGGGCCTTCTTCAAAGAAGTTTCATCTAGATCGATGCCCCAAGTTTGGGCCTTCTTCATTTTGTTTGTTCACCATTTTTCAGTTGCTGGACTTATGGACATTGTCCAGGACCTTGTATATATGTTGGGTTCATGAGAAAGGACTGCTGAGCCCCCACCAAAACTCTTCTACCTCTAACTACTCGCTGAGTAGCACCTTTATTCTTGCCTTACTACTCCCCAAGTGGCTCTCAGTAACTTTGTACACTTGGGTAGGGGGGGTATGATATGGAATAAAGTTTTTGGTTATGGTGGGGTCATGTAACTCAACTGCACTGAAAATGAGTGTTCATGTGTGAAAAGAAATATATGCTAATTTTTCTTTTCAGCCAAGCCTGTGCCTGGACCTCCTGATACACTATGGATGGTTCACGTATCGTAAGTTAAGTGCCTGAGTGTCCTTAAGGGTTCTCATGAAATGTAATAAAGTTATGTAACTGATGTTATTTTGCACTGAAACTTACTCAATACAGTATTGCACTTTTGCTCTTTACTGTTCTTGTCTCCACGGTACCCATTGTTACCAGGTATTCCTCAGGAGGGGATACCAGAAGAGTGATGTTCAATGGTATTGTTGGTTTGCACTTGTATATTCACTTTGTTACTATTGTGTCTATATCATTTCACCATTGTCGGGACGAAATGGATTTTTCCCCCGGGTGTATGTAGGGACCTATAGGATCTATTAGGCTCCTATAGAGTTAATCCCCTACCTTTGCTTAAGTTCTCTTTTCCCTTGTTATTGGGCCTAGCCCTTCTAACTGGTAAAGTGTAACAACCACACCTATTGGACAAAGAGTGTAATGACACTCCCCTGCCACACTGCTATATAGTGTTGTGTAGGGAGTGGCCTCTACCTCTTTGGCTCCTGGTGTCTGTGCTGCTAGGTGTTTCCCATTGAGCCTGGGATCACCAAGGCCCCAGTAAAGCCATTTACCCCAAAGGGACCTGTACCTTTGGTGCTGAAGTCGGGAACCAGGCAATCCCGTGAATGAGGATTAGCTATCATTAGGGCAGATCTGTAATAGTCTCTCTAGGAGAGAGAGATAGCCAGATTAAGGTAGCATGAGCAGTTCTGTGCTCCAACAAGGAGAATAGCAGGGAGTAGCCTCCCAAAGGCTTTTAAGGTGCCTTTAGTGTAAGGAACTCAGTGATAGGGAATTCAGTTTAGCAGAGCACTGCCTGACCCCTACTTGATCGATCCTGTTTCACTTTGGTCGCTGGTCTTTGGGAGTGAGATATTCTTCCTACTGTTTGACTTGAGGAGTGACATCTGTACATGCTGCATCATCATCAATGCTATCCTTTCTCCTCTGTGATATGCTAACTCCTACTACAACTCCTGCGTGAGTAAACCTGTGGTCAATTGCTTGCATATCCTTTTGGGCTAAATAAACCAATTCACTTGTTTTCACTATCTAAAGAACCTCCTGGCGTCCATTATTCTATCTTTCACACTTATATGCCTGTGGGTTGTAGTTTTACACCATCTTAAAGGGGAAGCTTCCATTTAGCGAAGGCTCCGCCCTGAGTGTAGTTTCACAGTGTAACCCATGCTCATACACTAGCTGGACACCCTTAACCCCTATTTGGCGGTATAGGCCAAAAAAGCGTTACATGTGTGTGTTTATTATTTCCTAGGGGATTCCTCTGAGGTAAGTTCCTCAGTGCTCCCTAGGTGGAGGCACTGCGCTGTGATTCCTAGTTCCCAGTACTTTTCGACTTGCAAAAAGGGACTCAGGGCCCCTGAATTGCCAAGGAAGCTATTATTTAAAGGGACAGTAACCAAATTAGCGTTACAAATATTTTGGGTGACGGGTCCCCTTTAACACATATTTTTAAAGCACCAACATATTCCTCTGCACTGTCATTAGTTTGCTGCAGTTAACCGAGAGGTTTCAGTATAATTGTCATGATGTTAATATCTAGTAACCACAGTTTGTCCTGTTTAGACAATGCCAGGGTTAGCAAGAAAATACATAAGATTATTCCACGGCCTAGCTTTATACAACCCTGTTTCCAAACACAATGTGGTCCTCGGTCCAACAGGATTTTTAAACCCGCACGATTGGTCTCAGATATCGATCTGGGAAGCACATCAGAGGGCCCCATATACTGCCCAAGAAGCTGCCAAATTAATTTGTTGGCAGCTTATACCTGCCCCGTATGTGAGCCGTTACTGTTGCATTATATGTAGAATACAGTTTGGTATTGTCGTGCTGAAACAAGCAAGGCCTTCCTTGAAAAAGACGTTGTCTGGATGGCAACATATTTTTCTCTAGAATTTGTATATATCATTCAGTATTAATTGTGCCTTCCCAAATGTTAAAATATAATAGAATATTAAACATTCAATGTTTCCCATATCGATCTTTTACAGTGTCTCCCCTGTATGTAGTTATCTTAAAATGTGATCAGTACCACCAATATAAGTATGCAATATTTATATATTGCAGTAGTTTAGAACAAACTTCTATTTCTGTTCTTTAGAAATGACTAAGCTGTGATTAGGGTGTTAGGCCTTGCCTTTCCAGATGTGCAAGCCACCCATGCCATGTATACTAATGCACCCCCTCCTGACTGCTGTTGTAATTAGACAACAAGGTGGCAGCCCTGGTGGCTCCGACTCTCAGTCTGACGCTGATGCTATCTTTTTAACTGTGCGCCGTATAGTCTTTCTCCTATTTAGCCCAGAGGACATGGCGTCCCTATTTTCCGAATAGAATTTAAAATTTTGATTTGTCAGACCACAGGACAGTTTTCCACTTTGCCTCAGTTCATCTTAAATGAGCTTGGGTACAGGGAAGGCAGCGGTATTTCTGAATCATGTCAAACCTTTTTGTAAACAGGGTTGCAACTTTTTTTTTTTTAAAAAACACATTTATCATGGATTTTATCTCTTAACTGAGCAGAATGTGAAAAGAAGAAGAGAAACTGGGAAGCCATACTGATAACCTTCAAAAATATTATATATAGACAAATAAGCTGCAAACATTTTAAATAATATCCTTTTTGTGACAAAGCATGTTGATAACAGCAGTTAGAGGCTCAGCTATGGCTTCACAGTGAAAGCAGTATCAGCCTGCATGGTCATGGCACTTCTTGGTGGCTTCTTATATCTATATAAATTACAGTTGGGGTAAATATCCAATGCATAAAGTTATTAAATTTTTCATTAGAGAAGCTGCTGCAGGCAGAAAGGAATATATTTTGATAGGTACAGCGGCTTTACAGGAAACATATCTTTATTATCATTCTTTGGGAACAGTATCTCAAGAGGTTCAAAGGAAGTTTGAAAGTACCAATTGCAGCAAACAAATTATTTCAGAATAATTCTAATGTATTTTATCATATATACTATATATTTACACTTTCATTCTGTGTTCTATTATGTGTTGGTAAGCAGCTCATTGCTTAATAAATCATATGTAAATAATAAAATAAAATATTCATGCAGTTTTGGATACAATAGTGCTCATTTGTGACTCTAAATGAAGTATGTATCAATGGAGCTCATTGTGGGAACCTAGGAATTATCACTACATTCAGGGTGGCAGTATCTCCAGGTTTCCCCTGAGTCAATAGGCACACTTTTCACTTATTGTAATGAAGGAATAGGCACTCAGTGTGGGAAGTGTAGGGAGCACTTAAATGAATAGAGTCAATACACACCCACAGACTTGCATCCAGCTGAACTCTTGCACACTTGCAGTCATAAATGAGCCCTGATGTGTCTTATTAGTTTTAACAACAAGATAAAAATATTATTTTATTTTAAGTTCATTAGTGTACGGGCTGTAAGTCTATTTGTACCATTATGTACTATTATATCCCTGAGGCATCAATCCCAATTACTCAAGCAAAATTGCCATGCATATGATAAATATTCATACATAGAAGAGACTCAAGTCATTGCGTAAATAATTACATTCACTTGCTCATAAACAGATAACAGTATATTCTTTCAAACAGTTCTAAACAGTTATATGCCTGGCACATATGGAAACAAAACATATTACCAAGAATTGTGGCCATAATTTTTTTCTCTCTTTGCCTGATTGGTCTATAGGCAGAATGGACAGAGAGCATAAAAGGGGCACACACAGAAGGGCTACTTTCAGGGCTATATTTATATATAAGTACCTGAGGTCCTGTTCCTAGGGAAGCAGCATTAAAGGGGGTGGCCATCGGGTGCCTATATAATCTCTATATAGAAAAATAAAATCCAGCAGTGGGAGGTGGGGGTGTGATGTTATTCATAGCAGCAGTGATGTCACACATAGTATAAGTGATGTCATGTGTAGTGCCTCAGGTGGCACTGGACCTAAATACAGCACTGACTGCCTTTTGATGTTTCTTTATCTGATCATTCACGCAACAGTAAGTGAAGAGGAAGGAGGGAATGAAAGTCCGCGCTCGCTGGGAAAATGGGGGATTAAAGCTGCACCAATCAAAAAAGTGGATCCATGTATCCACATACAAATAAACTGTAAAAACAAAGTGAGGTGCGCTATGTTAGAATGTCAAGAAACCTAGAAAAGAATGAAAACCCGATAGTGTATTTACCTTTAAGATAAAGGGTAATGTGCGCTAAGAACTACTCACAGGCGATTAATAGAATGTCTTGCAGTGTTAAACCGTGATCGCTTCAGTGTCCTGTTAGAGTGGGTCTCGTCGGCGTTGTACCTAGCGGGGAGAATCTCAAAATAGCACAGAAAAGCCGGCTTGCGTGTAAAGGGGGACAGAAGGGTTTTGGCTTACCGGACAGTGGTATTCGAGTGCAATTCAAACCTCTGCTGGTAGCGGTCTGGTGGTGCAGTCCTCCTGGGATAATTTGCCAGTCGGATCACCAATCTGGAACATAGCGCACCTCACTTTGTTTTTACAGTAAGTGAAGAGGAGCCATGGCTCTTCCTCACTTCCATATCTGCCGATGCAATGTTTAAACCAGCCTGATCCCCAGACTGACATATATCCATAGCACATGGATAACAGATAGCATCAGTAATTCACAATTTCCATTAATGTTACTAGTTAGGAATAGTCTTTTTTAATCATATAAATACTACTGCCAAAACAGTAGATTTTACAATCCTTCACAATATAGCGATGATATGTCCCTTTCTTTCACACATAACAGCCAACACACTTATAAATGCCCTTATCCTATCTTGTTTAGACTATTGCAATCTCTACTAACTGGTCTTCCTGATTCCCACCTCTCACCCTTCTGTTATGTTTTGGGTAGCCGAGGATGAGTAGAGTATAACAGTGCTTTATTAGCAGATTTATTCAGCCAATACACAACAGTAACTTTCACTTTTAAGCTGTCAGGAAGTATGCACAGTATAAATCTCAGCACAGTGACATCTACAGGCCATTTGCATAAACACCACATATTCCCCCTATAGTAGGAAAGCATTTGGGCAAATGTAATAAAGAACAACAATGCATCTTAAAACAATAATATACATTATTCACATCACATAGTCCTGGGTCCATGCAGTTAGTTTTCTGATTCTCTCAGTATGCCTTATAGGTTCACTTTCTTCAGGCCTATTGCAGTTGACATCAGGAGTAGGAAAATGCCCTTCATCAAATGGAGCTTCTTCAAAGTCATATCTAACAGGAGCAAGACGACTTGCATTCCATATTCGTCCATCAGACAGTTTATATAATCTATCAAGGTTATAGCAAATGGAACACTGAAGTGTATCATAAGCAAATGGTAACATTATTATTATCATTTATTTATATAGTGCTAATATTCTGTAGCACATCAGTCACAGATTGTGCTAAGGTATTGAAAGATAGGGCATTTTAACCCCTTGTCATCTAGATAAGCCATATTTTTCACCTACAGTATTTAAGTATAGATTCTGTTAAGGCAGAAATTGGCTTCTATTTTGAACTTTTTAAACCATGGACTATAACCATGGAAAATAAACTGTTTAAACGGTGCTTAATTGACAGCAATCCCTTGGCATTTCTATTGCTGCTGATTTTAGAGGCTTTCAAATGCCTGTGAAAAAGCTCTTCAAAATGGTAGCAAAAAATATACTCCCAAAAACAAATCAATCGAAATGTTGTGTGTCTATATATTCACGTCCTTGGTCATAGTACGCTGTATACTGTATATACACACCCCAGGGTAGTACTTTTGTTTCCTGTTATTTTAGCAACAAGCTAATTGTTTTGAATTATTCAGAAGTCAAATGTATTATAATTTATTCATTAAACAGAGGTAATAAGCAACTGTTTGGAAACTCCAGAGCTTGAATACTGTTTTATATATAATATAGTTCTGTCTGGCACTAATTTGTATGCTGTACCGGTCTTTATCAGCCTGGTTAATTAACAAAGTTATCTAGTTATTTGAGTTATAACATAGACCTTCCAGTTAAGCCTTCCTAATACTTTTTTAAGTACCCAGTCAAATTACAGCCTTATTTCAATGAAAATTTGACACTCCCCACCAGTAGTAATCACCTCATTGTTCACTGTCCTGTTCTACAAATGCTGGACACATACCTAATACACAATCAGTCATCCAAAGTGCAGCTGGATGTTAGTGCAGTTTACACCGACTATCCTAATGCATGTTACTCATAGGTGACATCATGTGTAGCTTCAGGCCAGCATCTGACCAGATACACACTCCGTATAAGGTCATCAGTCAAACCAGTTTTCCATAGCCGAGACTGATCAGCCAGATTGATTCTTCCTGACCCTTTAACAAAAATATTTCTATTACTTAATTATTTAAATAATTAATATGAATTCTTTTTGCACCTTTCAGTCTCATAGATATCCATTTCTTTGAGGAATGTATTGATGGCCATGGCACATGGGCAGTTTCAGAAAGGAGGGGGTTCTATTTCCCTCTGAGAACAAGGGATTGACAGCAATCACCTGGCATTCTGGTTGCAGCTTGTAGAAGATCTAAATATGCCCATGTGTTTTTGATAGCCTGTAGAGAAACACATAATTAGATGGCAATCATTTTCAAAGACTCTTTCTGGAATTTAAGGAAACAGACCCTGCCTTTGCAGTTGGGGCCCATGAATGTAGATGGCCTTGATTAATGAGTAATTTCAATACATCTTGGGAGAAAAAGTTAAATTATGAATGTTTTGGGGCATAAATTGAATTTGCTGTGAGGTCCGGTAACATATATTTATGCTACTGATCTCTTTTAGGTTTAGTAGCTCAGTGAAAGGGCACCTTGGTACCAGTAGCGTAACAAGAGAGTGCCTGGCCCATGGACAGAAAAAAATATTTGGAGTGGTCCATAGTTAGAGCAAGAAACAGGAGATAAAAAAACAAAATATTTTTGTATAATTTGAGGCACTAGGGGGCAGATCTATTAAAGGTTGAGTTGATTTTTAAAAATTTCAAGGGTATTCTTCAGTCAAAACCCTAAAGCTGGAAATAGCTAGAATCTGAAAACACTCCAGCCAGCTAAAACCTATTGAGGTCATGTAGAAGTCAATGGCAGATCATTCACCATTTGAAGATGTTTCTAGCCTTCATGATGTTCTGTTTTTTTTCGAGCAATTTGAATTTTCGAGAAAACTTGATTAATTAAACTTGAGTATAAGGGTTTTTCACCCAAATTCACTGATTCGAATATTTCATATTTAATTTTTTTCATAAATCAGGAAACACTTGAGTTCATTCGGGGTATAAAAAACTTCACAAATCTCACAAACTCAACCTTTGATAAATAACCCCCTAGGAGTCATTACACTGACTTTTGATGTTTTGCTCTTGCATTTTCGGCTCTTGCATTTTCTTCTAAGTGCAAAGTAGGCTGCAAAATGCATGGCAGATTGAACCAATAATCCCATTCAGGTTAACATTCAGATTCTGTAAATATGCAAACTGATTAAAGGATAACATAAAAGTTATTTCAAACACAGTAAACATGGTCGGTCCCATGTGACAATGAATAAATATTAGGCATTGATGTTTTACTGACTTTACAGGAAATACACTTGATAGGAGTTTTACAAGCCATTAATTGTTTGTTTAAGAACTTTGAATCACACACAATGAGGTGGGACTTTATATATGTATTTATGCAGTTACAATCTCTTGGCACCTCCTGCCTTGGTCTGCAGATATTTCAAGTTGCAGTTCTTTTCTGACCTGAGGAAACAGCAAACTGGGTAAGGATCTGTATTATCCACTTACTTTGCCACTGTATTTTATTAACCTTTATTCATATGCTCTTATATGCAGCGCTTTACAGTGAGATAATTCATCATTTACGTCACTCCTACCTCAAAGGTTTTTGAAGTATATATAGACTTTTGCTTAACTGTCATGCATAGCTTTACTCTCAGGTGGGTAGAGGGGTGTCTGAGTAAATATTTATACATGTAACTATTTATACATGTACATGTACTGATTCCCTGTGAACTTACACATTTCGCCGGGGGGAAAACTGCATTAAAAATTTGCCCTGTGGCTTGTTTCCCTTTGCGCGTCAAAACATAAATGACATGCGACAAAAAAACATGTGCAACACAAAAAAACAGACGTGCAACAAATACATACCTGTTTTTATCCTTCCCCTCTACTTCCACATCAACCAAAGGGTTGGATCAGGATCTGAGTCATTCCATTGTCTATATAAGGACATACACACACGAGTATATGGTTTATTCATGTTATTGTGGGATAGGGATGTAGCGAACGTCGGAAAAAAAGTTCGCGAACATATTCGCGAACTTGCGCAAAAACGCGAGCGGTTCGCGAACGGTTCGCGAACCCCATAGACTTCAATGGGAAGGCGAACTTTAACATCTAGAAAAGACATTTCTGGCCAGAAAAAATGATTTTAAAGTTGTTTAAAGGGTGCAACGACCTGGACAGTGGCATGCCAGAGGGGGATCAAGGGCAAAAATGTATCTGAAAAATCTGCCTGTGTGTGCTTGGAAGAGATAGTGTAGGGGGAGAGCTGTTAGTGATTTCAGGGACAGATGATAGTAAGTTTGCTGGCTAGTAATCTGCTTGATACTGCTCTGTATTGGAGGGACAGAAGTCTGCAGGGATTTGAGGGACATTTTAGCTTAGGTAGCTTTGCTGGCTAGTAATCTACTGTTCTCTTTAAACAACTGCCATACGTTGACCTTGTAGGCATTGTTTGCCCAGTTTTTTTGGACGCAGCCACTGAAGCACAGTTGCCAGAAAAATTATGCCATATAAATGCTGAAAATATAAATTTTTTTGGTTGCAGCCACTGAAGCACAGAGGCCAGAAAAATTATGCCATATAAATGCAGAAAATATGCATTTTTTGGTCGCAGCCACTGAAGCACAGTTGACAGAAAAATTATGCCATATAAATGCTGAAAATATAAACTTTTTTGGTTGCAGCCACTGAAGCACAGTTGCCAGAAAAAATATGCCATATAAATGCTGAAAATATAAATTTTTTGCCATACGTTGACCTTGTAGGCATTGTTTGCCCAGTTTTTTTGGTCGCAGCCACTGAAGCACAGTTGCCAGAAAAAATATGCCATATAAATGCTGAAAATAGTAATTTTTTGCCATATACGTTGAGTCAACGTATGGCAAAAAATGACTATTTTCAGCATTTATATGGCATATTTTTTCTGGCCTCTGTGCTTCAGTGGCTGCGGCCAAAAAAACTGGGCAAATAATGCCTAAAAGGTCAACTTATACACTACTACAGCGGTAGTAAAATAAAAAAAGTAAAATAAAAAAAAATGAATATTAAAAAAAAAAAATTAAAGTTGGTGCTGCTGAACTACTAGGAGCAGCAGATTAGCACACCAGTCCCACTCCCCAACACTGCTAGACTAATAGCACTGGGCTCTTATAGTAGTAGTAGTAGTAGTAGTAGTAAAACAACAAAAAAATAAATAAAAGCAGTCCTTACAAGGACTACTGTTATTGCAGCAGTCAGCAGATGAGATCAGAAGCAGGACAGCTGCCCACTGCAGCTACATACAGAGCACTGCAGTAGAAGGTAGATTACTAGCCAGCAAAGCTACCTAAGCTTAAATGTCCCTCAAACCCCTGCAGACTTCTGTCCCTCCAATAACAGAGCAGTATCAAAACGATTACTAGCCAGCAAACTTTCAACTGTCCCTGAAATCACTAACAGGCAGCAGCTCTCTCCCTACACTATCTCTTCAGCACACACAGGCAGAGTGAAAAAACGCTGCAGGGCTTCGGTTTTTATAGGGAAGGGGAGTGGTCCAGGGGAGAGCTTCCTGATTGGCTGCCATGTACCTGCTGGTCTGGGGTGAGAGGGCAAAAAAAAGCGCCAACAATGGCGAACCCAAAATGGCGAACGTCGCGCGACGTTCGCGAACTTCCGGCGAGCGCGAACACCCGATGTTCGCGCGAACAAGTTCGCCGGCGAACAGTTCGCGACATCTCTATTGTGGGATACAAGCACCCAGATATTATCTGTTGATGGTCAGATTCATTATTAGTTGTGCCTGTGTTTGTAAGCAACATTGTCTAGTACTAGTTACCATTACTGTCGACCAGAGGTAATGTAAAAAATCACAGACGTTTTAAAGAAACTGTTTTTTTTTTTTGGGAGCCTTTTTTTCTATTGACAAAGCAATTGTAGCACAGTGGATAGGAGGTCCTCTAATGTAGGGAATGTGTCTAGCAGTAAACTGAGCAAAAAATGCATGTGATTTTGCCTTCCCAAAGCAGAAACAAGGTGCCATGAACAAAACGCCCATAGACTCTAAAGTATTATGATACAAAAATGAAGTATGACAAAAAGGTTTTGCAGATTTTTCGCTGTTTCGCAAATTTTTAGGCAGTCTTGAAAATTCTTTGTGGAGCGAAAAGTGACAGATTCCCTCATCACTTCTGCCCCTGTAGGTTCATTGCTTTGCTCTGCACCTTGTGCTGGATTTAAAATGTTTCACTATCCAATCAATCACTATATGAAGTAGGATTGAACAACCCTTTGTTCTTCAGCTCATATTGTACTAACACACAACAATAACGGAAAGGTGTCAGGTTCAGTAGTGATACAATTTCAATATGTAATATGTAATTGCAGGCAGAAAAAATTCCACTTGCATTTTTACAATCAGGCACAAATGCATTTGCAACCACTCCACTACCTGCCTACAGTTATGCTGAATTTGTCAGGAAAATGCTCCATTCTTGATAAATAACATGGTGAATTGCATCTGAAATTAGTTATTAGATTTTACAGGATAATGTGAATCAATGTAATAGTAATGCAGTCCTATTCACATATTCCCATGATGAGGAAGAAATTGTACTATGGCATAAAATGCATTTGGCACAGAATTGAAAGTGAACTATATTTATGCAAAATCCAGCCATATGTGGTTTATATGTCCTTTAGCAAAATTATATTTTGTCAGATAAAATAAAGCTAGAATAAACATTTCACCTATCAGAGTGTTGTAACTATAGTAGAGCCAATAACTTGCCAGTTATAGTTAAAACACTACTTATAAGCTCTCTACTTCGACTGATCTTATGTGCAAGCACAGAACACTCTTACATTACCAGTGGCGGAACTACCGGGGGAGCAGGGGGTGCGAGCGGGCCAGGGCCCCCCGGCAGCGCCGCACGCCACTAAAATTCGGCTGTACGGAGGGGGGCGGGGCCCGGCTGCGCGTCAGGGGAAAAAATATGATGAAAAAAGGGGAATTTTTTTTTTTCTATAGTGTAGTATTTACTGAGAGTTGTAGTTCCACAACCAGAATAAACTCTTTGGTGCAGTTACCCTTTACGATTCACCACGTGTGGCTATTAGATGGGTACTTACAGACGTTTAGGTCTAACACATGCACATCACGATTTGTAGAAAATGAAACTGTAGGATATTCTTTCTAGGCTGGAGGAGGTTAAAAGTGCGCAAATATAGTGTAAAATCCTTTTTATTTTATAACATTTAAAACCAATTGGTTACACTCACATTTCAGTAGTTAAAATAGGCAAATCGTCTCTTTTCTATGCAAATCTGTGCTGCTACAAGTCTTCCCAGTGGTTTGTGTTGAGGTTTGTGTTGAGGCTTCCTGGACGCTTGGATGTGACATCAGCCGCCTATGCCTTACGCGTTTCGTCGCTTAGCGACTTCATCAGATGCTTTCCGTAGGTGTGAAAATCTCAGAAAATCAGGAGGGCAAGGAATGATGGAACAAGAACACTGGAACAAGGATTTCAGGAATACAAACACAAGGAACGCAGGTCATCCAGGAACAAACAAAAGTCATTGAATGTATTTTGTTTGTTCCTGGATGACCTGCGTTCCTTGGTCATACAACTTTTTACAAGTTTACTTTTATACATACTCTTACATTACTATAGGAAGTACAAAAACAACTTCTCCATGGTAGAATGCTCAGGTTGCTTATTCAATGGTTGGCAAAACCAGTGGAGAAAAGGGATGAAAGAGAAGGACACTCATTTTTATTTGAGAAGGGCTATGTGTTATGTAACATACAACAAGCCCAAGACTCTCAATTGTCAAAACATTCTTTGTTGTCCTTTAAAGTCACAAGCAGATGTACTCAGCAATAAATCTGTGCACCTATAATAAAATGAAATGCAGGGTTTTTTGTTTTTGTTTTTATATTTCACAGAGTTCAGGATAAGAATGATATTTATTTTTAGCGAACTGCTTATGACATATATCTTGAGAACAGCATGAATGCATTCTGGAAAGGATAAACCTCTTCCATTTTTGCATTATTATTGAATCTGTATAAGAGTACAGCAGCATTATATAACTTGGCTTTTATTTGTTTGGCCTCAGGCAGTTCTGCCTTAATGCAGAGTTTCCTTGTTAGAAGAATAAGCCTAGTAATGAGATTGCAGAAAGATTAGCATTGTGGAGCTCTATCAATCCTGGGAATGGCAATAAAATGCTTATCAAAATTTATAATGTGCAAGAATCATTAACCTCTTCATTAAGTGAGACAGCATCAATCAACATTGTCTGCATTTGAATTGATTAAATTACTAATGTACTGCTGACCATACAGGGGCAGATCCAGTGATTTAATAAAATGGCCCAATAAGTGAACCCTGAGGCCAAACTGGCCACAAGAACATTCAGCTTAATTGTGCAATCAAGGCACATTCTTTAGCATAACAAACTAATCCCTTGGGCCATGTGCACTTTCTTCGGCCAGTGATCATCAGCCAAACTAATCCTGAAGGGACTTTTAACAGAATGCATGGTTATGAAAGAAGGACAAGTGCTGGAACCTAAGAGATCCTGCATAGAGACCAGACAAGAATGGCTGCTTAGCTTGCCCTTTGCTATCCACAGCAGTATCCATAATGGATGCTGTAAGTGAAGAGGGACACTGAATCAAATGCACTCTTTATAAGAGGGCTTACCTGTCCATAGAGTGAAGTCAGAGGAGACAGGTTACTGTTCTGTCTCTAAGGAAGTTTATACCTTCCCTAAAATAATGTTAAACAACTGTTCATTTAAATATTTACATGCAGTTTAGTTAATCTTTTTATTACTGTAAATTGTATAAGCTACTGTGTCAGCATTAAAGCACAATTGTGCAGCACCCTAAATTTTACTTTTCTGACTCTTAAGTTTGAGCTGTATCCTAATGATTGCAAGACTCTTCTATATAAACTGCAACAATTGTTAATCCATTATTATGGTATGTAGTTTATACCCTCACTCATGTATTGTTTTCCCTTTAAAGGTTTTTCATTATACTGGCAAGCGTTGTCTTCCCTGTAGCATTTCCAATTATCAAACTGTCAAATAAACTAATAATTAGTCATGAACACAAGTGGGTAGTACCAAAATTTTTGGCTACACCACTTGTATGCGCTACACAAAAGATCAATTAAGTAGGTTTTGCAAGGACAGAAGGTTGAACTTGATGGGTGGGTGTTTTTTTTAACTGCAGCTTCTATGATAAAAACAGTAATGGTACTTGGGAGGCATTGGACATTATCTGCAGGGACGCTCACTGCCTTCTCTCCTGTGCACGACTGGCATGTCGCTTTTGGGTTTGACGCTGCATTTACTGATTGGCTCTAACCCCATTCCTTCTGTTGCCCATTACTGTTCCCTTGTCTGCTCAGATCTCTTGCCTTGGTTCTCATACTTAAAGACCTGCCGACATCTGAGTTGCCAAGGGCTCCTCCCGAAGTGAAAGGCGGCTGTTGTAGGCAGAAGTGTGAGCCGTGACCAGAACCTTGGCGGCTGTTCTGGGCAATTACTTTGGGTCAGACATGGATGCCGATGGAGCAGCTGCTTTTCCCCCTACAACTGAAGCAATCCTGACAAGTCTTGGGGAACAAGAGGCCAAGCAGGATCAATTCAAAGACTGTCTGCAAGGTTGGAGGTTATTCAACAAAAACCTGTTGCTCCTGTCCAAGCTCCTGTTTAGGGAAGCAGACTGCTACAGACTTCCCAGGGTAGCTCATAATAGAACCTAAGATCCCGAAACATTTACCAGGGACCATAGTACATTTTTTGCTTTCCAGTAAGTGTGTAAACTACATTTTGGGTTCCTACCACCGAGAAGTCTAGAGTTCATTTTGTTATTACTCTACATCAAGGGGATCCCCATTAATGGGCCTTTAGCTTATTCCCTTCCGATCCAACCTTTCTCTCTCTTGACTCTTTTTTAAGGCCATGGCTATTATCTATAATGACCCTGATCATTCTGCCTCAGCTGATTCAGCAAACGTAACCTCAAGCAGGGTAAATTATGGGTGATGAGTATTGTACTAAATTCTGCTGCTGGGCAGTCGAGATGGGCTGGAACAATACTGCTTTACGCAGTCAATTCAGAGTGGGTCTTTGGATGCTGTCAAAGATAGCCTAGTTAATTTTCCTGCTCCGTCCTCCCTTGATTCCCTAATGCACCTTGCTATACAAATTGATAGGAGGCATAGGGGGAGGCATCAGGAAAAAAAACCCTGCTGCTATTCCCCTCAGAGTTGTAACCCAAACCTGAAGTTACAGCCCCTAGGTCATACATCCCAGCTGTCCCGTTTTCTCTAGGACAGTCTTGATTTTGACAGCAAAATCGGGTTTCTTACTGAAATGCAACGACTTACTCTTTGATCTCCTGCACTGACGCCAGAAAAAGATACATTTCTGAAACTTAATTAAAACCGGAGGCTTTTTGGCAGAGAGCCCAGAACACCCAGAAGCTGCAATTGGATATTTTTGTAACACAACTTTTGGACCCTCTTTCCATTTTTTGAATGTTGGGAGGTATGCCCTATGCCTTCAGAGGAAACCATGCAATTGGGCTATCTTCTGTATTCCGGGGCAGCAAGGAACTTTTTAAAAGTTAGTTTTGCTCATCGACACAGCATTCCCAAACAACTCCTTATCCCTTTGGTCAAGCTATTGGCAATTGATGGAAGTTCTATAGGGTGTGGCTTAGTGTCTCCCAAGTCTGATAACATCATCATGTCTATGGGTAGTCACTCTGAACAAATCTTCTTCTACATCAGTGCTGTCCAACTTCTGTGGTACCGAGGGCCAAAATGTTACTGGCCTATGTGGTGGAGGGCCGATAATAGAAGTCAGTGTTGGCCACTCCCCCTTTTAAACCACACTCACTGTAAACCACACCCATGTTACCACAAGAACTTTTAAGATCATATCCACATTAACGGTGGTAGCACACCAAAAAACCAAATGGTTGGTGCTCACTGCAGGGAAATCCCTCATCACTCATATGTGAAAAATTGAAGTCATGTTAAAACCTAACCTAAAATCCATATGCCTCATCCTCCCCTGTGGATAATACAGAAACCCCCCAACACATGATTAAACACCTTAGGGGTCCTTAACAACAATTTCCAAATGCTAACAAACCCCAAGAACAAACCCCTACACAGGCTTACATTCCACAGGTAGTGTAGGGCAAGCAGAGAATGGCATAAACAAGCAGCAATGGGCAAACAGAGAATGGCACACACAACCAGCACTGGGCAAGCAGAGAATGGCACACCCAAGCAGCACTGGGCAAGCCGAGAAAGGCACACACAAGCAGCACTGGGCAAACAGAGAATGACACACGCGAGCAGCACTGGGCAAGCAGAGAAAGGCACACACAAGCAGCACTGGGCAAGCAGAGAATGACACACACAAGCAGCACTGGGCAAGCAGAGAATGGCACACACAGCCAGCACTGGGCAAACAGAGAATGGCACACCCAAGCAGCACCGGGCAAGCAGAGAATGGCACATCCAAGCAGCACTGGGCAAGCAGAGAATGGCACACACAAGCAGCACTGGGCAAGCAGAGAATGGTACACACAGGCAGCACTGGGCAAACAGAGAATGGCACACACAAGCAGCACTGGGCAAGCAGAGAATGGCACACACAAGCAGCACTGGGCAAGTAGAGAATGGCACACACAAGCAGCACTGGGCAAGTAGAGAATGGCACACAAAAGCAGCACTGAGTAAGCAGAGAATGACAAACACAAGCAGCACTGAGTAAGCAGAGAATGGCACATACAGGTAGCACTGGGCAAGCAGAGAATGGCACACACAAGCAGCATTAAGTAAGCAGAGATTGGCACACACAGGCAGCACTGGGCAAGCAGAGAATGGCACATACAAGCAGCACTGAGTAAGCAGAGAATGGCACACACAGAACGGGAAGGCAGAACAGAGCAGGAGACAGGGAAAGCTATCACTCTAATATGTACTACATACAGTAACACAGTGCTAGTGCCCCATTAGCATTTTGAATAAGGTGAGAACATCTGAACAATGTGGACAGTTTGAGTCTGGGTCTCGGGTGTGAACAATAGAGGGGGATCACAAGTGTGAACAATACAGGGGATTAGTCTGCATTTGAGGTTTAAACAATGCAGGAGCCAGTTAATCTCTGTAGTGATACCTTTTAAAGATTACATATGGTAAGCAGATACAGCATGCGGGGGGCCACCGAAGGGGGAGTTGCCAGTTGGACAGCCCTGTTCTACATCATTTATTCTACCCATACTCCTGTGTTTCTGGTTGCTAACCAGATATGGCAATTGGGAGTAGAATGTGGGAAATTCTTGTCTAAAACCATTTCATGTTCTAGCTGCCACATCTGTAGAAGGATTGCCTTCATATTATTCCTCATTTGCAGATGTTTTCTTTAAAAAAGTTGCCAAGACCCATCCTCCGCACAGGCCTTATGTGCTATTGTGATTGTACTATTGATTTAATTCCTGGTTCCTCTCTGAGGAGTAGGACATACCCTCTTTCTGTTACAGAATCTAAGGCCATGGAGGAGTATATTAAGGAAAATCTGGAAAGGAGGTTCAAAAGGCCTTCCTGCTCTCCGCTTCTTTTTTTGTAGAGAAGAAACACAGTGGCTAAAGGACATGTATTGATTGTAGAGGTCTAAATAAGATCATGGTCAAGAATCGTTACCCCCCTTCCCTTGATTTCTGGACTCTTCGATAGAGTTAAGGGTTCCAAAATATTTTCTAAGCTCGATCTGAGAGGCATACAGTATATCATTTAATTTGAATCACTGAAGGGAACGAATGGAAGATGGCCAACACTTGCGAAGGGCACTACGAGTACTTAATAATGCTCTTTGGTTTATCCATCTTCAAGAATTCGTAAACAATATTGTCCATGACCTTCTAGGTCACTTTGTTGTTGTGTACCTGGATGATATTTTGATTTTTCTTTTAATTTAACTGACCATCGTGCTTATGTTCAGAAGGTGTTACATAGATTAAGGCAAAATCAGCTTTATGCGACGATCAAAAAATGTCTATTCATTTTCTGGGGTAAATCATTTTGCAAAAGGACTTGTAAATGGAGCCAGCCAAGGTTCAAGCCACTTTATATTGGATGCAACCCCTTTCTTTGAAATCCTTTTTAAAAGTTTTTACGGTTTGCCAACTGTTATAGGCATTTTATAAAAAACTTTTCCACTCTGGTGGCTCCAATCACTGCCCTTATTCAAAAGGGGGCAGATCCAAGTATATGGTCTTAAGACACTGTGAGAGCTTTTAAACAATTGAAGGAAGCATTAAATTCGGCTCCGGTACTCCAGAATCCAGATTCTACTCTAATGCTCTTAGTAGAAGTGGATGCCTCTGAGAATGGCGCTGGAGCAGTTTTATCACAGTGGCACCCTGTTACTAGTGATGGCTGAATCTGTCCCGTGTAACAGCGAAAAATTTGTGAAACACATTGAAGCTTAGGCAAATTTACCTCCTAAAGTACCTCTGGGCAAACTCTTTGTTCTGAAAATTTTTGTGAGGCCGTTCTGGTGGACATGATTTTAAGGTAGCAGAGCATCGGTGCTGCAGTAAAACCTGTGTTGTTTTCTGTTCTGCACCCTCTGGTGGCCAACATTCAGACAGGATGTTGGTAACTATATTGATTCTTGTCCAGTTTGTCAATGTTCAAAACCTTCCAGGTCCTTACCTTAGGGGCTGCTACAGTCGTTTCCTATTCCTGAAAGGCCATGGACTCATATTTCCATGGATTTCATTGTGGAATTACCTCTCGTTAAAGGGAATACTGTAATTTGGATGGTAGTGGATCAATTTAGTAAAATGTCTCATTTTATTCCCCTTACCACCCTCCCCTCTGCTAAGTCTCTTGCTGAACTCTTCCTATCCAATATATGTAAGCTTCATGGGGCTCCATTGAACACTGTTTCTGATAGGAGGGTTTCAGTTTGTTTCAAGGTTCTGGCGGACCTTTTGTTCACTTATGGGCACTGATTTATCTTTTTCCTCTGAGTATCACCCACAAACTAACAGCCAGACATAAAGCATAAAAGGTGTTACATCTCCAGTAATCAATCACAATGGGCAGATTTGTTACCATGGGCTGAGTTTGCATGCAATAACGCTACTCATTTGTCCACTTGAGAGTCTCTCTACTTTACTGTTTTTGGCTACCATTCCTCAGATGTTTCTGCTGTTAACTCTTTGGTTGATCACTTTTCTAAGATTTGGCAGAGGTTTCAGAAATCAATATCTTCTTTGACTTTGACTTTGAAATGTCTAACTTTTTTCATCTTTCTTTGTTAAAGCTTTCCAGAGCTGTTCCACAGAATTTTCCTCCTCCTCTGATTTCTGTTGATGGTCAGCCTGATTTGGTACATAGGTTAGTGGATTCTCGCCTTTCCAGAGGTAAATTGCAATATCTGGTACACTGGAAAGGTTATGGTCCTAAGGAGAGATCTTGGGTCCCTGCTTGGGTCATGCTAAATTTCCTTATAATTTCCTTATAAGCCTAAGGGTCCGGTAGCCCCTTCTAGAGCGGGGGTAATAAAATGGTACCTGAGAGACCATGGGGTGGCCCACCAACTCCTCTCCTGTACAAGGCTGGTGCACCACTTCCACGATTGATGTGCATGGGTTTGATGATGGCGTCTTTGCATATGCGTCTGTCAATTGTGACAGTTCCTGGGTGCGCTCATTGTCTGGTTTCTTGTTCCTGACCCTTGCCTGTCCCTGACCTTTGCTGATTAGCTACCTGAACTGACCTTAGCCTGTTACTGACTAGTCTTCTGGATCCTGACTTTGTACTGCAGTTAGTTCGTTGCAGATCAGTGGATTTTGCTTTAATTTATTTTAATTCAAGGGGGGGGGGTAAGTGGTTTGCCCTAAATGTAAACCCTGTCACGCCACTCTTCCTTGTCATTGTTTGGAAATATATGTTACATATGGAGGGGGGTGCGTGCCCCCCCACCCCCCTCCGTTCTGGTCCAATCGCACCCCCTGCTCCCCCGGTAGTTATGCCACTGCCTTGAAGTGGAAATGAATTTAAAAAATATAAGTTTGGCAGCAAGACAATTTTTTCACATATTTTGTTCAGCAGCATAATTACAGAATTTGTACGTATTTAGCTCATATTATCTAAAGCTGCCTTATGGAATTCATTAGTAAGCTTTATCCTAGTATCATTACTACTTAAAAAATATGGGTTGTATTGAAACAATTGGTTATAATAATTTAAGCCCGAAAGAGAGCTGATATTATATAAATGTTTATTGCAGTTTTTATAACAAGGTATGCTCATGAAAGTGTTTAACCATAAACTACTCTTGAATAAATATGATTATATTTTCTCTCTCTTAACAGTGTAAGCAAGATAACACTAAACCTGCCAAACTACAATTTGGCAAATTGTGGATCTATAAATATATATATGTATATCTTTTTACAAGGTGAAAATAATGATACTGGGAAATGTTCCATAGAATCATTTGTGTGGCTTGTAAATTTCTGTAAATTTCAAAAAAACTATTAAAAAATACTGGAAGCACTTTTGCAACAGTCCACCTCAGAATATTCAAAATCTGTCTATCATTTGTGTGTTTCTATGGAAACAACCTAGTTTCAGTGCAGAGAATCTGGTTCTCTGTACCTGAAACACCCTGGCCAGAAATTCCTGTCTCCCATTATTATGCTCTTTGAATAACAAAATAATATCGGCTGGACCAAAAGACACCATTTGGTACATTTCAAGGACGTTAGTGCTGTTTCCACAGTCCAGTAGAAATGCTGATCCATTGTTCTTTGATTATAAATGTTTTAAAATCTTTTTTATTAAAGGATTTTTCACATTTACAATTCTCCGTGCAGTTTGGGCCAGAGGGCCACTGTACACTAACAAGTGAAACAATAACATGAAATAGAAATTAATAAAAAAAAAAGAAAAACAAACTAAAACAAGGCAGGTACTGTAATCTACATGTTCCATTGTTGACAGTATTGTCCAATCTACTTTCAGTTTAAATGCTAAAAACTTTATTTTTTTAGATTTCCAAGCTTTGGCAATAGTTTACTGTACTGCAGGGAAAAGGTTGGCTTGTGTTGAGTTTTAGTAAAAGCAGCACATTTTCTGTTTAAAAGAGCTTGTAGTGGATCATGTCTGATATTGATCTGAAACAGGAAGAAAACATACAATTGGATCTAGTGACAGTAGGGCAATCCACCATATGTAGAACATAGAGCCTATTTGCGAACATCCAAGGAAGCATTTAGAGTTAGCAGATTCGATACCTTTTGCTATCCTTTCTGGGGTTAAATACCATTGTAACATAACTTTAAATGAAACGTCTAATAAAACCGTGTTGATAGAATTTGTTTTAGGTAATTACCATATTGTTGGCCAGTCTTCAGGGTCGATAGAAAATTAAAAATCTCTTTTACAGGCTTGCACATAATGGTGATCTAACCATTATTGAAAATGTTGTTGTACGGGGCCCTGTGATTTCTAATGGAGGCCCTGTGCACACCAAATAAACCCAATAGGCTGGTTTTGCTTCCAATAAGGATAATTATATCTTAGTTTTGATCAAGTACAAGGCACTGTTTCAAGGAAGTCATTTAAAAAATTTGGATTATTTGGATAAAATGGAGTCTATGGGAGATGGCTTTTCCGTAATTTGGAGCGTTCTGGATAACAGGTTTCCAGATAACAGATCCCATACCCGTACTTTATAAAATTAGAAAACTGTAGGCCAACCTGACTTCTGGATCCCAAAAAGAGTGCTCTATACATGTGGAGGGTGTTGGGAAGTTGGGAAGTGAAGTAAGAGCAAGGTGACATCATCTTAGAACCTAGACATTTTATGATGAGCATTCAAAACTGATATATTTTGTGAAAAAAATACTCACCACAATCCACCACTCTGTTCATTGTTATGGTATTTCAGGCACATAGTTGATAACATAGTTATCAAAGGGTGAATTTACTCTTCACCTCCAAAAATCCCATAAACATTAATAGAGAGCAGTGGACTGTGGCAAACTCTTATTTCACTCTTTTACAACTATTAGCATAAAGCTCTAACCATTAATTATATTGTTAAAGAATAGAACAACAATCTTGATGGCATACAATTCTTGGTGGGGACATGACAGAGCCTTAATAATTGATAACTTCATACTGTGTTCATAGATTGCTTATATGAAGTCTTAATTGCTCTACATCCATCCAGTCTCGGTTAAAGGGATTGTTCACCTTCCAAAGACTTTCTTCTGTTCGGTTGTTTTCAAATTGTTCACCAGAATAAAGACTTTTTTATCAATTGCTTTCCATTCTTAATTTTTTACCATCTTCTCAAAATTGAAGTTTAAAGTATAACGTTCCTGTCTCTGGTGTTTCAGTCTGGCAGCTCAGTAATCCAGACACGGATTCTGACTATTTGCTACATTAGTAATACATTGTGGAATGTTAGAAAAATTATAACACCTGCCTTTAATGAAACTCATGGATTCTGCTCAGCATGGCCAAAGATAAGAAACATATCACCTAATGTAAACAACATAAGAAGGTGAAAAATTAAACTTTAAATTTCAGTATTGAAAAAACTGTAACAAATAGAAAATAGAAATTAATTAAAAAAACAATTAAACTGAAAAAGTATTGGAAGGTGAACCAAATGTTTTAATTATAAAATACCATAACATTAGTGATGGGTGAATTTGCGCCGGCGTCTCGTTTTTGATGCTGGCGCCCGTTTTTTTGACGCCGGCGCCCATTTTTGACGGCAAATTTTTTTCGGGCGAATTTTGGTGGGCATAGAAAGGGCATAGAACATGATTTGACAATATTTCCTTATGGACCCTAATGGTATAGCAATATGACAAGAAAAGAAAATTAGAAACACTGACATGAATCTGTTTGCAGATGCAATGGGAAAAGAGATTGATTTCTGAAAAAAAAATTATTGCATTGTCACAACTTTTGGGTTGTACAGTTATTAAATGGAAAATTTCCCCTTTACATTGCAGGATATTTGCTTCATTAGGCATTTAAAGGGATACTGTCATGGGAAAAAAATTTTTTTCAAAATGAATCAGTTAATAGTGCTGCTCCAGCAGAATTCTGCACTGAAATCCATTTCTCAAAAGAGCAAACAGATTTTTTATATTCAATTTTGAATTCTGACATGGGGCTAGACATATTGTCAATTTCCCAGCTGCCCCAAGTCATGTGACTTGTGCTCTGATAAACTTCAATCATTCTTTACTGCTGTACTGCAAGTTGGAGTGATATCACCCCCTCCCTTTCCCCCCCCCAGCAGCCAAACAAAAGAACAATGGGAAGGTAACCAGATAACAGCTCCCTAACACAAGATAACAGCTGCCTGGTAGATCTAAGAACAACACTCAATAGTAAAAACCCATGTCCCACTGAGACACATTCAGTTACATTGAGAAGCAAAAACAGCAGCCTGCCAGAAAGCATTTCTCTCCTAAAGTGCAGGCACAAGTCACATGACCAGGGGCAGCTGGGAAATTGACAAAATGTCTAGCCCCATGTCAGATTTCAATATTGAATATAAAAAAATCTGTTTGCTCTTTTGAGAAATGGATTTCAGTGCAGAATTCTGCTGGAGCAGCACTATTAACGGATTCATTTTGAAAAAAATGTTTTTTCCCATGACAGTATCCCTTTAAGATTACTATTAATATCAACCTATATCTGGTTTAGAGGAGTGTATAATAATTAAGATGATGGGATTATTGTCCAGGAAAAGCAAATTCGGGCATTTGTTCTGGCAGTTGAACCAATAGGAGCAACAACTCCAGTTAATAACACTATCTGATCAACAGTGATTCAATACTCACTAAGGCAGTTATATTTTCTTGTGTACAATGCCCAAAAAGATAAGCTCATTTAGTTTAAATGATATGGTCTGCAAGATTATAAAATATATGGTTAAACAAATTCTGCAAGGGCTTAGAAAGAGCCCAAAGAAGGCTTTGAAGTATGACATGATGTTTGCTTTTAGCGTATGAGAATTAAGCAAAAATAAGAGAGAGAGGACAGATTGATGCTTAAGGTAGTGCTTGGTGGTCAAAGGTAACTGTAACAGTGAATGAAAATGCTCTTATAGCTCCTGAGTACAAAGGGTACGTCTATACAGTTCTACCACTCTGTCACATATAGGACTGATTTACTGAATTTATCTAAGTTTTTTCTGAAAACAAAGTCCACCTAACTCCCTTCTATGAACTGAACTCATTTATCAATAATAAATGAGTGTCGAGACAAAACTGAGCGTCAATTCGTATTGTATTATTGTTGCTTTGAAAACTCAATTTTTTTGGATTAACAGACAAAAACCCAAACTTTTTCAGATTATCCAGCGCAGATCACAATGTCAAGAATCAACTTCAGATTTTTAGCAGCTTTGGGTATGATAAATCTCTAAATATTCAAGTTTTTTTTCCACTAAAAAAATTGAGCTTTCCCCCTAAAAACCTCAACCAGAAAAAAATTGAGAGTTAGTAAATGGGCCCCATAATGTACATTGCTGCTAGGGGTTTAATGGTTTTTAAAACACTTAAGTACTTAGTACACAGTTGGCAGTGTAGGACACACCTTTAGTTAGAGAGAATTTGACAGTTGTTTGAATCAGGGAATGGCACCAGTAGCAGCGAAAAAACACATGGTCACACATACTTTATTGCGAATAGCCATAGTCAATAAATCTCCTTTTCATGATTTTTCAAAGACACAGAAATTGTTGTGGGAGCATTTCAAAGCTAAATAAAATAAAAGTAGAATGAAAGCAGACTGATCTGGTCCAGTCTACTACAAACATACGAACGAGAGGGGATTGATCAATGCACATTCAATGTTTTATTAGTAATTTAGCATCTGTGCATACATTTATAAAAAAAAATATGATCATAAAATTACAAAGCCACTATACTATTTCAAGGTAAACCCCATATGGTGGTCATATTTACCTCTGCTCATATTTTTTCATATCATAGACTGGCACTTTACCTGCAAACTGGCTAAGGATATGTACTTTAATGCTAATTATTTATTATTATTTATGTACGCATGTATTAAGTGCTAAATAATGAAACTATTAATCATTGACATCATTCCTTCCCCAGAGAAGTTTACAATCTAGTGGGGTCAACATTGTTGTGACTATGAGGACATTATAATGGTTCTTTTAGGTCATATTCAGGCCTTTCGTTTATGGAGGAACATCTACTGCAGGGTAGTTCACAATTACAATGTTAATTGGGCCAGTTTCAGGCTAGCAATGTGGTTTACCAAGTAGAACACATTCTCTGTTGTTAATTTTCACTGCATGCTTCACCTACTGACAAAATGTAAATCAATTAATAAATATCAACATTTGGAGTTAAATAAATAGAGAAACCCAATGAAAACAAAAGTGATAGTATGTCTTTATTTTAGAAAATTGTGCTTTTAAAATAACTACAAATATTTTTATGGCATGTTTCCCAAACGCAAAGAAAAATTACAGTCATTAATACTAAGGCCCTGTGCAGCTAATTTATGAGAAGGAAAGGAATCTCATAATCTAACATTACTGTTCGCATTAAACTTTTTTCCTATTTTCAAAGCTTATGAGCATCCCAAAAGGAATTGTTTTCAGCTACTTGCAGTGATGTCTTCTCCTATTATTATATGTAAAATGTAAATGCAGCTTTAATGAGCTACAGAAACCTTTGTTCTTCCACGGATCTTGGCAACACAGCAACTTTATGCTCAAGTCTTATAATACCGCACAACCTCATAATCTGTTTTTCGCCTTCATCATACAGATCATTTACATTTCATGCTCTGCCAGGCATTTTTGTTAATGGAGTTAAGTTTAAAATAATGAATAATTGAATAACGCAGTTTTTTACAGTAATAAAACTATTTTAATTTAAAATGTAGAAATATTTCATGTAATAAAATAAAGATGCACCAAATCCAGTATTTCAGATTTGGGCAATTCCCTGAATCCTTCATAAAAGATTTTGCGGAATACCGAACTGAATCTGGATCCTAATTTGCATATTCCGAATCATAGTTACATGGTTACATAGTTAAATTTGGTTGAAAAAAGACAAAGACCATCAAGTCCAACCCCTCCAAATAAAAACCCAGCATCCATACACACACCCCTCCCTACTTTCACATAAATTATAAATACCCATACCTATACTAACTATAGAGTTTAGTATCACAATAAAACCATCCAAGTCATTCTTAAAGGCATTAACTGAATCAGCCATTACAACATCACCCGGCAGTGCATTCCACAACCTCACTGTTCTCACGGTGAAGAACCCCCTACGTTGCTTCAAATGAAAGTTCTTTTCTTCTAGTCTAAAGGGTGGCCTCTGTTACGGTGATCCTCTTTGTGGGTAAAAAGGTCCCCTGCTATTAGTCTATAATTTCCTCTAATGTACTTGTAAAGTGTAATCATGTCCCCTTACAAGCGCCCTTTTTCCAGAGAAAACAACCCCAACCTTGACATTCTACCCTCATAATTTAAGTCTTTCACACCTCTAACCAGTTTAGTTGCACGTCTCTGCACTCTCTTCAGTTCATTTATATCCCTCTTAAGGACTGGAGTCCAAAACTGCACTGCATACTGCAGATGAGGCCTTACCAGGGACAGGCCCGGATTTGTGGAAAGGCCACCTAGGCCCGGGCCTAGGGCGGCAGGATTTTAGGGGGGCGGCATGCTGCCCAACCAAACCCACATTGATTCAAAAACACTGGAGATACAATAATTTTCAAAATTTCCCATGCGCCAATCCCCATTGCTCCTGTCACGCTGGAGGGGACAGGGGCGACGAATGGCAGTGGGCCTAGGGGCGCCCACTATGTAAATCCGGCCCTGACCAGGGACCTATAAAGAGGCATAATTATGTTTTCATCCCTTGAGTTAATGCCCTTTTTTATGCAAGACAGAACTTTATTTGCTTTAGTAGCCACAAAATGACACTGCCCATAATTAGACAACTTGTTTTCTACAAAAAACCCCAGATCCTTCTCATTTAAGGAAACTCCCAACACACTGCCATTTAGTGTATAACTTGCATTTATATTATTTTTAAGTGCATAACCTTGTATTTATCAACATTGAACCTCGTTTTCCAGTTTGCTGCCCAGTTTACCAACTTAGACAAATCACTCTGCAAAGTGGCAGCATCCTGCATGGAACCTATAGCTCTGCACAATTTAGTATCATCTGCAAAAATAGAAACAGTACTTTCAATGCCCACCTCCAGGTCATTAATAAACAAGTTGAAAAGCAACGGACCTAGTACAGAGCCCTGTGGTACTCCACTAACAACACTGGTCCAATTAGAAAATGTTCCATTTACCACCACTCTTTGTAGTCTATCTTTTAGCCAGTTCTCTATCCAGGTACAAATACCATGTTCCAACATTCCTTAATTTAACCAGTAACCTTTTGCGTGGCACTGTATCAAATGCTTTAGCAAAGTCTAAGTAAATCACATTCACTGCCATCCCAGAATCGAGGTCTCTACCTACCTTATCATAAAAAGAAATAAAGTTAGCCTGGCAAGATCTATTACGCATAAAACCATGCTGGCATACACTCATAGTATTATGATTTGCTATAAAGTCCAGTATCTTATCCTTTAATAACCCTTCAAAAAGCTTTCCTACTATTGATGTCAGACTAATTGGCCTATAATTTTAAGGCTGAGAACGGGATCCTTTTTTGAATAGAGGCACCACATTAGCAATTCACCAGTCTCTCGGCACTATGCCAGACATAAATGAATCCTAAAAAATTAAGTAAAGAAGTTTGGCAATCACAGAGCTAAGCTCTCTAAGTACCCTGGGATGAATACCATCTGGCCCAGGAACTTTGTTTATCTTAACATGTTCTAGTCTCTTTTGAATTTCCTCATGTGTGAACCATGCATCATTAGTTGTATTACTAGAATTAGGACTATTAAGAAAGAAACCTTCAATAACTGGTTCCTCATTTGTGTAGACAGACGAAAAATATGAATTCAGAATCTGTGCTTTTATTTTGTTTTCATCAACCAGCTTACCCCCCTCTGAAACTAAAGGTCCCACTCCTTCCTGCTTCATTTTTTTTACTATTAACATATTTAAAAAATATTTTTTTCTTTCTTTTTACAGCTTGCTGCAATATCCTTTTCCATATCAATTTTAGCTTGCCTTATTTCCATGATTTATTGGCCTCCTTGTGCCTTATAAATGATTTGGCTGTCCCAGCTAACTTGAATGCCTTAAAATCACGTCTTTTCTTCCCACCTCAACACCAACACTTCTATTGAACCAATAAGGTTTTGCATCGTTCCTGGCTTACAAGGGGAATATACTGACATGTATATTTATTAAGCAGCATTTTAAAGACTTCCCATTTTTGTTCCGTGTTGCAGAGATGCCCTTATACTGTCAAAGTTTGCACGTCTGAAATTTGGGGGCACATTTACTATGCTCGAGTGAAGGAATAGAATAAAAAAAACTTCGAACTTCGAATTTTTTTTGGGCTACTTCGACCATCGAATTGGCTACTTCGACCTTCGACTACGACTTCGAATCGAACGATTCGAACTAAAAATCGTTCGAATATTCGACCATTCAATAGTCGAAGTACTATCTCTTTAAAAAAAACTTTGACCCCCTACTTCGCCACCTAAAACCTACCGAACCTCAATGTTAACATATGGGGAAGGTCCCCATAGGCTTTCTAATGTTTTTTTGGTCATAGAAAAATCATTAGATCGATTGATTTAAATCCTTCGAATCGTTCAATTCGAAGGATTTAATCGATTTTTAGTTCAATCTAACTAATTGCGGTAAATCCTTCGACTTCGATATTCGAAGTCGAAGGATTTACATTCAGCAGTCGAATATCGAGGGTTCATTGATATTCGACCATATGTAAATCTGTCCCTTGGTGTTTTAGTTACTCCCTTATAGAATTGCTTCTGCAACAGAATCTCAAAGGAGACAATGTTATGATCACTATTCCCTAAATGCTCACCCACACAAATGTTAGAGATGGGTTCAGTATTATTAGTTATTACAAGGTCCAAAAGTGAGCTATTCCTAGTAGGTTCTTGAACGAGCTGGAATAAAAAGTTGTCATTCAGCATATTTACAAACCTACTAGCTTTTTCTGTCTTGGCAACCCCATTACCCCAGTCAATGTCTGGATAATTGAAGTCACCCATAGCAACAACTTGACCCAGCTGTGAAACCGCTTGTATATGCAAGAGTAGCTGGGCTTCATACTCGACACTTATACGAGGTGGTTTATAGCATACACCAATGATAATTCTCTTTGTAACCTTTTGCCCAGTCAAAATCTCTACCCAGAGGGATTCTACACCCTCACCAGTGCCAGCTGTGGTTATTTATTTAGCGCATGGCTTTAATTCAGGCTTTACATAAAAAACACACTCCTCCACCCTCATGGCTGAATCCTGAACCGAATCCTGGATTCGATGTATCCCCATAATAAAATTAGCAGGGGACACTACTTTCCAGTTCCTTTTACTTTTATCATGATTGTAAAACAAAGCAATAAAATATTCACAACTTCCCAAAAGAGACTTTCAAGCAAAGCTAAATAAATGGCCTGGGATATACAATACGAAGGTAAATTATAACAATTCACTAAATATGCAAAGATACAATTAGTAAATGGCTTCAGTATACAGCGTTGACTCTATAATAGTTGAATTGCTTGCTTTATTCATAATTGCTTAATAAGCGCTGTAATAATAATAATAATGGGAGTTGCCAAACTGTTTACTGAGGTAAAATAGAATTAAAAGATTCCAAAGAAACAAGGTACTAAGTGGCCGGAATTCAAGGAAGAACAGAATGCTTTTGCTTGCTTGTCTTTACCCTTCAGTAACATTTGCAAAACAACCATCTATCAGTCATAAAGGTAGTCGTATTTCACTGTGTAAGAAAAGCCATCTGCAAGTTCTGTTACTTACAAAATACATAATCGATCCTAGTGACGTTCCTTCAAAGTCAATCTATTATCAAAGTAAAAAGTTTGAGGAATGAAGCAAGGCATTGTAAAAATCTTTTTTTTTACCTTTCAGAGTTTTAAAAATGTTTTGTCTGTTTGAATAAGAAGCTTATTTTCTGAGATGCCAGGGAAGAAGCACAATAGTTCTGTAGCAAGATTATTCTGTATATAATTTGCAGGAACACTACTGCTTGTACAATAAGAAGCCATAAAGAACCAGTGAAATAACTCTACAGACAGGCAAATAAAGTTATTTCTCTTGTTTGAGCCGTACAGAGCATTTATTTTTAGAATAGGTCAGTGACCCCCATTTGTAAGTTGGGAAGAGTCAGAAGAAGAAGGCAAATAATTCAAAATCTGTAAAAAGTAAATAATGAAGACCAATTGAAAAGTTGCTTAGCATTAGCCATTCTATAACATACTAAAAGTTAACTTGAAGGTTAACCACACCTTTATGTGCTCAGAATGGCAGCTATGCAGAAAATGGTATCACTAATTCATGTACTGACTCCATTCACCTACTGTCCTTAATTGTTTCCTTCCTCTCCTGCCTTCTTCCATCAATACTATATTTTCAGTATTTTTATTTATTGCTCATTGTTCACATTTTATTAGGATAAATTAAATAGAATGTGGAGTAGCCACATAACTCATTAATTTCCATATACATTACATACTGGAGGTTGCAAATTCACCTCAATCCCATTATATTTCCTAATTCTAAAATGTATTAATAGATCAATGAATGATGAACACTGGCTAACAGAGGAACATTCACTGGCAACCTAATATGTAGACAATTTTTGCATGGTTTCAGAAAATTATGGAAATACATTACAAATACATTATTCTAAAATATACGCTCACATTGGCTTTCTGAAATGAACACACATATATAGGCACTAATGTAGATGGAGCGTCCTGGACAGAAGGCTCACTGGGATTTTTCCCAGTACCCTCGTGGGCCAGTCTGACCCTGCTGTAATGTAAAAGAGGGCTAATTTAACTAATCCATAAAAAGGAATATATATTATATAGTGTATATAGAATATATATTATAAAGTGGACATAATGCACCGGCTTAAAGGTTCAGCATCTCTATAACAGAAATACTACAGGTCAAATATGGCCAGATCGGTTCACTTCTTCTTAACTTTCATTTCATTTAACCAGTATTTGCATTCATGATATTGCTATTGATTGATATATGCTTAATCAGATATGTTATACAATAAATGCTGAACCTAAAACAAAATAAAAAGGCACATTTCAAAGAAAAACGAAACATTCAGACAAACATATATTAAGAAAAACATATCAAAACGGATGTTGAAAACAAGGAGTATTTTTTTTCTAAATCATTGGAGTTTAAATGACTTGTATTGCTTTATCAGCATTAGAATAGTTGCAATAATTAATACAAAAGAAGTGCTAACACAAAGGAAAGTAATTGCTTACAATTTAGATGAGATAAATAATTGCTGTGAAAGAGCTGATGAACTAAAATGGGTGAATATTCATGACAAGCTGGTTTGGTCCCAGAATCTGCAAACAGCTCTGTGACTATAAATGAGTACTAGTACATGGGCATTAATAATGAAAACTAAATGTGCCTCTTGGGTCCTTAGAAACAATCCTTTTTAATAATATATAAATTAGATGTGCTTAAAGCAGCAATTTATCTAAGCTAAACATATTCTTGCTAATTGGAGTGTAGCCAAAATTATAGGAGATAAAAAGGGCAGACTTAATGCTGCTTCCAATTGATACTTGTTTTTTTTTTAACAGCAATGTACCTTCTTTAACATATACCGCAAAAGGATATTAGGAATAGATTTGTAATATATAAATGGAATAATGAAGTTACGATTGTTACATTTAATTAGTCTGCAGTTGTAATGCTACCTACAAATTACATTTCATAGATATTACAGTGGTGGTATTTTTGGAGCATCATAATAGCTACAAATGTCATATCTGTGACTATTCCCATAAGAGAGAAATGTAAAGGATATATTTTTTTCTACCTTATCTTTTGATGAATGCTTTTTTATCTTTTACAATCTAATTTTTGTGCCGGAGGTACGGCTAGAGATAAAAAAGCTCGAGTAAGGTCACAGGAGACCACAGGGAATTGAAAACTGCTTCCTAGCATGACTTTGATTAGCAAGAAGTACTGACGCTTGGTGGAAATAGAAGTAGGCATGTTGCTCTCAGTATTGTATATTAAAAGGAAATTAGGATCCCAATCTCTAAGCATGTTTCTGGAAGGGTGGATGCTCTGTAAACGTTAAATCCCTATGTACTGTATGTGAAGTAGTCATAGAAATTAGAATGCTATGATACTCATTCTGCCCTTGCTGACAATTTGGTATTACTGATGCAAGAGATTATAGCATGTTGCTATGCAATTCTGTGCATTCTAAAATCCTAAAACACTTATATAGGGTATATTTATCAAAAAATGAAGTTAGAGGTCGCCACAGTCCTCTAGAGTGAAATTCCGCCACTCTCCATTCATTTCTATGGGATTTTCAAAATAGTATTCATCAATGGGTGGAAGTGAAAATTCATCCTGTGATAAATAAACCTTTCAAAATCGCATATAAATGAATGGAGAGTGGCGGTATGTCAATCTAGAGGACTGTCGGCGATCTCTAACTTCACTCTTTGATCTACCCAAAGTAGTTAGATACATCCAGTTGGGTTGAAAAATAACCAAAGCCCATTAAGTTCAACCTTTCCAAATTAATCCCAGCGCACATACCTACACACATCCACTGAAACTTTATATCCCAATATCTATATTAATTTTAGATTTTAGTATCTCTATAGCCTTGCATATTATGTTTGCCCAATACATCATCCCATCCCCTCTTAAAAACATTAACAGAATCAGCCCTAGCAACATCATCTGGCAGGGCATTCCATAACCTCACTGTTCTCACTGTGAAGAACCACCTACGTCGCTTCAAATGAAAGTTCTTTTCCGCTCTAGTCTGAATGGATGGCCTCAGGTCAGATGATCCATTTAAACACGTGTTTGATACATATTGGTGTGTTTAAAGGAAGAGTAACACCAAAAAATTTGTGTCTTAAAGTAATGAAAATATAATATACTGTTGCCATGCACTGTTAAAACTGCTGTGTTTGCATCAGAGACACTACTATAGTTTATATAAACAAGCTGCCTTGTAGTCATGGGGGCAGCCATTCAAGCACAGGATGCACAGTAGATAGCAGATAAGTTCTGAAGAATCCCATTGTATTCTACAATGTGTATCTGTTATCTGCTGTGTATCCTGTGCCCTTTCTACTTTTTCACCTGTGAAAGGCTGCCCTCATGGCTACACAGCAGCTTGTTTATATAAACTATAGTAGTGGAAGGAAACACACCAGTTTTACCAGTGCATTGCAATAAGTACATTATATTTCCATTACTTTAATACACTTTAAAGGAATAGTTCTGTGTGAAAATAAAAATTGTGTAAATAGATGTGCAAAATAAAAAATGTTTCTAATATAGTTAGTTAGCCAAAAATGTAATATAAATGCTAGAGTGAACAGATGTCTAATAAAACAGCCAGAATCCAACTTCCTGCTTTTCAGCTCTATAACTCTGAGTTAGTCAGTGACTTGAAGGGGGGCCACATGGTACATTTCTGTTCAGTGAGTTTGTAATTGATCCTCAGCATTCAGCTCAGATTCAAAAGCAACAGATATGACCCATGTGGCCTCCCCTCAAGTCTCTGATTGGTTACTGCCTGGTAGCCAGGGTAACCAGTCAGTGTAAACCAAGAGAGCTGAAAAGTAGTGTTCTGACTGACTTGTTATACATCAAATCACTCCAGCCTTTATACATCGCATTTTTGACTAACTAACTATATTAGAAACATTTTTTATTTTGCACAGACTATCTATTTACCCAGTTTTCATTTTTACACTGAACAATTCCTTTAATTTTTTGGTGTTACTGCTTCTTTAAGCTTGCTAGGATGTCTATAGACAATTTTGTATATGGCACATAACTGGACTATGTGCTGTAAGTGATGCAATATCACCCTTTATTTTCTGCAGAAGCATAACTGCAATTGCTGTACCCCCTGCAGAACATACAGTAAAACCATGCCGCATTTAAAAAAATTTTTTTGGACTTTGGTGCTTTGAATTAAAATAGCATACAAAAACATTTAAATTGAAGACATTTAAAATGGAAGAACATACAAGAAGAAAATACAAGAGTAATTTCCAGCTCAATCCTCAGATTCTTATGTCTGAATTTTATATTTTCTACCTCATTTTTTCTGTTCACTATGGTGACATTTGCCTTTCCTAACATAGTGATACTTATGTGTGTTGTTGCCAGCATCAATAACATCTATAGGTTAGCACCTTGCACTGATGTCCCTGTGCTCTCTACTTCCTGTTCTATCATAATAATAATAATTGTTGTAATTATTTATTAACACATTTTTTATCAGATACCAGATTAACTCTGTAGAATGTACAATGGTTCCAGTACAGAACCAATGAGAACAACTGGGCCTCATTTTCATAGATGTATAGTGTGAAAACCTTTGTCTCATAACATCGTAAAAAAGTTGCCTTATGCTTTTATTGGCTGTACGCCAAGATGCCATTTACGATATTTATGGTGAATTCGTACACTTGTTACTCAAATGATGACTGAGTAGACAACATATGGTGGCGATAAAGCCATAACAAAATAAAGGCAATAGGTGCCCCACTAGATAAAAGAAAATCACATTTTAAGGTTACTCTTTAACAGAACATCCAAATATTAGCATTTTTGTCAAGCACATTGTTTTGACTGCCAGTTCTTGAGGCAAGGATTAAAATAGTTCTACTCAATCTGGATCTTTTCCTTATCCCTTGAATAGGAAATGCTGTGTGGTCCCAGCAAAATCCTTAAGGGGAAATGTAATTAGAAATCGCACGTGATGCTTAAAATGGCGTTTTTGCAAATGTTGAGTGCTGCTCACAATGTAAAATAATTAGGTTATCTTTAACTCACGCTCTGGAGTTTTGTTAAATATTTTGTCGCAAAATACACTTTGCGATTGTGACATTTTATTACATAAGCTGCAAATGTTTGCAAAAGCCATTTGGTTGCATACTTTGAGATGAAGTAATTGAGGTCTGTAATTGATCATGATGAAGGGCACACACATGGTTTGTTTTGTGTGCTAATGAAACATATTACATTCCCCCATTAGTGTTCCATAGCGCCTGCTTTTTCACTAACTAGATCAATCTGCAAGTGTGTCTGATCCCTGTTTAGATTCTGCATCATCTATACTTATGTAACTGAGAAGTGATTTAATATTGCAATAAGCTTTCCCGAGATTACGATAAACTGGGACCTTTGAGCAGACTGTGAATAATTTCAAAAATGCAATAAAAGCAAAGAATTTTTTATTGATTATTGCATTTGAGAAGACTCATTTGTTTATAGCTTTTTAAAGATGACTGATTCTTTGCAATGTGCTCATTCTGTAGGCTGCTGCAGATGGTACTTGGGAAGCTTGTGTTGTTCTTTGTAATTAAAAGCACTGGGACGGATCCTAGGGATCATTTACTAACATAGTGAATTGCGCAAAGCACATTTTATTGGATGCATCAGTTCCAGCATGCGGTGTCAATAATGGCATTAACATCTGATGCATTTGGCACAATACAGTTATGTTTATGGAGACAAGCAACTGAGGAAAATCTGGAATTACCAGCAGGTCGGGGCTGCCAGTAAATCTGGAATTACCAGCAGGTCGGGGCTGCCAGTAAATCCTATGTCCCTTGCTTGCTGAGAGGGTATACGGCAAGTTGCTAAGGAGCATCTATGGACTGAAGTACTTTTGAGAATAATGTCAATGTGTCCTCAATGCCGTGTTTATTTGAGTGCTTCTTATACTGTATAAGCCCCATTGCTATCAGAATAAAAGTCTTCACTTCTTCCTGAAGACAAAGTATAATAATGTAGAGCAATCGAGGTCTGGGAACATTTTTACATTTTACTTCTAAAAGGTTCTAGTATGTATGTTCTTGCATGGATCAGTGAATATTTTGGTGCTCCTGCACTGTTTATATTTCCATTTCCATGTCATGCCTTGTGACAATAGAAGTAGATGCAGCAGAAACAAAAGCACTAGCAGGAAAAACAGTTCTTTGCAAAGATCACATAGTAATGTCCAGACTGCTCACAAACAGCACAAATAGGGATGCCTGCCCTATATATGAGTAATAAAGGCAGAGATGTGGTACCATGTAACACCTGGAAAATTTAATTATTAAAAAATGTTTGTTTGTTTTTTAAATTGAAGAGTTATTTATCAAAGGTCAGAATTTACTGGTTTTAGTGTTTTTGAAAGCACCACTAAACTCACAAACTCTAATACTATGAAGGTCGTGAGATTTATTAAAAAATCGGAATAAAAAATTACAAATTGAAAATTACATTGAACAGTGAGCTAAAAAATACAAATACTTCTCTAAAAATCTGAGTTACATAGTTAGTTACATAGTTAAATTGGGTTGAAAAAAGACAAAGTCCATCAAGTTCAACCCCTCCAAATGAAAACCCAGCATCCATACATACACCCCTCCCTACTTTTAATTAAATTCTATATACCCATACCTATACTAACTATAGAGCTTAGTTGTTTTGGCAATTCCTAGTGAAAAAGAAAAAGTTTGAATTGACTTAAAGCGATCCAATAGGATCAACGGAGCTCCCATGGACTATAAGGCCTTGATAACTTTTACCTGGCAAGGTTTTGTTTTAGAGATTTTTGTAGTTTTTACACTTCATAAATCTCAAATGTTTAGAGTTTTTTTTTTAAAAAAACGAGAAAACCACAAATTTGTGGCGATTTTTGCAAAAAAGAGAAATTAATTTCTTAGTAAATGACCCCTTTTTTGTACATGTAATACATATTTTGAATCATACATCTGGTTTGATCAATAGTGCAAGGGCAAATGTATTTGGATAACAATAGCAGTTGGGTAATAATAAGGGAAGAGTTTCTTATAAAAAGATATAGACAAACTAGTAGAAAAGTAACCAGTATATTCTGCCATTTTATTGATCTACCACACAGGATGGCTTTTCTATAGTTTTTTGCATTGTGTTAGTCATTTAGTAACCAGGAGGAAGTATTATGTTCATAAGTTCCAGTACAATCTTTGCAATTCCAACAACTTTAAACTGCATGGCAACTCTGCTCAAACGAGAGGTATAGGTTTAGAATTTATGTCTATTTGAAGGCAATTTTAATGTTTTAAGGCTCATACCCTTCCAAAGATGACTTAAGTGCTTGAAACCTAGGAGCACATGTAGCCTGTGATCTATTTGGAAAAGTGTATGAAGATATTAAAGGAGAAACAAACCCCTTATTAATAAAACAACCCTACCTCCCTACCCCACATAGACACCCTCCCTCCCCCAGCCTAGATGCTAACTTTATACTTACCCCTCGGTGCAGATTCATGGGTCGGAGTTCACGGCAGCCAACTTCCGGGTCTCTGGTAATCTGAAAATGAGGCCGGCAGTTGGAGCAATTTCCCGGTTCGCTACAACTGCGCATGTGCCAAAATTGACAGAGATTGCTAAAGCGCGGGAAGAAGACACTAAGACTCAGAAGATGGCTGCCGTGAACTCCGATCCCTGAATCTGCACCGATGGGTAAGTAACAAGTTAGGGGCATTTGTCCAGAGTAGCAGCTAGGCTGTGTTATGTGATAAGCAGTTTGCTTAATGTACTTCTCTTTGTATATCCCTCTTTATATACAGTATGTTGATTATGCCAAATGTACACATATTAAAGGTCAGATCCCCAGTGTAAACAGATGATAAATCACAGGCTGTGCAAATAAATAAAGTAATGTTATGGATTATTGAAAAAAATGTATTTCATTACATTCCCTGGGGCTGCAGATGATAGAAGGATCCTAGGAGAGTTGAAATGCATTGTTTTTTTTTCTTAGCATAACCTTTGAATCCAGTCAACCCTGTGTCCTACTTGCCTTAATAAAGCTTTTACAGTTTCTTCTGTTGAATGATGTTGATTCAGATCAATGTATCATTTCTACTCATTGTAAGCTGTTCCCTTCATCACAAATGTTTCCATTATTGGCTTCTAGAATGCATAATCATGTATCCCTGACAGTCAGCCAGATCATTTTGATTGTTACAGTTGGAACAAATGAGATTATCTGTTGTTACATCTGTTGCAGAGATATATTTTTAGTACAATATTTAATTTGAGCAAATAAAAGCTCCATGTAAACATGGCTGTAACTGTAAAATGTAAACTGGCTCCAAGCAGGCACATCTAAACCATCAAACATGTTTTATTGCTGATATAAACCCAAAAAGTCCATCATTAGAGTTGTATTACTTCTTTTCTATTCATTGGGGTGTTGGTTATTTAAATGGATGGTTCACCTTCATGTTAACTTTTACTATGTGATAGATTTGGTTATTGTAAGCAACTTTTCAAATGGTCTTCTTTTTTATAGTTTTCAAATTTTTTGCCTTTTTCTTCTGACTTCTGACTTCAAATGGCCCCATCTAAAAAACTAATGTTCTGTAAGGCTACACATTTAGGGGCAGATTTATCAAGGGTCGAAATTCGAAGTAAAAAATACTTCAAAATTTGACCATATTTGAATATATTTGAATCTATAAAATTATATAAAATTTGAATATATTTGAATATCGAATTTGAACTTTTTTTATCGAATTTGGGTATTCTGCGGTCGAAATAAAATCTTTCGATCGAACTATTAAATCCTTGAATCGAGCGATTTTATGGTACGATCGAACGATTTTACTTTGACTTCCAAAAACTTAGAAAAATGCTGTAGAAGGTCCCTATAGGCTAACATAGCAGGTTTAATTTGGCGAAGTATTGAAGTCGAAGTTTTTTTTAAAGAGACAGTACTTCGATTATCGAATATTTAAATATTCAAACTATTTTACTTCGAATCGAATTCAAAGTAAATTCGAAGTTATAGTATAGTATAGTATAGTCAATGGTCGAAGTATCCAAAAAATTACTTCAAAGATTCCCTCAAATTCACTTCGACCCTTGATAAATCTGCCCCTTATTGTTACTGCTACCTTTTACTACTCTCTACCCACTATAATTTCATTCTGGGCAGGGAACATATTACAGGTACATCTTACAGCACAGTAAGGTGATGCAGTGCCCTATGGCATCATATGTTGCATGTGTGCCCAATTTGGTTAAATAGGTTGGTTAATAGGAAACATACAACTTTCAGGATGTGTTTTCTTCAATTTGGATTGGGGAATTTGACTGTTGCTCTACAGGATAGCGATCACCTGTCCTTATTCATAGGGCATAGGGCATATAACCCCCACCCTACCAAGGCTCTAAAGACTTTTAGATTCTTGAATTGGCAGATTAGTTTCCCTGGATATATCTCAGACTTCACTTGATATTATGATACAAATCAAAAACTTTTCTACTTCTAAACATTATTTCTTAAAGGAGAAGGAAAGGTTAAAACTACATATGTCTTGTCAGAAAGGTCCACCTAAATAGGTCAACCTAAATATACCAGTAAACCCTCAAAGTACTGCTGCTCTGAGTCCTCTGTCAAAAGAAAAAACACATTTCTTTATTGTGTAAACATGGGCTTCTGTATCAGACTTCCTGCCTTCAGCTTAAACCTCCTTGCCCTGGGCGTGAGCATGCTCAGTTTGCTCCTCTTCCCCCCTCCCTTCTCTGCTGTAATCTGAGCCCAGAGCTATAAGTGAGCAGGGAGAGACTCTGGCATGAAGTGAGGTCACACCAAGCTAATACTGCAGCTGCTATCCTAAACAAACAGAGAGCTTCTAGAGCTTTTTACTCAGGTATGGTAAAACATTCTACAGAATAAATATAGTATTCTGTCTTGCACAATTGCAGCTAATCTATTGGCAATAAAATGCCTCTGTAGCTTTCCTTCTGCTTTAAGTAATAACTTTGAAAAATGAGGTACAAGAGTTCCAAACATGTTAAGTGGATGCCCATTGCATGACTGCATGATCATCTATTGACACCCATTCACTTTTTGTTTATGATTAACAAAGGGATGATAAATTGGCACAAGCATTGATACATAACTTGTGTCTACTGGCAGGCATTCAAATTTGCAGTATATGCTAATATGCTGGAAGAAATGAATTGTGCGTAAAAAACTATCATAATTGGGCCAAATTTTACACTTGTGCATTTTTAACACATGAAACCCATAATAATTAATGTTTATATTTATCTGTAACTATAGAATAATAACAAGGTACATTTTTTATTGTATTAAGTATTATTTCTAGTGAATATTAATAGCCATATCTACATCCAGTTCATATTAAAACTCCTGTTACTAGATGATCCTGCTGAAAAACAGTGACTTTTCTCATTTACATTTATGGCTTAGCTTCTTTCTTTCCTGTAGAAGTTTTATGGCAAAAAGGATGCCACTAGTGTTTTGTGAAGTAATTTTTCTGCATAATTAACTTTTTTAAACTTTAATTGATCCTTTGTGCCCTAGCAGACGAGACAAGTAACGTTACAAAGGTACTTACATAATTTAATGAACTGAGAGTAACATATGCGTTACCTCAAGGAGCGTTATTTATGAACGAATACAAGGATGCTCAAGAAAAGCAATTATTAAAAAGTTACAGTTCCCTTCTCAAGTGGACAAATTATATAACAGTGACTGTACTAGTTTCTGTAAAGCCGTGTGCCCCTTGGAACAGTCACTAAGCAGACGCAATCCGTATCTTTTATTCATGAGTGCACTCCAATCCATCCAGCAATGCCCATGGGACAATAAGCACTTAGCTAAGCACCCTCTCTTTCACTTCAAATAAATGGTAGGCACTTCTGAAGTTGCATATTGTTTCTTCTTTTGTCTTTGTTGAATATTTATGCAGCCTACATGTCTCTGGAAAGAATTCAAGTGAATAGATTTCAAAAGCAGGCTACTTCAGCTATAGGAATTCTGACTGCAGAGTGTGATGGGAGGGAGACATCTAATAGCGCTGAGCAGAGCAGAGTGCTTGGGAACAGTCTCATAGCTGAACAGGAAATCATCACTTTGGTGTAGAAAGATGTTAAATGGTAGGCATTTAATTTGGCACCTTCACAGTCATGTTCTATTAATATATATAAATAAATCACTTCACTAAATCATGTCATTCCAAAAAGCAACAGCCCGACTATGATTTTCTTATCTGAGTGCTGTGCAGGAGGTTTAAAATGAAATTCTTATTTTAATAACGGCTTAAATGGCATTTCTTATCTTTCCGCATGCTGTGTTAATTAACCTATTCACTCTGGTGTTTGCTATCCAACAGCAGAGAGCAATAATGTTCAATATTACATTTTGGATCATCATCATGCAGAAGCATTGTCAGGTAATAAAGGAAGACTGCTTATGACTCAGGGTCAGTTTTCAAAATACAGTATAATATGAAGCATTTGCTGGAAGGCCAGGAGCACACGTGTTGTGAACATTAAAGGGATACTGTCATGGGAAAAAAATGTTTTTTCAAAATTAATCAGTTGATAGTGCTGCTCCAGCAGAATTCAGCACTGAAATCCATTTATCAAAAGAGCAAACAGATTTTTTTATATTCAATTTTGAAATCTGACATGGGGCTAGACATTTTGTCAATTTCCCAGCTGCCCCTGGTCATGTGAGTTGTACCTGCACTTTAGGAGATAAATGCTTTCTGGCAGGATGCTGTTTTTCCTTTTCAATGTAACTGAATGTGTCTCAGTGGGACATGGGTTTTTACTATTGAGTGTTGTTCTTAGATCTACCAGGCAGCTGTTATCTTGTGTTAGGGAGCTGTTATCTGGTTACCTTCCCATTGTTCTTTTGTTTGGCTGTTGGGGGGGGGAAAGGAGGGGGTTGATATCACTCCAACTTGCAGTACAGCAGTAAAGAGTGATTGAAGTTTATCAGAGCACAAGTCACATGACTTGGGGCAGCTGGGAAATTGACAATATGTCTAGCCCCATGTCAGATTTCAAAATTGAATATAAAAAAATCTGTTTGCTCTTTTAAAAAATTGATTTCAGTGCAGAATTCTGCTGGAGCAGCACTATTAACTGATTCATTTTGAATTTTTTTTCCCCATGACAGTATCCCTTTAACAAATATTGTCTTAGGGGCATATTTATCAAGGGTAAAATTTCGAATTTGAAAAACTTCGAAATTTGAATTCAAAAAGACTAACTGATATTAAGTTGAAGTTTTTTTTGGCCAAATAAGTCAGTTTTCAATCGAATAGGTCCATATTCAGGTGAATTCAAATCGTACTAATCAAAGTAATAGCGCATTAGATCGAATTCTAATCAAAGATTTTCCCCCAAAAAACTTTGAGTCCACCAATTGACTCCAAATAGGTTCTAGGAGGTCCCCCATAGGCTAAAACAGCAATTTGACAGATTTTAGATGGCTGAAGTTGAATTTTTAAAGAGGCAGTACATTTTTTTCATATTCTAAACTAATTTGGACTATTCCCTAGTCGAAGTACACAAAAAATAGCTCAAAATTAGAATTTTTTTAATTCAAAAGTTCACCTCGACCTTTGATAAATCTTCCCCTTAGGAGAAATGGTAGTTGGGCTAGGTATCTCTCCTAGAAACATAAGTAATTGCCAAAGTCATAGCCATAGAGTGTATTGGAGCAATTTTTTGCAGCTGGAAATGTTTTCTTAACCTTGCAGATAAATGTTACAATATCAGAGCCATCATATGGCCCAGATTCTGTATCAATAGGCAACTTTTGTGGTCTGTGGCCTAGGTGAATCTTAGGGGTTAGTTAGGTTAGACAGGGGTATTTTGTGAAGTGAACTCATGCAATTCCAAAATGGATCAGATGTAAAACTAGTGATTGTTTTTGTTTTGTAGGCTATCTATTCCCAATTCAAAAATTATATTTCATTTTATTCTTTGTAATATTTCTGTGAAAGTTGGGAATTCAGTGGTCTTTTATCAGGCTGAAAGGCTGTAAGGATCTGGTTGTCCAGGGCTTATTTTTGTAGTAGTTTTGTAGGAATTTCCTTGGAAATGTGGCTTGCCGTAAGGCAGCTTAGAAGCTTAGTCACTTTGGTCCAAAAGGACTGAATAATTCAACAGTCCCAAAATAATAGAGTAAAGTAGATTTTGTATATCAGAGTGTATATATCAAACAAAACACGCACTTTCACGTAAGTGTCCCTAATATTGTCAAACTAAGCAGAAATACATACAGTAATAATCAATATTATTTAATGATAACTTTTTTTGTTGTAAAATGTTGTATTTTGTCTGTTTTGGTTTCCAATACTTAATTATTAAGTCCAAAGAAGAGTGCATGATAGGGTATATAATGTCTGAGTTATGAGCAAACTTTGGACATGTTTGGATTGTTTACAATGGAGAAGAGGAAGGAAATATATACTCTAGTAACAATTACCCTTTTATTACATAAGTTTATTAATTTTGACTTTTGTGAAAACTTCCAAAAATAAATAAAGTATTTTCAAAGAATCTGTGCATCACCCACCATGGAAATCAGAGGGACTTCAAGTCCCAGACTCCATCACTTCAAGGTGATGGAGGGGGTAGGGTAATTATCTTAAGGGGGCAGGAAATTGTTCCTGTAATCAGGGATAGATTATCTGTTTCCTGCAATCTGTGGAATCAGGTATTTATACATTAACACATTTATATTTATTTTTGGACTTTCAGATAGTGTTTATGTACCTTTTTTCACATAAGCCCAGTTCAATGATCTCATGCCAAAAAACTGGATGAGCTCAGGAAAAAAAAAGGTTAAACTTGTTGGAAGCATGTTTTTTTTTTTTCATCCATGCTTACTATGTTACAATGTCACTATGTACTAGATGCAACTTTTATTATTTATGAAAAAAGCAGAAGATATTGCAAATGATTGAACTTACCACACTACATACAGTATGTGTTAAGAACTCATCTTGATTTAAGACCAAAAAGCACTGAGTACTACTTGAATTGTATTTAGCATGCTATACAGGTACAGTATGGGATCTCTTATGCAAATCATTTTTTTTAATAGTATGTAAGGTTCCAACACAGGAGCAAATATTGTCCTGCACTCCTTTAAACGCACCCAATCACGATACAGGCTAATATAATGATAATTGTAGAGGTAAAGAAGCAGGAACAGGCAGTCTAGCTGCTTAGTGTTTTTTATTGGCGATAAACTGCATGAATCCATATAGGTGGCAAAACAATCCTATTGGGTCTATTAATCTTTTTAATAGGCTTAATGCATTGTGATCAATATTACAGAAAATATGAACAACTATAGGTCTTAAGCATTCTGGATAACTGAACCCATAACTGTATTTGGCTACTGCTGCACTGGAATGTTGCTATTGTGCATTATGGCAACGGTTTCAGAATTAGCCTTTCAGTATATATATATATATTTTATATATATATATATATATATATATATATATATATATATATATATATATATATATATATATCGTTGCGCCCTTGGATTCATTTGGAAGGGTTGAACTTGATGGACTTTTTTAACATTGTAAATATTATATATAATATATATTTATATATGTGTCAAATACCTTTCATCTGAAAATTATATGACAGAGTTTCAGTACAATGATTCAGCTACAGTACAGTTATTCAGAAATAATTGCCCTGAAAAATCATTTGTATCAAAGGGCTAGAACTTTCTTTAAAATATTCATTGTTTCTTATAAAAATGTTCAAACAGATGAAGCAATGTCACGAATAAAACTATGGGTTAACATGAATACAATTTCTGAAACATGAAGAGAAGCATGTACTGTAATCAGAACAAATCGAGAGGTTTTCAGGACATTGGAATAAGCACAGATTGTTGTGCCAAGTGGTAGTTTTCTCTAGATGCTTTTGCTGTTTTAATTTCACAGTGTGGTTCTGGGAATGCTGACAACTCCACACTGCTGTTCTTATTTGCCTCTCCTGATCTGCCATGCAGTGCAATTGTGCAGTGATCTTTACATCAACCCCTTAATTTGCAAATCCATGCTTCTCATGACAGAATGTGTGAAAATGAAATGCTTCTCGCTGGTCAGGAATGTTTGCTTACCTGGAGATTTGTAACTCAGCTTTACTAAAATATTGTTAAAACTGTTATGAATATAGATGTTAAAACATTTGTGGTCTTACGCCATACAAGTTTTAAAGAATTGATATCTATGGGCATCCTTGCAGTGGGAAGAATTTAGTCCCCCACAACAACGGGGCACATAGGAAGGCCCATTTATTAAAGTAACTCTATTTCTCTAAAACCACAAATTCCATAAATGTTATTAAAGATCCGAGTATAAAGGGGTTTATTGACTAAACCTCAATTATTTTTCTGGTTTGGGCTTTTTGGGGCAAAACCTAAAATTTTTCATGGAAAAGATCATGTATAAGACAATGGGAGATGTCCCTATCACAATTTGAAGATATTGTGGTCTGCGCTGGGTTTAGCCTGATAATCCGATAAATTTTGAGTTCTTTTTGGAAAAAACCCTGAAAAAAATCGAGTAACGTAAAAAAAAAACTTATGATTTCAGTTTTCACTTGATTTTATAAAGTTTTTTACTGATAAGATTAATTGGAGTTATTTTATTAACCAATAAATACATTTTTAATTCTATAAAGGGAATATATATATATAGAAAGTCCTACATTTAGTACATTATTATTTGGTCTTCATTTACAAATGGCACCTGGTTGTAACAGAGACTAAAAATGCCATTGTTCTTGTTACTTTTCATTACTTCGCTTTCTATTCAGACCTTTTCTTCTTCATCTTCCAAGCTGTCATTGAAACTATTACTGGTAGCTGTGGTAAATTGGACCCAACAACCAGCTGCTAATATTCCAAACTGGAGATTTGCTGAAAAAAACAAAAAATACAAATAAATTAAAGAAGACCAATGGTTATAGAATATCACTGTCTATGTCATACTTACGGGCTTATTTACTAAAGCTCTAATTTATCTAATTTGTTTCTGAAAACAAAGTCAACCTAACTCCCTTCCATGAATTGAACTCATTTATCAATAATTTTTCTCAAAAAAATCAGAGCGTCAAAACATCACAACAAAATCAATTCGTAGAGACTTTTTTGGATTATTGGAGGAAAACACTGCCTTTTTCAGATTGTCCAGTGCAGATCACAATGTCAAGAAGCAACTTCAGGGACATTTGCCATTGGCTTTTACATAACCTCGACAGGTTTGAGGTTGCATATTTTCAGCAGCTTTAGGGTATGATAAATATCTAAATATTTGAGGTTTTTTTTCCTATAAAAAATTGTTTCCCCCTAAAAAACTCAACCAGAAAAAATCAAGGTTTAATAAATGGGCCCCTAAAAGTTCATTTTAAGGTGAACTAGCCCTTTAAAGCTGATTCTTTCTGTAAATCAAATGGATATCTTTATTATAACTTCCAAGCTTTCTATGCATATTGAAATATCATGAAAACTGGAAATTATTCCTCAGTGATCCACCAATTAGTTTGGTAAATCAGACTCTTCCACAGACAAATGGAGTAGCCATCTCCACCTCAGTAACATAAAATAACAAGAAAGTCTGGAGAGTCTTTGCAAGTATGTAGTTTTATTATCGCACTACATGTTTCGGACCCATCTGGTCCTTCCTCTGGTGCATGTTATAAACAGTGTTTATAACATGCACCAGAGGAAGGACTAGATGGGTCCGAAACATGTAGTGCGATAATAAAACTACATACTTGCAAAGACTCTCCAGACTTTCTTGTTATTTTATATTGAAATATAATATCATCCCCAGAATTGCTTCAATCGGAAACCAGTCTGACTGTGATGATTCAGTTCTAAGTGGCTCTGCTTAACATGGTGTTGGAATACCTTGACTCTGCATGACATCTCTGCTGTGCAAGGGCATTCCTTTAGGCTTAAGTAGTTAAAAATGGTATTTTAGAATAAATTTACTAGTAGCTAGATTTATTTTTGATATATATAAAGAATTATTTTTAAACCGCAACATACATCTGACAAACAGCAACATACTGATAGCAAGGGTTTGTTTTCACACTCCATGATAAAGAACAGCTTTAGCAGTCACACATATTCATTGCAGAGATTTGAACAAACAGCAGATTACATCTTTAGTCCTATTAAAACAGATTTATTGCATTTAACTTTCAATCCCTGACCACGTAAGTAAAAATAAAATGTCAGTCAGTATGGAAGGATTTGGAAGGATTTGTCACATTTGGCGGTTTCTATACTGTGTGTATCTCTGGTTTCATTACATTTTATTTCACTTGCTAAAAGTGTCTTGTTAACTTGCACAAATCAAAACACTTTAGGAGCAGTAGCTGTTCTCCTTAAAGGGATACTGTCATGGAAAAACATGTTTTTTTCCAAAACACGTCAGTTAATAGTGCTGCTCCAGCAGAATTCTGCACTGAAATCCATTTCTAAAAAGAGCAAACAGATTTTTTTATATTCGATTTTGAAATCTGACCTGGGGCTAGACATTTTGACAGTTTCCCAGCTGCCCCAGTCATGTGACTTGTACCTGCACTGTAGGATGGAATTACTTTCTGGCAGGCTGTTATTTCTTCTATTTAATGTCACTGAATCATTCTCAGTGGGACTTGGCTTTTACTATTTAGTGATGTTCTTAGATCTTCCAGGGAGCTGTTATATTGTGTTAGGGAGCTGCTATCTCATTACCTTCCCATTGTTCTGTTGTTAGGCTGCGGGGGGGGGGGAAAGGAGGGGGTGATATCACTCCAACTTGCAGTACAGCAGTAAAGAGTGATTGATGTTTATCAGAGCACAAGTCACATGACTGGAGGCAGCTGGGAAATTAACAATACGTAGACCTTGCTCTGCAATGCAGAAATGCTAACCACTGCACAGCCATACCATCCTAATGGCCTTATTTTTGCCAGGTTAAAAGCACAGGACTATTGGAAATAAGAGGTCATATAAAATAACTCTTGTTGAGTTGGTGGCTGATTTATCTTCTAGTTCACAAGCTGTACTTATTGAGCAACTGTAATTGGGCTGTTGAGGTTTAGCCCAGAATTATCCAGGTTTAGTGTAAGATGATTGGAATGCAATATTCCATACAAATAACCATATAGCTGCCAGGAAAATGTTACAATATATTTTAAAAATACATGCTGCTAATCAGATTTCATATCTGCAAGCCAACCTGGATAAAAATAAAACACATTTGACAGTCAGAATTAGTTTCAAAATAATGCCTGCACTGAAAACTGCTGGAAAAGGTTAATTTCATTCTGCAAGCATACAAAGACCACTGTATCCTAATGTAAGATTAGCGAATGGAACATTGCTCTTTGTGAAACTTAAAACAAGCAGCCGGGTGCCGGAGATGAAATTTTTGGATGCTTTCCATTCTAGAAAACGATTAAAATAAATAATCCATGTCATGTTTAGTTAAGGTCAGACATGTATCACTTTATGGCCACTAGCATATGTGTACAAAGAATCATTTATAAATAGGAAAAACAGATCATCACATTGTAGGGAAATGTCACTGTCACTTAGGGTAAAATAAGCATTTGGCCCTTAAGGTCTTTTTATATACTGCACCTCAAGGCAGATATTGTGAGGTGTGTGGCAAAGTCAGTTTGACAATAGTAAGCATCAGTTGCCAAGTTTTAATGGAAGTGAAATCTGAAGTTGATAAAAGTTGATGTCATTCTCTTAACTTGGGAAAATAAATCCACACATGCACTTCAACCACACAGGCACTGACATTTAGGGGCACATTTACAAAGCTCGAGTGAAGGATTCGAATTAAAAAAACTTCGAATTTCGAAGTGTTTTTTTGGCTACTTCGACCATCGAATGGGCTAGTTCGACCTTCGACTACTACTTCGACTTCGAATCGAACGATTCAAACTAAAAATCGTTCGACTATTCGACCATTCGATAATCGAAGTACTGTCTCTTTAAGAAAAACTTCGACCCCCTAGTTCGGCAGCTAAAAGCTACCGAACTCAATGTTAGCCTATGGGGAAGGTCCCCATAGGCTTGCCTGCGTTTTTTTGATCGAAGGATATTCCTTCGATCGTTGGATTAAAATCCTTCGAATCGTTCGATTCGAAGGATTTAATCGTTCGATCGAACGAATAATCCTTCGATCGTTCGATCGCAGGATTTGCGCTAAATCGTTCGACTTCGATATTCGAAGTCGAACGATTTTAGTTCCTGGTCGAATATCGAGGGTTAATTAACCCTCGATATTCGGCCCTTAGTAAATCTGCCCCTTAATTCTATGTGCGTTTGCAGTGAAAAGGAAAACATAAGAGATGCTTAAGAAAGATTTGCATTAACTTTGTTTTTCCATAAATGTCCAATCAACTGCAATAGCAAAGAGGCCAGGGAACCTTATTTATTTGTGTTATTTGATTGGGTGATTCAATAGTGCTTGCTGTAACAGAAATTGGAAAAACTCATATTTCATTCCATGAAATAGTTACAGCATATCCAAATAGTAAATAAAAGTGGGCAATGTTTGTTTTCAGTTAGGAATAGGAGAAAAGGAGAAATAAACAGGGGGTAGAGCATAAGTCAGTTTGGCTACAATATACAATGTATGTATAGTGTATGTATGTATGTATTTGCCATTGGGATGGGGTGAGAGATGTTGAAGTAAAAACAAAACAATAATTAATTAGTTCTTTATTATAAATAATATAAAATAATATATAATATTATAATTAAATAATATAAAATATTATACTTTTTTAATTTTAAAGAAAAGAAAAGAAAAGGGAAAAACATTTTCTAGTCCCCCTCGTGGTCATGTTGAACAAAGTTTTATAGGCGTAAACTGCACCTTTAACAATGTAATAGTGGTCATGAGTCATCTCATTATAAATAATGCCTCAAGCTTATCAAAGATTTAAATTTGAGAAAAAAAAAAAATCTTTCATATTTAAGAAAAATCTTCCTTATATACAACTCCTCAGCCCCCTGTAACTATAGGCCAAAAGAAATGCCATAAGAGCTGCAAAAAAAGAGAAATATTTTGAGATTTTTAAAGTCTTTAAAATGAGATGATCTTGCAATTGCTTATTTATAAATAATGAGGAAGATTAATCATTGTCATGCCAACACAACCAAACTGCTGATTCAAAATATAATTATTACAACAGAAACATGAAATAAATTGCTTAAATATACATATATATATATACACATATACAAATCGTTAACAAAAAAAAAACATAGCATCTACCATGTTCAGTTTTTCTATTCATCTTTATTCAGTAGTTATTAAAACTGCATTACTTTCTGCACAAGTATTTGTCCATCTCTATGTAGGTTAAGTATATAGACGTTTTTAAGACAATCGTATAATTTAATAGGTCACCGCAATACTCATTGTGCATGATGTCCTTTGTTTTTCCTGAGTAAAACATGACAGTGATTACTTTGTACTGAATAAAATATATAATCCATAGAAAGCTGCCATATCTACATATAACATACAGTATTTTAGATACTGTAACAAATGAATCCAGACATACTATATGTAAACAATATATCTACCTACATTCACATATTAGAACAAACCGGTGGGCATTACAATAATAGATACAAAAAAATAAGGTTGTAATAAATATTCTCCAGAGCTAAGTGTCAAAAAGACAAGATGAGGGAGGTCCCTGCCCCATAGAGCTTACAATCTAAATGGGAGAGTAACTTATAGACACAAATAGAATTGTAGTGTCACAGTGGGCACTTCTATAATGATGGGGCCTGAGAATCTAGCCTCTGGTGGCAAAATTTGGGTCAATAAAAGGGGCGGCATTTTAGCCACTGTAATAGACAGCTATTGTGCGGTTAAGAAAAAAAAAATTTGCTTGAGTAAATATGCGCGTAATGCGCCTTCAGTCACTTCCCTCCTGCTGCTGCCCAGACTGCCCTCACTTGTCCTGTGCAGTGCTGGTGTGTCAATTGCTTACCTGTGCATCGCTCTCTTGCTTCCTGCTTATGTGACGTCACCAGCTCCGCGCATATCGCGTGATGACCTCTAGGGCTGGCAGGGTGTTGGCTTTGGAACGGATCTGTTCTGGTGGTGGCTGCTGCATCTAGGGTGCACACTCAGGGCAGGCAGAGTTTATTCAGAAGTTAAGGACCGATCAGAACAAATATTTGGAATACTTCTTTTATTCTAGTAGTACTGCCTGCTATTTGAATTCTGCACTCCAATGTGTGTCATACTGTCATCAAAAGCCAGTATATAAAAGTCACCTGCCCAGGTGCCCTTGCCTTTGACGATATACTGTATATACAAATTACCAAAATAAAATTGTTGACAATTAATTAATAAATAATAATGGCTTAAGTTAAAAAAAAAGTTTAAAAATAAACGTATGTTCCCTGGTTAATGCATAAAGACAAAGTTCAATATATAGTATCAAAAAGCGCCCCAGCACTCTCAGCAGTGTAATCAGTATCGATTTCGGTGCACGCTCCTGTGGGGGACCCCGTCACATCCCGACTAGATATATTCAGATGAAGGAATGAAGCAGCACACGATTATTTGCAAAAGTGTATATTACAAATCAAGCATCAATAGAGCGACGTTTCGGGCAGGCTATATGCCCTTTATCAAGCCATAATAAATATGAGCATTATACAAGTGATCTTTAAAAGCAACAAACAGGAAATGACTTCATAATTTGCATAATGATTAGTCCACATCCATCAACACTTCGTTTTAACCATAAACATGCATTCAGTGGATTTAGAGGAATAGAAATAGATCATGGTCCTTATTGAGACCTGAGGGATATAATGATCCAAGTTTTTTAATCCACCACACCTCTCTCTGTTTTAATTTGAATTCTCTATCACCCCCTCTTTTCAAAGGAGGTACTGTTTCCAACACCATAAATTTCAGTTGGTCTGCGGTATGTCCTTTTTCCAGGAAATGTTTGGATACAGGCAAGGTCATGTTACCTAGATTGATGCTGGAACGATGTTGAGAGATACGTGATTTGACCATCTGTGTGGTCTCACCTATATAGATGAGACCACATGGACATATCAACACGTATATCGCAAATTTTGAAATGCATGTGAAATAGCCCCGTAATTGTACTGTATAACCAGTATGGGGATGTATAAACTCCTTATTTTTCAAAACGAAAGGACATTGTGCGCATCCTAAACACAAAGTTCAATGTTTTTTGTGCAAATGAAGTCAAACCCTGCCTAACTCAGCTAACTGCTAGTTGATCCATAATAATAAATAAAGTGGTTGTGCACCTTTGACTTAACATTTAGTGTGATGTAGAGAGGGATACTCTGAGACAATTTGCAAATGTTTTTCATGTTTTTGAGTTATTTTGCTTTTTATTCAGTAGCTCTCCAGTTTGCAATTTGATAGGGTCTTTGAATTTACCTTTGTAGCCTGTGTGGGGGCGTGGCTTGGGGTGTGACATGGGTGTCGTTTGCGGGAGTGCCATGGGGAGTGGCACGAGGGTGCATTGCCATGCTTTCGCCTAAGGCAACAGAAAGGCCAGAATCACCCTGGCTATAAACAGCTCCAAATTGGTCACTTCACCTCTCCCATTGACTTATACAGTAATTCGGCAGGTTTTAGGTGGCGAATAGTCAAATTAGAATTCTTAAAGGGCCAGAGTATGCTAAATCTTGAAAATCGAATTCAAATTTTTTTTAAAAAAAACTTGAAACAAGTTTGAATAATTCCCTAATCGAATTTGACAGTTTTGACCATAAAATATTTCGAAATTTCAAATTTGAATTTTCAATTCAATCCTTAATAAATTTGCCCCAATTTTATCTGAGATAGACCGTGAAGCAGTTGACACCGCACGTTCATGAGTTTGATTAGACCCAGGCAAGATGATATTTCAAAGCTCAAAAGTAAAGTATGATTTCCTTTGGGCACATAAAACCATGTTTTTATTTTTCTATATCTGAATTTGTATTTTGTCATGAATTTACCACATATATCTAGTGGTCTTTTTGCACCATATGCATATATTTAAAACTGTCTTGTACTAGCTGTGGCTGTGTTCAAATGTTGCTTTCCCAATGAGATTCACAGCAGAATCTCTATCATAGCAGTAATTCTAGTATTGTCAAGGAGTATATCTATTTGTGGTTGTTTGATGTTGTACTGGGTAGTGGACACAAATGTATAAACATTTTCATCACTGAAAGTTTCAGGTTTTATCACTGTGTGGGGTGTGACTTGATTCACTTTCATTTGCTGCACTTGGAAAATGTGATTCACTTTTTTGAAACAGTTTTGTCCTGCACTGTTTTGCAAAATGATTCATTTTGCTACAGGTTCTGCATTTCTGGATTTTTGCTGGACACCCTCTATGAGGGTAAGAGCAACTGAAGTTTCTGCATATACAATGAGGCTTCTGATTATGATGGGTATAGTGTGCAGTGGTATGTGCTTCATCAGTAGTGATGGACGAATTTATTCGCCAGGCGCGAATTCGCTGCGAATTTGCGCGATTCGTCGCCAGCGAATAAATTCGCAAAATGCCCGCGCAAATTCGGCGGAAAAAACGCTGGCGCCTTTTTGCGAATTTCGTGCGAAATTCGTGAATTTTCCGGCGAAACGGCGCAGATTCGCCCATCACTATTCATCAGTCTTATTTACAGCAAACTGATCAGTAGTGGATTTTTTTTATACCTGCAGCTTTTTTTTATCAGAAATCTCTAAAGATCTGCCATAGTCCATAGACAACTCAGATTCCCTCAGTGCATATCTCCTGAGTCTAGAGGAGGCACAGTTTTGTATTATTTGTGCTTTTATTTCCTTATCAGTATTAGTATTATCACAATATTTGGCCAACAAACGTAATCTGGTGTGATAGGCATCCAGAGTTTCATCTGACTGCTGGGCTGCTTGTCTGAATATGTAGATTTTGTATTCCTTTTAGGGTTAAAATATGTAGTTAGTTTCAATGTCAGTAGGTTCAGCTAGTGTGTCATAGATATCATTGCCATCAGATAATTTTCAAATCTTTGTAACCATTTTATCAACATTTGTTAAGCAGAGTTAGATTCAGCATCAGAGCCAAATGGTGGTAAAAATTATTCAGTACAAAGGTCGATAATAAATACAGGTTACTCAATGTAAGCAAGAATCAGTCAATGACAGTTATGCAAAATGTTGATCCTCAACTTCAGTTGTAAAATCACGCACACACACAGAAGGCTTTGGTTGTAGGATTTATTCAACAGGCTGAAGAATTGCAATATATAAATTATATAAATGTGAATTCTGCTATTTTATCTCATTTTAGCATAGCTCTAAATCACAGAGGGCGAAAAGTTGACTGCTGAATCTTGCTTTACGTATAAAAAGCTGAAATAGGGTTTACTATAACAGAGAAATACTATATACCTTATCTGAAAGGTGAGAGAAATTAACAAAAACGTTTTTTCTATGTAATTGTAACTTTTATTTAAGTATGGGAAACGTGGGATGCATATTTGCAGAACTACAATAAGTAGAAAAACTGCTTAGTGTGTATTGTAATTGCTTAGGGAATAAAAAAGGTACAAGAGTTTAAACAAAGCTGTGCTTGTAAATCACTAGACCTGCTTTCCAAAGAACACTGTTAGTACATTCTAAGCAGAAAGTTTGCTGAATTGTGCAAAGGGCTTGGGATAACATTATTAACGTGGATGAAATTCAATAACGTAAATATTTTACTGCAAGTAATGTCTCAATAAAGCAGAAGGATAAATTGCAGACCAAAAAGGATTTGCACTATTTTTCTTCTGTGTTTAGCCCTAAAATTCCACAATAAGCAAATAAAGTATATTACATTATACTTTGTGCTTCCTACTGTTTGAAATTCGGTTTGCAATGAATATTTTTCCATTAAAACATTAAATATTTTTGAAAATATGATTACTGATTGATTTTAGCTCTAATAAAAAGACTGATAGCAGAAGGTATACCAGGAGTAAGTCAGAAAAAAGTGGAGAATGAATAAGGGCAAATCTATTTTGTATAAAGGTCACCTTCAAGCCAAAGCCATTCCAGAACGATCAAGTCTGTCTATACATTTATTAAGCCATTATTTTGTATGCCGTTAAATTTTTCTTCACAATAAGGGGCCGATTTATCAAGGTTCGAATTTCGAAGTAAAAAATACTTCGAAATTCGACCATCGAATTAAAATACTTGATTTCGAATATCGAAGTTGAAGGATTTTTCACAGAATTTGGCCATCGAACGATCGAAGTAAAATTGTTCGATCGAGCAATTAAATCGTTCAAAACGAACGATTCAAACTATTATAGCATTCGATCGAACGATTTTTCTTCGATGTGTAAAGACTTAGAAAAATGCTCTAGAAGGTCCCCATAGGCTAACATAGCACTTCGGCAGGTTTAATTTGGCGAAGTATTGAAGTCGAAGTTTTTTTAAAGAGACATTACTTCGATTATCGAATGGTTGAATATTCAAACTATTTTTACTTCGAATCAAATTCGAAGTAAATTCTAAGTCGTAGTATCCTATTCGATGGTCGAAGTATCCAAAAAATTACTTTGCATTTCAAATTTTGTTACTTCGTAAATTCCCTCGAATTCACTTCGACCCTTGATAAATCTGCCCCTAAGTGTCAAGCATAAATGCATGTCCGGTGCAATATTTGTCTGTCTGAAGATATCTGATATATAAAGTATTTATACAGGTATAGAGTCATATGAAAATGTTTTGGAACCCCTCTTGATTCTTTGGAGTTTTGTTTATCATTGGCTGAGCTTTCAAAGTAGCAACTTCCTTTTAATATATATCATGCCTTATGGAAACAGTAGTATTCAGCAGTGGGATAAAGTTTATTGAATTAACATAAAATATTAAATATGCATCATAACAAAATTAGACAGGTGCATAAATCTGGGCACCCGAACAGAGATGTTACATCAATACTTAGTTGAGCCTCCTTTTGCAAATGTAACAGCCTCTAGACGCCTCCTATAGCCTTTGATGAGTGTCTGGAGGTATTTTTGACCATTTGTACATACAAAATCTTTCCAGTTCAGTTAAATTTGATGGCTGCCATGCATGGACAGACTGCATCAAATCATGCCATAGATTTTCCATGATATTCAAGTCGGGGAACTGTGACGGCCATTCCAGAATATTGTACATCTCCCTGTGCATAAACGCCTTTGTAGATTTTGAAGTGTGTTTAGGGTCATTGTCTTGTTGGAATATCCATCCCCTGCATAACTTCAACTTTGTGACTGATGCTTGAACATTATCCTGAAGAATTTGTTGATATTGGGTTGAATTCATCCGACCCTCGACTTTAACAAGGGCCTCAGTCCCTGAACTAGACACACAGCCCCACAGCATGATGGAACCTCCACTAAATTTGACAGTAGGTAGCAGGTGTTTTTCTTGGAATGCGGTGTTCTTCTTCTACCATGCAAAGAGAATTTTGTTATGACCAAATAACTCAATTTTGTCTCATCAGTCCAAAGCACTTTATTCCAAAATGACTGTGGCTTGTCTAAATGAGCTTTGCTTACAACAAGCGACTCTGTTTGTGTGAGTGCAGAAAGGGCTTCTTTCTCATCACCCTGCCATACAGATCTTTGTGCAAATTGCGCTGAATTGTAGAATGATGTACAGATACACCATCTGCAGCAAGATGTTCTTGCAGGTCTTTGGAGTGATCTTTGGGTTGTCTGTAACCATTCTAACAATCCTCCACATATGTTGCTCCTGTATTTTTCCTGGCCTGCCAGACCTGATTATTACAGCAACTGTGCCTGGGGCCTTCCATTTCCTGATTACATTCCTTACAGTTGGAAGTGACACCTCTGAGACAGCTTTTGTAGCTTTCCCCTATGATACTGAACAATCTTTGTTTTCAGATCTCTTGAGAGTTGCTTTGAGGATCCCATGCTGTCACTCTTCAGAGGAGAGTCAAACAGAAGCACAACTTGCAATTGGCCACCTTAAATACCTTTTCACATAATTGGACACACCTGCCTATGAAGTTCAAGGCTTAATGAGCTAATCCAACCAATTCGGTGTTGCTAGTACTCAGTATTGAGCAGTTACATGCATTCAAATTAGCACAATTACAAGGGTACCCACATTTTTGCACAGCCAGTTTTTCACATTTGATTTAATTTCATACAACTGAATATTGTTTCACTAATCCAGAAAAAAAGTGATGGAATTCAGATGCATTTCAATACATTGTTACAGTGCTGTCTACCATGTTCAATGCACTTGGCCAATCATTCAATGCAAAATTCTGCAAAAAGAGACCCACATAGAAGAAGCCATAACAATCTCTTGTGAGCCTATATCTAGTCCAGTAAGACAGACAAGTTCAAGAATATAAGTGTAAGCAGCATATGTAAAGTTTATATTAAGGTAAACTTTCCCTTTAAAGAGCAATGTTTTCATAGTAGCTATCCTTAAAGGAGAACTAACCCCTTGAAATGAATATGACTAAAAATGCCATATTTGATATACTGAAGTTATTGTACCAGCCTAAACTTTCAGCTTTTCAGTAGCAACAATGATGCAGGATTTAAAGCATGTCACGTGGGTCACCGTCTTGTAAAGTTGTAAATTTAAAAATTTTCTATGTATATTAAAGCGATTTTACACTATTAGAATCGCATCTCTCCTAGTTAATCCGGAGTAGAACTTGGACAATATTAATGGCTGATATGCTCCAATCTATATGGAACGTCTGTAAGTCTCCAACTAGTTTTGGTGGCGGATCACAGAAGGATACAAACGAGTGTCACCGGGTCTTGCTGAATGAAAGAGCTGGCTATTCACGTGAATGTGTAGATGAAAGCAATTCCACACAGAAGGGTGGTGAAAAGTAAATTAACCTACTACACTATATTGGAAAATTATTCTTTTCCCTCCATTTCAATTTTCTATTGTCTATCCCTGAGCTTCTTTGAGTAGCGCTGTTTCATAGGTTTTTGTATTTGTATATTTATTTTTTAATATATACTGTATATCTTGAGTCAGTCCCTAAGCTCACTAACTGACAGCAGCACAGAGCATGTGCAGTGAATCAGCAGAAAAGAAGATGGGAGCTACTGGGGCATCTTTGGAGACACAGATCTTTACTGCTAAAGGCTATGGTTGCCGTGGGCCGGTACAGAAGCACAAAACACAATGTACAACATTTCTAGCCTACTTCTTTAGTTAAGCTTTAGTTCTCCTTTAAAGTGATAGATTTCATTGAAACTTAAATGTCTAATGGTATGCTGATCCATTTTTGGAAACATAATCATGGAGTTAAAAGGGATCTAAGCCCTTTATAAAACTGCCCCTTCTAAAAGAAGCTGACCAAAAACTGTACATTAATGATGCAAGACAATGCACCAGTTAGAATACAACATAATTACAGATGCAAGAGTATTGTGCAATTAGCTCTTGCTTACTAGTGCTATTACTGACTGTAAGCTCTTATGACTAGCGCCCTCTGATCTCATTTTTATTCTGTAACCCTTATATGTTACGATTTTTTAGACCCTGCTATAAATTATTGCAAATCACTGCGTAACTTGCTAGAGCTTTTAAAATACATGATGAATATGATTTTTGATTGGTGACATGTATAATTCCCACATGCTTGTCTTTTCTGCAGTTCACTGTAATTGTGGCTAATGTGCATTTTAAGACTCACACTGTAATAGAAGGCTGTATACCGCAATATAATTTTTGAACATTTAATATTTACTGAGAGATGTAAATTTAGCACCTCATAAATTCAGATGAAATACTTTCCTAGAATGTATGCCAAAACAAATACATTGAAAGTTATTGCCAAGAGAGAGTTTTTCTAATGCAAAGCCTGAGTTACGCTGTGTCTTATCCACCAAAACATGGTGCAGCAGACTCAAAAGGGCCTATTGATGAAATTGTGTTGTACAATTACCAGTCAGGTAAATTCTAAGACATATTTGTACAAATATATGAATAGCCACATAGAAATATAGAATGTGGCCTCATGTGCAAGGTTGTCTGGACCTACCATACCTAACACGAAAAAAAAGATTTACCTTTAATCCTCCATCTTGATGTATGTTCAGTACAACTTGATGTCTACTGATGCATTGCTTGTATTTCCCAACTGTGGCTGTGGTTGGCACCTCTTTTCATAAAATATTTCCTTCCAACCGTTGCCCAAGGTTTACTACTCGAATATATAGTACTGCTTTAAAATATTTTACAGCCTAATGAAAGAATACGCAGTTTAAACCTCTATTTTCTAAAATAATAAACTTACTATACATGTCAAGTTATTGGCTCTTTGTTCTCTATGGGAAAACATATGACCAATGACAGAAAGGCAGAAATACACTTTCTTTTATTGTTTTTATTTTAACTGGTCTCTGAGAAAATGCATCATAGCTCTCTGTCACACTTATCATCACACTCACTTTTTAATTCCTTGGTGTAATGGGGAATTGGCAATGTAAAATAAAAGTACTCAGAAAAGACAGATTTCATATCATGTTGAAAAATCACAAGTACATAAAGCGTTGGAGTAGGCCAGTGAGACAACTGGGAGAAAATCCTCTCCCTTACCTCCTTCTGATCGCGGCCACAATGGAAAAGAACAAGATACACATGGGGGTGGAGCCTTGAGGCGCCAGCATTTGGAAGACACCACAACTGAGACAGGAGGCAGCCTTGGTATGTGGGGGCCCCTGAAGTGGTAGTCTCAGTTGGCCCTGGGTCCCCCAGTCTGACGCTGCTGCCATATTTATTACTGCTGGAACATCATGATAATATGTCCCAGACTAGTATACTAAACTTTATTCTGCCTTTAATAATCTGCAACTAGTTTCAAAGTGCTGGGTTAACTTTACAGAGTTCAGATATCAAAGAATATCAGACAGGATAAGGGAGAATAATTTATTGACGTGGAATGCATTATAAAGGCAAAATTGTCCTTGGCGAGGCACCAATTGAGTGGCTGCCAAGTAACAAGATTCGCACAAGTGGCGCCTATTCAGGACTTTATTAACAAGAATCAGAGCAAAATGTTGCCATGTATCCTTCCATGCACCCTCTGAAATTAAAAGGTGGAGTTTCAAGCATGTCTACATTACTTCAAGTAGCTCAGTCTCACAAAATATGGATGTGATGAGATAGCATGGTTATTCCTTTCACAAGGAAAGCTGGAGTAATCATTGCGAGCAAAAATGTATCCTGCACAATCAAGAATATAGTATAAAGAGAATAAAAAATAAAGTGATACATATGCTAGCTAAGAAATAATTCTCAGTGCTCAGGAAATTGAACATAGTATACTATACACATCTTAAACATTAAGACAAAATCATTAATGCCAGAACTACTACTTTTGCTGCTTCACCTCACAAAAGTATTGTGTTGCCATGTCTGTATTGGCAGCCAGTGTTTTTTTGGAACCATCTTAATCAGTGCTGTCCAACTTCTGTGGTACCGAGGGCCGGAATTTTTCTAGCCTATATGGCGGAGGGCCGATAATGGAAACCAGTGTTGACCACTCCCGGTTTTTAAACCACACCCACTTTAAACCACACCATGTTACCACAAGACCATGTCCACATTAATGGTGATAGCACACCAAAAAACCAAATGGTTGGTGCTCACTGCAGGGATAGCACATCACTCATATGAGAAAAAAGTTAAGTTATATTAAGATCCTTAAATCCATATGCCTCCTCCTCCCCTGTGGATAACACAGCACCCCCCCCCCAGCACATGGTTAAACAATTTAGAGGCCCCTAACAACAATTTTCAAATGCTAACAAATCCCCAGAACAAATACCAGGCATATGTTCCACAGGCAGAGCAGGGCACACATAGGGAGCATAGAGCAGGCAGAGTATGGCACACACAGGGAGCATAGGGCAGACAAAGTATGGCACACACAAGGAGCATAGGGCATGTAGAGTATGGCACACACAGGGAGCATAGGGCAGGTAGATTAAGGCACACACAGGGCAGGGAAACATTTCAAGCAAATAAAAGATGAGCCACAGGTGCAGGTTGCCATAATATCTAAAAATGTAAGTAGTGGCATGTCTGGCACCCTGCTGGAAGCCATACATGGGTCCAAGGCAGGTGGAATCCTGAGATGTTATGTAGAAGCCGACATAAGGACATTTTTAAGGTAGTAGCAGGCAGGAGCATTGGAAGAATTATTTTTTCCCAGGGACCAGGATCGTTATATGACTACCCGATCTTTCTCTTGTAATGTGCAGAGCTTTGTATGGTTTCATAGTTAAGTCTTAACATGAACCAATAATTTACATTAATGCATAATTTCAAATAGTTATGTTGATAAAACAAAGATAAAGCACTGAATGGGATTAAGAAATGTTCCAATCTATTTTCCACATATCTGTATCTAATTCGGTGTTTGCATACCTTTAATATCAAACTTTGTGTAAACAACCAGTATATAACAATTGGTGACTATCACATGATCTCTTCATTTATAATCTAATATCCGTTATGGAATGTGCGATTGCACACATACCAGAGTTTAAAGATATTTTCAAAATACTTTCAAAACTGAAGCTCTTGCTGTGCTCCAAGAGACCTAAACAAAATACTGTATGGAATAAAGAATTCAGTTTACATTCCATACTAACAAATACTGTGCCAGCTGAGCCAACTACTAATATTTTAAGTGAATGGAAACTGGTATTATACTAATATATTATGTACATCAAGCTAACAGGAATGTGTAGGTAATGAGATCTAGGTTATGCCAATCTTGTATTATTTTATTATACAGTGTGCTACAGAAATAAAGCATCACTGTGTATGACAGTAAAATGACAAAGAAACATGGTACAATGAAAATAAAAAAAATGTTTTTGAGCACTAATCTTCCATGCACAAATAACAAACATAATCACAGCAAGCTCAGTGCTGCTCAGGGGTTTACGATTATACAATATATAGCGACTGCATGTCTGTGGACAAAGTTTCACTGTGGTTGTTTAAAATGGAAATACACGCTAATTGTAAGTATGACTTATGTTGCATACAATTCCCCTTAAAAAATATGGTCATTTAGAAAATAATAATATCTCTGTTGCATCCCAGACCCCAACAGTAATGTTTGCAATGACTTGGTAGAATGATTGGTAGAAGTGACTACCAGGTAGAGCCTTTTGAGATGCCAGACATTGTATTTAGTGTTTGCATAAAGTAGCTGTTTTCTTTTCAAGAACACTTGAGCACCTGTTTTCCTTTTCATACTTCCAGTGAATTCAATTTTTGATCTCTCCTTCCTTTTTATGTGAAAAATAACCACGTGAATGCATATTATGCTATTTTCCCCATTATTTTCTGATATTCTCTCTCTTTATTGTAGTGTACTTCACTGATTTCAACTACCTCTTTACTCACCTTTCTTCAACTACATTTTTATTTCAATGGCCAGCAGTGCTATGTCTATATAAAAGACACAAGTGAAT